>NC_043987.1:29303054-29603054 GCF_902150065.1 Myripristis murdjan | reverse complement strand
AACAGCAACGACTCCTTCACAGTCACAGGGTACAACTGTGTCGGTCTGGCGCAGATGCTTTGCCAAGTTCACCCAAATTTGGCAGCGAGCAGTGTCATCCAGACTTGGAAATCCTACACTACAAGGAAAAGGCACCTGCTGTCTCTTTCTTTTGGCCTTTTCACCTCTTGCACCTTCTCTTGCATGCTTCCTGTTCCCTCGCTTGTAACCACATAATGCTGAGTGCACACGGTAGCTCTGCTTTTGTTGATGGGAGAGTGGTCAAGTGTGATCTCGTGCTGCTTCTAGCGACCCTGCCAGTCTTTCTCAGTGCTCTCGCAGTGCCCTGCCAACTCTCTTGGTATGACTCACCATACAGCACATGGCACCCGATGTTTTCCTACTCGCCCACTCACTCTTCCTCTGCCCCTTTTCCATTCCCGGACTCTCTTCCTCCAGCCTGTTGGCCTCTGTGCCTGCCTTTCCTTCCTGTCCTGGCTGTGGCTGCAGTGCCCCTGTGATGCAACCTCTACCCAAATCACTACTGCCACCAAACCGCTTGTTGACAAACTTGAGTGTTTTCCTGTTCCTACTCTGAGATTATATGCTGCCTCAAATTTCCTCCTCTGCCAGACTTTACTTGTTTATAGAAGTGAACGGAAAACTCACTATCAAATACTCTCATTACGTTTGATTATGGTAGTCTGTGATGTTCGGTGGATTCCAGGAATTCTTTTGTGATTCGTAATTGATGTGCTCTAATTGACCTTTTTTTGGTGTACCTGCTTTCCCTCAACCTACCCGGTCCAGTTCCTCAGAGTGATTTCCTACATTTCTCAAAATGTGTCTGCACCCTTTACCCATATGCAGCTTGTCTTGTGGCTGTTTTGCATTCTGATTTATGAAGCTACTATCTGTGGAGTAGTTGCTACCCTTGCCTGTTTTACAGTGCATTTCTGTCTATGTGATAGCTGAACTGAACATTGCTGTAAAACAGTCTGGAAATCAATCTTTACTGTTTGATTCTAAAAGACTGGCACCATACCTGACATTTATCAAGTTTTAGACAGCTTAAAAATGTTGTGCTACTGAATTCCAATGTAGCTGCACTGGAAATATCTTGCCGTTATGTCATGTCATCTACTGTATGTGGCCAGATATCCTCAAGAATAAAAGGAATACACAATCAAACAGCAAAATGGGCTAAGAAATACAAGACAGTTCTTCAGCAGTCCTTGTTTAGTTGTCATTTAGAGCATAAAAGAGTTATAAATTAATGTGTTTCTATAAAGGAGAAGGAAACGGAGCGACATCTAATCTAATTGGTACATTGTGGTTTTCTCTTCATAACCGAAGAGGTGCTGTAGGGTTATTTATTTTAGGCCTGTGTTCTTGCTCTAGTTGCTGTGCTATAGTTGAGTGCAGTCCAGTGTCCTCAGGCCACTGTGCAGTGTGGCTTTAGTGGGAGGTTATAAGTTGTTGGAGGTGCATCCTTGATTCATGAGCGGTAGTGAAGCTGCTGTCTTCATGTTAAAGGGGGAAATTTATCAGCCATGTGCGCAGCCCGCATACATGCAGGCTCACCAGTATTACCCCTGAGGGATATTGGACAACTACCCGAACACCAGGCGAAAGCAAGAAAAAAACATCCCAAACCATAGCATGTTGGCCACCACTTAAATGCGTTTTTGTTTCCTTATTCAGTGTGTTTTCATAATATCTAATTGGGAACACCACCACCCCACGCCCTACCCTGGATTTGAAATTAATCTTACCTACATTGTTTAGTTTTTAGTCATTAGCAGCTTGCAGTGGCAGCTCGTTCATTTTGGAGTAGCAGATACTGCATCCAGAATTCCTTTTAGTCAATTGAATTTCAAGGGTCACTTCATGTGACTTTAACAGTCGTATATTGGCACTGAAAAAGCCCCAAAACATGCTGATGTTATTAGCATTCCTGATTGAAAATTAGCACCCGGCTGGAAAGGTGAGCAACGCTGTCATCACTAACATGCAGCTGAAAGAAATTGGCTGAAATTTCAAGCATGTGATGAGAGCATACTGGGAAAGAAAATGTTGCCTTAAACTTAGTGATGAGGCTTGTGTTAATGATCAGACACATTATCTGAGTTTCAATTTTGTACGTAAGAAAGACATCTTAAAAATGGGTCTTCTCCATGTCTTTTAGTCCCCGAAGGAAGGCAGGCCGTGATTTAGCGCAGATGGATAAGATGCATAAACACTGTGATGGACGCTCCTCTGGCTGCAAGATGGCATGTTGACATCCCAGGCTGGCTTTACAAATATATGCATCATGGCCATCAACAGATAAATTCTTGAAAGATGCGACTCACTGATGAGGAATAAACTTTGTAACTCAAAGTGCAGAGCTTTGCCACACTACAAACAAACCATTAACATCTTTTGCAAAACATTGAAAACGCGCAGTTTGTCATAATCGTCACATACATTCAGCTTGAACAATATTTTTCCAGGGTCGTTTGATGCCTTTCTGCCGATGAAAATTACATCGTAAACCTGCCTGAGACCAGAGGTGGAGAGATGGTGAACTACGATCCTCAACCATTCAAGACAGTGCCATCTCTCAGCCTCTGATAATTTCACTTTCTTTTTCATACATACTTCTCTTCATAATGCCTCATTTATTAGATCTAATGGGCGCTGCAAATTTATGCCTTGGCTTGAGCTCAGGCTGCACTTTGCCAGGAAGACAGCTGGTAATACTTTAATAGATAGACACAGAGGCATCATCATTATTCAACAGAATTAAAGGATATTGATTTTTTATTTATTTATTTTTATATATCTCAAATGTGCAGCCTTCCCAGCTGTCCTGCTTTACATCTGGAAATAATAGTTTTGAGCAAGTTGAAGCATCCTATTGTTTTTAGGGTTGTCCTCATCCGATCATATGATCGGAAAATTGGGGCCGATCACGTGACTGCAGACTCGGTCAGAACTCGGACCTTATGTCCTGATTAGGTATTGGATAAATAATATATATACATATGTATATTTATTGTTATTATTTTTAATCACATTTACAATATATGGGCTATTACTGATTAAAAATAAATGAGAATAAAATAGTATTTATTAACTACCAACGTTTACAGGCCGGGTCTGAGTCTGTGACAGACGCCACTGAACAGCGCATGCGTGGAATACGGCAGCACGCAGCAGTTTGTTTTGAAGCTGAGGCGCGTGATATGCTGCTACTACTGTCTATATCCT
Organism: Myripristis murdjan; assembly: GCF_902150065.1. Taxonomy (NCBI): domain Eukaryota; kingdom Metazoa; phylum Chordata; class Actinopteri; order Holocentriformes; family Holocentridae; genus Myripristis; species Myripristis murdjan. Next base: position 29,599,820 of record NC_043987.1, on the reverse strand, counting down.
CGATCTTATTCTTTGCTCTTAGTTCGTTTCATAATTTTTTATAGAAGTATCGGATCGAGACTTGGTATCGGCAGATACTCAAAATCAAATGGCTCGGACTCGGGGGCAAAAAAACATGATCGGGACATCCCTAGTTGTTTTGTCCTATTTTTTTCCCTATTTATATTTCAGTTTCTGAAATTTATTTTGGCTTAAACATCATAGGGAAGTCATCTCACAAGCCCTGTGATGATGCCAGCGGCTGTTTTTTCTAAGTGATAATTCACAGTTTTTTCATGTCTGTTTAGATGGTCCCTATCGAACAGTTGTTATTGAACTTTTACCCAGTTCATGAAAGCTTTAAAATCATTAAACAAGTGCTTAATGATTTTAAAATCATCAAAACCTGATGAAGGCTGTGATGCTGAAACGTCTTTAACCTGTTAAATATAAGACTTCATGGATGCATCTGCAATTTGTTTGTTTTTCACGCACAAAGCATTCGTTAGTCTGCACCTCACTTGGCGTGTGTCCTTCTCAAACACCTTTGTTGTCAGTTAAAATGAGCGGCCGCCATGGCTGAACTGACAAAGGTGCAGTAGCTACTGATGCACAAACTTTCTCAACAGAAAATCCGAAGGAAAAAAGGAGACCGATTAATTGCTCATATGAAGGCAAGTGGAAGGCAAAGGGAAAGCAACAGTCTCCAAGCTCCAAGCTGGAACACCAGCATTGCCTTTTCAAGATGACAGTGCACTCAGAGATTAGAAGTAACTCAAGAGAGATGCAGATGTGGCTGTTTTTCTTCTGGACTGGTGGGCGTTGCTGTTTATTAAGTGCAATCTATATTGAGATCGAGTGTCTATTATTATGTTGGGCCAGTGCCTACTCTTATTGTAGCTTTTCAGATGTATTGCTAGCTGATGCCAACTTGCACAGCTTCTTAATTTTCCAATAGCTGTCATATTCTCATAAGTTGAAAAGACCTTTTACACTGCAGCCATTTGGATATGAGATAGCAGGTTAATGACAGGTGTTATTAATGACATTAATTAAGATTCTGATTGACTTAAGTGCGCCGTAGCCTTCATAGTGATCCAGCATACACAACAACAGGGCCATGGCTCTATGGGACCTTAATTAATGTCATTAATAACATCTGTGTTTACCCTGCTGTTCATGTCAGTAGCTGCTGTGACAATAGGTCTATTACCATTATCTGATGTACTTGATTTAATATTACAAACAGCATTGCTTCTATCAGATTTATCTAACAAACTTAACCAGTTTCTGAAGGACGACAGGTCTTTCTGGTAGCCATACATGGAATAAATATGAACCAATTCAAATAAATTAATTTTAGGCTCATGACAGTTTGGTTAGAACATTAAAAGTACTCACATTCTTAGTGCTAGCATTAGTGTAAGTAGTTGCCGTCATTCGTTGTTAATGAGTTGATTAGTTGCTTGTCACTGTAGATTGTAATAGATGTGCAGCAATTTAACAGCTGTCACATAAAAGATTTATTTATAAAGCTTAGATATTACTGTTCCATGACTTTGATTGGGAATAAGTGGGTATGGAAAATAGATGGATATTACTGCCTGAGTTGACATGCTGCCTCTTAGGCTCACATAGCAGAAGTCTGAACATATTTTAGGTGCAAAAGTCCCCAAAATCCTGAATCTTCAGATGAATTTTAGTTGCAGAGTTGAGCAGCGTTCCCATCTGTCTCCCTCAATCTCCCCTGACAGTCCTATGTCCTGTCACAGTGGTGTGTGTTTGCATGTGTGTCTAAAGGTGGGCGGGGGACCATGAGTGAAACCCTTCAGGGTGATCTTCAGATGACACGGCATCCAAGTGACTGTGTCTGAGATCGCCCACCACTCCAGCTGGCCAGTCAAACCTGAGATTGTCAGAGAGAATGGATGCGGCGGGACGAGATGGAGGCAGGGAATAGGTCTGTAGGGCCGGGAAGAGGAGAGAGGGGAACTGATGGAACTGGAATTAGGTGCTGAGCCATCGCCTCTGATTGCAGCTCTTGATAAAGCAAGTATCTGATAGGCAATCAGAGTCACGGCCTCAGAGGATTCGAGATTTTGTGGACTGTGAATTGGTTTCTGTCAACCTGTTCGTCTGTTCGTCCATTTGTCCGTAGCATGCAACATCTCAGATACCGCAGATGGACTTTTGATAAAAAACATGGGATTTGGTGCATCTCACTCGCTGGGTTCAGGCAGAGAAATGTTGATTCCTCACACCAGGGTATAATTTTTGCAGATTGGACACATTTACAGGGTCTCAATTAGGGGTGAAGGGACACTTTTCCGTGTTGCAGTTCCATATCATAAATGTGTTTAAAAAAAAAAAAAAAAAAGGTGGATTTTTACATAAAATTCTTGCCTACAGTTGCTTTAAATTAATAAATAGATTTAGAAATGACCAGACTGACGGCTCCTCTTCCATTATTCTTGTGCCACACAATAAACAACTACAAGGTGACATATTTGTTATTGACTGGCTTAGGGGCACTGCTAAATTCATGGGAGATGACATTTTAACTGTTGCCCTGGTTCCCACCCCTTTTCGGATGGAATAGAAATGGCCTCACCTTTAGCCTGCTGTATTGATAAGATAATACATCTGCTGATGTTGTTCTCCGTCTTTGGATTTCCTCAGGTCCAGTTGCTGCAGGAGGGATTTTTTAAAGCTGATTTCTGTGCATTTGCCTTACCTTGAACAAATAGTTCTGAAATTTTGACTGTAACAGTTATGTACGATTTCCTCTGTCTCTCTTTTTGCAGAGTGTCTTTACCCTCCTGCTTGGCCCCTTCACGTTCTTCAGTGCCCAGAAGACCAAATATCTTCAGATACTTACGTCACTCATGCGCTGGATAGGTAAGAATAAAGTAATCACACGATATTCAGACTTTAAACATCACTGGCTATCTGCACTCGCTGCACAGAAATGATGCAGAGTGTGTATTTTCCCACATGTAAAATGTCAAATTTCATTTTCCTCAACTCACAGGCTCACACCTTGCATCTATCTCTTTCCCTTCCATCCATCTTTCACTTATTCCTCTCCTTGCTTCCCTCCCCTCTCCCTGACTCCCTCTCTGCTAGTGTCTCCTCTTTCCACCCCCGCCTACTTGCTCGCATCTTCTCTGCTTTTCCTCCCATTTCCTTCATCCCTCCCTCCCTTTCCGTGTGGCTGCCGAGCCCGGGTCCGTCCATCATGGTTCGATCCTGCTCTGTGTCTCTGATTCCCATCTCCTCTCATCCCTCAGCCTGACAGGCCTGACAGCCCGTCCCAGGCTTGATTGGACCGTCACTCACAGGGTGACGGACGAAAATAAACCACCCGTCCTGGACCCTCTGTTAAAATCACAACACCACTGAATCATGGCGCTCCCACTACCCCCACACAGCTCCACGCTAGCTCACATAAACGGCACACAAACACCGCGGCATCCACACATGCACACACCCTGTCCACTATCTGGCTGGCTAAATAACAGGGGTTTTTTGGCTGCACCTTTCACTCTCCCTTGTCTTCCTCACCCTCCCATGGCTCCGTATGTGATTGATTGGTGGTGTCACTTCTGCAGGGCTCTTTACAGCGCTGGCTAATGATTCAAAATGGCTGCAGTGGAAGCTCTTTGTTTCTTCAGTGCACTGGTGCCATTGCCCATTGAGCATAAACAAAGGTCAGCCTTCATAGCATATGCGGAAAAGGATGCTCGGAGATAAAACGGCCATCAAAGATCGGATTTAGAATCCATTTTAAATGCCAGAAGAAAGAACATTATGGTTTGGAGTTGAGGAAATAGCTGGAGGGAAACTGATAACCACTTGGTAGAGCCAATTGGTGTAATGTTTTTTGTCCTTGATCTGCATTAGTGTATCTTTGGAGTCAACATTGTTTTTCATCGCTTCATTTTTATGGGTCATTTTCATGCAGGCTTTACATAATTCCTCACAGAAATTGTAATTTAAGAGTCAAAATATAAGCAGGAGCAGTTAGATTTGCTACTGAAATAATATGCCAAATGGCTGACCGCTGATGCTGTATTCGCTCGAGATTGCTTTGTCTTGGAGGTTTTTACTGGGTGCTTTTGATAAGCCCTGCTGTGACCTTGGGTAAACTGACTTGCCTCACATCACTATTCCTTTTTACAGTCAGTCCATGGATATTGGACACAAAAAGAGGCTGTCCACTTGTACTAAACTGGCCTGTGGAGGGTCTAGAAGTACCTAAGTTGGTGTAAACCTGGAAAGTCATTGGTGACATACAGCAGTAATTGAGCTAACAAATGGTACCATATGCCTCTGGATTCAGAACAGAAGACAGATATACCCTTTGTAACGCTTGACTCCACAGTATTTTATTGTGAGAACTCAGACGTTTTAGCTGTGTGCTAAAAATACAAAGAAATTTCACCCTCCAACCGTCAGTTGCCTTTCCAGTGGGTTCTGAAAATGTATATCCGGCCCTTTTTAGTCAATTAAATTTTTTATTAGGTCATTTGTATTGGCTATAGCCTATATTCCTTGCAGTTTGTGCCTCCAGCTTTGGCTCTCTGTTTTAGTGCAGGGAACCAAGACATTTCCCCCGTTTTTTTTTTTTTTTAAGAATATCTTCCATTGTCTAAAGGCAATTTGGATTATGTATGTCTGACTGTCCTGGAAGGTTTATAGAGTGGGTGTTCTTCCAGGATAACAGAATGTATTAATTTTGCTGAGACACCGTCATTTCGTCCAGAAATACATAATGATAGGCCTGCAGCATGACAGCAGATCACAGTTAGACCGCTGTCCAGCTCCACTTGTCATGCAGACCAAGTGCCTTTTTTCCCTCGCCATTCTACCTTTGCCATCAGGTGCAGCTAGATTTTTCACAAAGTAAGCAGGTAATTCTGTGAGAAATTAAGAACTAAAAGTAGCTGCAAGTCAAGTCCCCAGTCATCCACTATCTATTTCTCTCACAGTCTCTCTCATTTGGAAAAAAAAAACTGTTTTTATATGCTGTCTAAATTCATCTTTGGATTAGACTCATGGTTTCTTGACAAAATTGCCCTCATTTACTAGGGCATGTTTGTTTAATGCTACACCAGAAACAATGCTTTATGTATGAGGTGTCTTACAATGATTTGTGCTCTTTGAGTAAACAACAGATTCTCATTAATACTGATGAAGCAGAACAAGCAAAGCAAAGTTAATCTCAGGCAAATGTTATTTTTTTAAATTTAATGTAGTTGAATGCAAGTTCAACAACCTGAAGTCAGATTCTACATAGATTATAAGAGGGGGGCATCTAAGGTAGCAATTATTTTCAGTATCTTAATGTTACTTTGATTAATCATCTATACAAATCATTCAGGGGCTTCCAGGGGACCTCCATAAGGAATAGTTTAATTTCTCTGTAATTGAATTAATTGTAACGATGCAGAAAATGTATATGGGATCATTTAAACATTTTCCTCTTTCTGGTTTAATCTCACCATATCAGAAGTGAGAAAATTAGGCTACTCCCAGGAAATTAGAGACAAATTAAGAAATAATTATAAAATTAGCAAAAAAAAAAAAAAATTTTTTCCAAAAAACAAAAAAAAAAAATGCCAAGAAAACTACATTTCCAATTATTAAAATGATATATTTAAACATCAGATCAGTGATGCTGGATCGGTATCAGATCTCCTGTGGTTAAATGCATGTGAAGGCTCAGGCAGCATTCAGACGCCTTTCACAAGCATGTAATACTAACACAAACTAAAATGTCTCTAGATATAAGGGATATAAGGCACAATCACTTCAAACGGGGGTCCACGGCTTATCAAAAATCAATTTGGGGGTTCAAAGCATGGAAGCATTTGAAAACCCCCCTGATCAATGTAAAAAATGACAAATACCATCCAGAGCCCAAAGCGAGGTCTTAGTATTCTTTAGCCTTATTAGTTGTAAAGTTTTTTATTGACAGCAGATGAACAATGCGGTATTTTGATTATTTTTGTCTCCTTGCTGTTGGGGTCCATTTCATTTGAAACCCCTGAAACTTAGACACCACTGATGGTGGGGCCCCCTCCATCCCGCTCGTTACTCACCACAGACGAGGGGGCCGGTGACTGGACTCCCCGAGGTGTGTCTGCAGTCACTCTCCGTGCTGCCCTGCGGGGAGGACATGGCATTGTAGATGAGCAGTGCTAAGTAGACTGTGCTGTCATGAGTGTCAAGGTTAGCAGCTGGTTTGTGTGCTGAGTCCTTGCCACTCACTCTTGGCCCTGGCCTTGCCGCTGTCGTCGTCACTCAGCTGTAGCCACCTTTCTTGTCTAGTGAGCCCTCCTGCATTATTTTACACAAAACGTGAGTGATGGTGTGCCTGCCTGCTGCTGCTCTGCCTGTGACATGCTGCTGTTTATTGAGAAGCTATTAGCCTGGGATGGTGTGGCACCTCTCTTATAACCCGGGGTTTTGGAGTCTAGTCTTTTGGTCACATTGTGCAACTCTTTAGCTCTTACAGTAGTACCACCCTTCTATGAAATGGGAAGGGGGGCAAGAATTATACTGATTGGGCCAAAGGGAAGACTACAGTTAGAGGTCAAAATAAGGTGACATATTTGTTAGAGTATCCCAAAGCAGGCTCTGAATCATTTATGGGGGAACGCTTGTTTACTGTTGCTTTGATTTTAACTTTGTCACCAGTGTCTCGCACCCACTGGTTCCTCTTGGTAGGTAAACATGGTCTTTGTAAACTGTCTGATGAAGGCAATTTGGCCTTCAAGCTAGTATTAAAATTGCGGTGAACCAACGTATAAGCCTGTGCAATGCAAACAAGAAAATCTTAAAAAGTTGTTTGTTGTGGGTTGAATTGTGGTTTGAGTCTATATGCACATTACCCAAACGGAATAAGAAATAAAGCAGGAAACCATCTCGGGTGAGGAATAATGTATCAGGTAAATACTAATCTACTTCTATCTTAACACTTAAAACTGTAACTTTAAATTGTGAAAAAAAGTTTTTAAGAAGTACCCTACCCAGCCACAGGTGATATCAAGAGCTTTCCTTTGGAATTTTTTGCAGTATTCAAGAAACATGGTTAACACAAGTTGAGTGGTAAATACCACTGCCAATTCATGTGTGGGAAATATTTTTTCATGTCTTTGAAAAGGCAAAAAAGGCTTTAAATCTGTTTAGTAATTTGTGATACAATAGCTTGAGACTCCTCAGCACTGACTGATGCCAAAGCAAAATCTCATGTTGAGTGCATTAGCAGAGCTATTGGACGCCATAGTGTTGACTAATTACTTAGCCTTTAATTTCTCATCTTGACTTCTACTAAAACCCACTTTACAGTTTATCTGTTTTCCCAGCATCCATGCCTAATTTACTATTTGCTGCTGATGTTCAGTGTCAGATTATCACTCCAAAAGAGATGGTCTGATCATCCTTACAGGGCTCTAAGTGCTACCTCCTGGACATATTTATACCACTGCTAACAGGAAGTTATGTTAGACCATAATGTCCTTGTCTCTGGGTTCCAGCCTTCTGTGAGAAGGGATCTCTATCACCACCCAAGACAAGACCACGACTGTAAGGCTGGCAAGAGAAGAGGGCTTAAGAGCCCACGCCTTAATTGATATTGAGTGGTATGAGTGGAAGGCAACGAGCAGAGAGACCCCTCACTTAGCAAATGAGTATTAATCACCCTTCATCTGTCTCCCCTAGGATGCATAGACAGTTGCGTAGCCTCCATTGGGCAATGTATTACTCTTCCTTCCATGGTATATGGATGGAGGTGGAAATCATGCATTCCAAGAGCAATGTCAATTTTATTTCCCTGGAGAAGCATGAAAGCACATTTTGAAATTTCACTGTGGTGTTCCCAGTTGGAACACTGTCATCCTACCACTGATTTTGTTTACTTTGTGATTTATTGGTTGACAGCATTATTTGTCATTCTGAAATATCTAGTCTGAGCTTTTTATTCACAAGGGCCGGCATTATTTTGCAGCTTCACACAAGTTTTTTACACATATGTTGGCTGTAAAAGCTTTACATTTGTGATGTTTGCAACAAAAGCGGGATTTTTTTTTTTTTTCATCTAAAACACTAAACACAAATTTTAAACGGTCAAAAAAATATATTTTATGCTCAAAATAACCTCGCACAGTGTGTGGACGTTGGAGAGACCTTGCAGCCTCAGTGATCCAGGGCTCTCATCATCCATCTGATGGTCTTGGTTTACTAGAATAAAGTATACAGAGCTGAGAAAGTGCCCTCAGGGATATTCAGAGCTACCCGGTGCCATTTTATATCAGTGAGGGAGGAAAATATTGTTTTTGAAGGTCAAGGGGACTCTGGTGGCTGGTTGAGTAGAGACTTGAGTTGGTCCAGAGCATGCAGCCCACAGGGGGATTGTGAAATATGGCCACGTCTTAATGAACCTTATAGCAGAACCACAGTTCAGAGGTCCTGAAAATTACATTTACGAAAAAAATCCCAGGTTGGGATGAATCATTCTGTTCCGTATCAAGCCGCGCATACTTAATGCAAACACTGACAAGGACCGGGTTTTGCAAGGAAAAATCTATCTTTGTTTGACATTATTAAAATTTTTACAGACAAGGAAAATCCAGCAAGCATCTGACTCTTTTGGATGTTGCTATATAGCCAGTACTCACACTGTTGTTGTTGTTTTACTGCCATTGTCCATCCATTGGTATTGATGGCTGTTTCTTTCTGTAATGAGATGTTTGGTTTCCTACTGAGATGAATCCCAGGGTGATCAAGGGAATGTTTGGGCGTCTCCCTTGTCAGTCTGGTTTCAATAGCTAGTAACTAAGCTTTTAATCACGGCTGTTGATCTCTGTCCCTTGTTTACCTGAAAGTTGTCTCCTTTTACTGGTTGGAGAGGTTTGGCGGCAAGAATAAAAATGTTAGAGCTGTCTAGTGAGTCATACATTTCGCAAATATATTCAACTATGTTAGATTAATATTAAATATTTAATCACACTTTAGACCTTGTACACACGCTCAGCATTGAAACTAATATTCAGACATAGGGCTCATTCTCTCATAGTCCTACAGTCTTTCTAATTGTGGTAATTGTTGAGATGTACCACTGAATAAATTTGCCTTAAGTTCTAAATAAAACAAAAAAAAGCATGCCTATTTCTGTGGCCTGTGGTTTTAGGCTGGCGTGTTTTGAAAGATGTTGTGAACTCTGTAGATTGTGCCTTGGCACTGCCTTCGCATGTTGTAATAGAAGCAGGTGCATTTAACATCTTATCGGCGGGTGATGTGCAATTTGCAGAGCTACGGCTGAGTGAGTGGACTAATTGATGTTTTCATGAAGCCCGTAGATAATGTCATGGAGTTGTGCTGGCTCAGCCCTGTGAACCCGAGCCACAGTGTGAGGATGCAAAACAGAAGGCCAGCTGCTGTGCTTCTCTGTGCTGTGTTTCCTGATAGCCCTATCTGAGATTACAGGACTTGTTGTTACCAGGCAAGCCGGCCACTATCACCCGGTAGCCCACCACGCGCAGCAGCAGCATCCCGCTAGCTCCAGCCCTGATAACTGTGACCCGGTGGGCTGTCATACAGAAGTCTACCGCAGCGTGACATCGTGGTGAGAACTGTGCAAAAAGCTGAAACTGCTCATTACCATGGACAACTATCCAAGAGTGCGCAGGGATTGTCTGCTTTAATTAATGATGGGCTGATTGCCATGCTCCAAAACCACTAGAGGTGGGTTTGTTTAAATTGGCAAATGAGATGAGATGACACAAGAGCAACTCTTCGAGGACCTTGAATTGCGTTGGCGCACGGTGTTTTTCTTCAGTGTTTAAAATGCCGTCGCTGTCATGGCACTTCCATCAGACATAAAGCACAACCGGAGAGGTCGTTTGCCTTTTCACTGTCATCGCGTAAACGCTTAAAGTGTCCAAGTCATTTTCTCAGAGGACCGTCCCTCAACTTACAGCTCTCACGTGTGCCGTGCCACATTACGGATTCATCACCTTTCACCCTCAGCCATTTTCTACTCATTAATTGAGTGCAGCGATGCCATCTCTCAGGGGATTGCTTCTGAGTCCTTTTCCATAGGCAGTCAGTGACTCCTTGGGGCATTGAGAGTGTCTGCCAGCCTTGGCTTAACAGCTACAGCTTTGTTTGCTACCAGGGAGAATACAGCTGTAAGAGCCCGCTCTGGAGGGTTGTTAAGTTGAAGCATTCCCCACAAGGTCATCGCCGTCCCCATCCAAGTAATATAAATCACAGGCTGCGAGATGGATGGGCACTGGTAATGTGGACATGATATGTGGCTGTTTGACACCTGCTCAATTCGCTCAGTCCCTGCCATCACATGAGTGTGGGGGTGGGGGGGAGCATCGGCAGGCGCGTAGGGCCGAGAGAGTCGATCTGAAACTCTAAGTAATCACCATATCCTGAGAGATATCACATGAGGTAAATGGCTCAACGCATCTAAATGAATGAGTCTCGTGCAGGGTCCATGGTGAGGCTAGGAGAATTGCGCATAGGTGGATTAAAGTAAGTGGGATTGAGGTGCGTCAGAAGAGACTTCATCAAGAAGTCAATGGCATTGTGCCCTTGAAAAGAGCATGTTAAGATCAAGGCCCATTTCTCCCTGGCTATACATAATAAGCAAGAAGAACATGACGGCGCTGGGCAACAGTGATGCCTACTAGGTTGGATGAAAAAAATTTCAAAGATTAAAAAAACTACTCACTAACTGCGCTGGATTTACCGTGTTCGTGCTCTCTTCTTTATCCGTGGTGTTCTTAAGCAGTCAAGCTGATCATTTGCTTTCATATCGTGACTCCACACTGCCTCGGCATTGAGATTCATAGACAGAAAGTGCACTAAGTGCTATAAAATCCTCACGGGCAGCCATGGCTTGCCTACCTCATGTAGCATGATGCAGCTGAGAGTCAGTGACAAATGAGCACATTATCAAAGGCTTCATTCTGCTGGCTTTGATCTTGGTATTCGGCTCCTCTCTACCATCTGATTGACTTTCAATTTGTTTGAAAGATAAGGAGTTGGTTCCTGCGCCTTAAGTAAGACAAATGAGTCTGTGCCCTTAATAAGCATAAAGCCTTATGGATTATTGGTGGGGAGAGGGGGTGTTGTGCTCTATGTTATTGCACAATTAGGAGGGATTTGGGGATTTTAGTATTTCAAATGTTAACTTTTACACGGAAACATCCTATTAGCCCCAGTCCAGAGCGTTTATGGGCCACCGTGTGCTTTTCATTGCATTATTTCCCTACGTGACATAATGGTCGGTATTTTGATTTGAATCAGCAGGAAGTGTATTTTACTCCAGCAGCAAGTCGGCAGGTGATCTCCCCACATTGTACCTGCTGTAATCACATTTAAGTGTCACACATGGTTACCAGTGTGTCCTTATTGCCCCATGCCACCTGATGCATTATGCCCTGAAAAAGGAGAGCAGAAAACAGCTCGAGTTGTTGATGCCGGTTGAGCAGTCCTAACCTTTTGCCATCATCATCATCAATTCTTGAGGCTTTACTCCTTTTGGCTGTGCAGTGGCCGGGGGTACGCGAGGACATCTCCCCAGTGAGTCTTAAAAACACGAACCTCCGTAAAAATCTGCGGTTTCACAACTTAAACCCATCTGAAGCTCCGGCCGAACAGGCAGACTTTTTGTCGTGTTCCTCTTTTGCCACTGCACCCCCCGCCCTGATTTTTCAAGGAGATTTTGGCATGCCCCCTCCCACACCTAAGCAAAATGAGAGCTGCTTTACTGAAGTCAAAGCATCTCTGTATCAGCTGTGTGTTGTGACTTGTTAACATGAAGTTGTTTTTTTTTTTCATTACCACATTACAGTGTAGGCTGTTGTGAAATCGTTCAATGCACAATTAGAAAATCACTATCCAATGTCATAGTTTTTCTTAAAGGCTTTCTTGCAGCAGTGTAATCTTGGCTCGCCTGGCAAAGTGTGCGTTAGGTAATGTAGCGGTGCCCAGCCACCCTGAGGCACTCTTAATTAAAAGCCCCCTGCCTTTCTTTCTTCCTGTACAGACTGCAACCGTTGATGTCAGGAAGGAGAACTGCTCCTTTCCTGTATTATTTTTTTTTCCTCCTGCTCAGTGTACACCAGACAGACAGGTGGCTGGGGAGAGAGAGGGGAGAGAAGACAGGAGAGTTTGAAGGCGAGAGAAGGGACCAAAGGGAGTGAATGTAACCTATCTGTAGCAGACAGATGGGTAGTGCTGATGGCTCTTTCACACATTGTGGACGTTTTTCTCTGGGGGAGCGAGGCGGTGAGTGATGCAGAGGAGGAATATGTATGTCTCTGTCAAGGCAATTCTCATATAGGACATAATGGGGTTTATCCCTGACCTTAGACGCACAAATAATAATTACCCAAGCTGGGCAATATGGACAAATTCAAATATAACAATGTTTTTGAATGAAATCAAGTCAGTGTCGTTATTGTAGGAATGACTACTGGTGTTTTCACAAAATATTTACTCCATAAGATTTTTATTATGCATTAACAATGTTTATAATCTTTATAAACATCAACATGAACATTAGTAAGGTGGATATGAAGATCAAGCAGATAGAGGCAAGTAAGAGCAGAGTTAGAACAGTCTAAGTTCAGAAAATCGCATCCCTTTTCAAACCAGAAAAAGACAGCACTTATGCCGCATCACAGTACTATGATATCCAAAATCCCAGATGATATAGATAGATAGATTGATTTACTTTATTGATCCCAAACTGGGAAATTCTTAAATCTAAAATATCTGTTCTCATATCACAGTATCGATACTGTATCATCACAATATGTTGACCATCCCTAATGATAACCTTGTGACATCAATTCAGACAAAGCAGTGAAAACAAACTCAAAAAATATGAGTTGTTGCTGTAGCAGAACACTGAGCCAGGTGTAGCTTTTGTGTGTACAGTACAGTACAGTACAGTGCAGGTTTACGCCACTCAGCGATGACAGAATTTTTTTTTTTGTGCAGTCGCATGGTTGACGTCTTTGGGAACTTTCCCAGACATCTGTAGCTGAGGTGTTGTAACGCTGTCGTCCTTGAAGGTTGGTCTGCTGCCCAAGCGTTTGACCCGCTCTCTATTTAAGGAGTGTTGAGGTGGGAGTGCGGAGACATTTCCGCGGGCATGCTTCCCCCAGAGCCAGATTACATTGGATGAGCGCCAAAAATCCATTCAGTATTGACCACTTGTGCCCAAAGTCATCAACAGGTTTAGGGACTTTGGCCACTTATGTGTGTGTGTGTGTGTGTTTAGCATCCGTTCTGAATCAACTCTGTGGAAAGTGCTGTGGGTGTGATATGAAGCTGTCTCCTCTTTTGCTTAAGAAAAAAAAAAAAAAAATCTGCTTCATCACTGTACTTTCTGGTTCCCTCATAATTCCCTCTGCTGTAAGCATCCATTCTCCGTTTTGTTAATTGTTAATTTTTCTTTTCCACAGACACCAACCTCTGTACTGAATACCTTTATCATTCGTCACAGTTTCTCCTTCCTTCAGTACAGAGTGTCCCTGGTAATTGGACTGAATTTTATCCCCCTGACATACATTAAAGTGCCACTGCTAGAGCACACAGTAGCAGATTAATAGAGCCCCATTTAAAACTTTACATTCCCGGCGTATACCACTTTTCTCCGAGCACCATTACCGGGGCTGGGATGTTTCCTGTGCACCCTGATGAGCTCAGAGGGGTAAAGGCCCTCTCCCGACTGTGACCCCTCAGATGAATTTGTCATCAGTCGTGTTTTCTTGTAGCAGACTATTGAAGACGAGCATTCTCCCTCAATATGTTTTCCGAGGTTTTAAATTAATAAAACAAACGAATGAATCTGAATCTGAATTCTATTGTTTGTCAACTGTAAAATAACTGTTGACTAAAGTTTAGCCATTTATTAATAATGGTTATTATAAAGTGTTACCATTAGGCTTCCCCATGACCCTCAACGTCCCCCGAACTGTTTCCGCTGCTGATAGCGGAGCTTCAGCCGGCTCGGCCTCTTGTGGGGATTTCCCAGATGGAGCTGACAGACGTGTTTTTTGTTTCCTTATATTTTCATAAGACTTTCATAACTTGACATAAACTTATTAGGCATTCTTCATTTCACTCTCTCTTCCCCTTCTTTCTTCCCATTGCTTTTACCTGTTCACACTGATTAGAAACCATTCAGTCTATACGACGCGATGCTAGATGGAAATAATAATAAAGAACTGGGACACTTCCAGCTGCAGTGTGAATATAGCCAAAATTTCACAGCAGCTTAGTGGCAAAATATCCCTTAACAGATGGGTCACAGGTTTGATCCCCACAACAGCCATGATTCTTAAAGTGCTCATTAGCAAGACACTGATGCCATAACTGCTCACTCACCGGGAGCAACTACGGCGGCGTCAGCAAAAAAAAAAAAAAAAAAAAATCAGCATCAAGGACAACAGAGATCCAGGTCTTCTCAGTCATGCAGTACACCACACCACACAGTGCTTGAGGTTGTGAATGGTCCTGAATGATAGTGATGGCGTCTGCCCGCGCGCTTGCAAATTACGGGCTGGAGTGGCATCTTTCATCCTTCCTAAATGTCACCCTGTGTTTAGAGGACAGCTTGATGATGAAAGTTGAGGAGCTGGCTGCTGGCCACAGGAGGGCTGTGACTAACCTCTCGGTGTCACGGGCTGATAGTTTGCGTGGAGGTGAGATGGCCTACTGGGCTGCATGACTTTTAGCCCATAACAAGACTGCATGCCACGCTCAGAGCTCCCCTTTAGAGACGCTCGTGCTCATGCACGCGCAGAAATCAATCGGAGATGCACTGGGAACGGTGGAAGGTAGGTTCGCATTGGTGGTTTCTCTTGCGTCACCTGTCTCCAGTGACTTATTTTATATTGGCTTTTTATGCTTCACATTTCTGGGTCATTTAATCACAGGAGGCGTATTAGCTTCTTCGCTTAAAATGTGTTAGATGTAGTGTTTAAAAATCAATAAATCATTACCACATTAACTTTGAGACCTTAGTGTAAGTTCTGTAAGGAAAGAAGAGATCTCTACCAGCCCCTACATCGCACTTTACACCGTGTGTCACCTTTTGGTTTTTCGTGGTGAACATTTTGTTTTGCTTTATGGCATAAAGGGGGATTCCGCCATTCTTCCAGTGCAAAGGGAGTTCAATGTTGGAAGGAGCGAAAGCCTTAAAAAAAATACACATTTTTATCCTCTCCGGTCGCACAAAACACCAGCATGAACAGTACTGCTGGCATGAGATAGTCTTATCTATTCACAGTGAATATACAAAGGTATCACAGTGTATTGAATATATGATATACTGGTATTACAAAATGCTACCTGCAGCATAGTGCATATGGGAGAGGAGAACAAGCTCATACAGTAGACAGTGGCACAATGTCTTTCAAGTCAGATGAATGTCACTCCTTCCTGTCGGTGTGATGCCGAAGACAGTCCGGCAGCTGTTTGTGTTGAGTGTATCCGCATAGAGGAAGCTGAATTATCTGTCCTGACCAGCTCAGCACTCGCCTACAGCCCATTAGGACATGAACGATCCTTCCTTGTCAACATTAATCGCTTTCAGATTAGCAATGGAGAAAGGCGTCCTCCCTTAAAAGGTTTTTTTTTTTTTTTTTTTTTTTTTTTTTTTTTTGAACAGTAGTGGAGTAATGAAGGAGGCAAATAGTGGGATGGACGAATGAGGAAAGGAGGGGTAGAAGTGGGTGGGATTAGGGAATGGCTAGATAAAGGGATCATTCCAGGGTTTGGCCCCAAGTTGACCCAGGACGGATAACCCGTCAGCCGCTCATGGTTAAACCGCCAGACCTTGTCTTGTTGGCATGTACAGGGTCAGAAATTGGCACTGGGCACACACTAATTAAGTTCAGGGATAGTAGCAAGAGACTTAAAGCCAATATGTATGTATGTATATGTGTATGTGTGTGGGTGTTGTTTAAGATACATTTGCTGGGGGGGGGGTTAGCATTATTGTACACATCTTTGCTACTTTCAGCCTTCAACATCCTGCAAGACTTTCTACTTATAATGCGTTTTGCAGACTTGGCCATTTTTTACTTGGAGGAATTTAAAGCGGTGTAAAGACCCTCTGTGAAGTAGTGTCGACTGAATTATGGTTTTGAGATGGGCTATCATTATAAAAAATGAGACCTTCCACCTAAAGTTTGATTTGAGACTAAATGCTTTATTTCACCTCACCAGCTCTAATGTGCAGGAGGTTTATGGCCCTGTCAGCGTCATCACCTTAATGGGTAATTTGAAGCCCTGCGATGTTGCTAAATCCTTCTCTTCTGCTTGTGTTTTACAGCGTTCACCATGATGATCATCTTGGCCCTGATCCGCATCACCAAAGGCCCAGGCGAGGGCCACCCGCCGGTGGCCTCCATCTCTGGGGTGCCCAACCTGTTTGGGGTGTGCGTCTACTCCTTCATGTGCCAGCACTCCCTGCCTTCCCTGATCACGCCCATCTCGAACAAGAAACACGTCAGGGTCCTGGTGCTGTCGGACTACGTCCTGATCCTGGGCTTCTACGTCCTCCTCTCGTTCACCGCCATCTTCTGCTTCGACAGCGCTCTGCTCCATGATATGTACACCCTCAACTTCACAGACAACTGCAACGTGCTGAACATTCCTGCCCTGCGATACTTCCTGGGCTTGTTCCCCGTCTTCACCATCAGCACCAACTTCCCCATCATTGCCGTCACGCTGCGTAACAACTGGAAGACCTTGTTCCATCGGGACGGGGGCACGTACCCGTGGGTGGTGGACCGCATCGTCTTCCCCCTCATTACACTAATACCCCCAATCCTGGTGGCCTTCTGCACCCACAATCTGGAGTCCCTGGTGGGCATCACCGGGGCCTACGCCGGCACAGGCATCCAGTACGTCATCCCAGCCCTCCTGGTGTACTACGGCCGGCGCCATCTGGAGCCCGTGATGGGCAGGGATGCAGTCAACAAGCACCAGTCACCCTTCCGCCACTCCTTCTGGGTGTGGTTTGTTGTGGTGTGGGCCACGTTCTGCCTCATGTTTGTCACAGCCAACATCATCCTCAATGACACCAAGAAATGAGGACGACACACACCGCTCTAAAAACTGACATTTTTGTTTTTTCTGTCATTTGGTCAGTCTCTTTGCTCCTGTACCCGAGGCCTTATTGAACTTGCTACTGGTTGGACAGTGTGCCTTTTTATGGGACTCCTGTAGCATGTATGTTTATTGTTAATTAATAGTAATTTATCAAACTTGTTGAAAGGGACCAAATGTCTTGTGATTGTGGACAGGCATAAAAGCTGGAAGACAACAACAGTGCATAAGAAAGGGAAAAGAAAAGGACATGGCTTATTGGTTAAGAGGGTGCTTTTGTTAACATAAGCTGGACAATCTAAGATTTTTGCAAGGTTTTGCACTTCAACAATTCTGTTTTTGTTTTTGTTTTTTTAACTTATCAAGTATCCAAGTGGTCTTGCGGACAGCTGATGAGACTTGTATGTTTTCTTCGTCGTTTCCGTATGCCTCGCTGAAATCTCAAATAAAGAGAGGAGGAGAAAGGGTGTATGGGAGTATGAGCAGAATAACTGATGTCCCAGACTTTCAGGACAGAACGTTCCAGCAAAATTCAACTTGAACATAATATATTAAAGCAATTGTGGGAGCACAGTAGCGCGAAGAAAAAGAACCTGTCAAATGCACGCTCATGTTCCATTGTAAAATCGCATGGCCTCTACACAGCTTAATAATGAAGTTGGAACAGAAACCAACAGAAGGAAAAAAATGAATGAATCAGGGATAATCAGTCTTTTGTGGCTGACATTTATACATTCTTCACTGGTGGCTGCCTCCAATCTCGTCTTCCCCTTGTGAACAATGAAGCTCCCTCCATGACAGATCCACTGACAGATAGGCCTGGAGGAAGAGCTCAATCTCTGTTTATCACCCGACACACACATCTGTAGTTCACACACAGGGCATGTCTGCCATCTTTTACTGCTCAGCACCCATTCATGACTCTGTCAGCCTCACATTGTATCTATCACACACCCTAAAAACCTGTCGGGCCAGTAATCTACAGCAGTTCAACTTGGGCCGTGTGCAAGTTATAAGTAGCTAACAGCAGAGGCCATCGACGAGGCCGAGCTGCGACCTTAGCAATGCACCGCAAATATTAATACACACCGATTTACAGATGCTGACAAAACGTAAAACTTTTAGCTAGCTGATGTTTTTTTCTGTCAAGTTTAAATGTATTTCATTTCTGTTATGTGTTGTTCTCTGCAGCCCTCTAATGCCCTTTCACTGTTGACAGCTTCCTCTCAGGGTTGTGCCTACAGTATGTTGGTGAACTTCATCATTGCACTTAACTCTTTGCATTACTGTTCCTTTTCGTGGTTTTATCGCCCGTTCGTCTTTTCTTGTGTTCCATGTGCCAGTAGAGTCATGAGGACCTTGGACGCGCACAAACCTATCTTATCTGAAGATGTAAACCGTGATCCTGTCAGCGTCACTGCTGATACCGCCGCTCAATCGATCTACGCCTGTTCTCTAAATGGCTGAATCGGTTTAGCGCCGATAAAGGAAAGCTCTAACTGTCTGAGCACACTAATGGCGTAAAAAGGAAAAAAAAAATGCTCTCATGGACATTTTGCACCCTCCACTTGCAACATTGCACAAGTTTGCACACTTTTGCCTTTGGCAGTTACTTGTTTCCAGGAGCATATGTTAATGTTTAGCGGTCTACTAAACAAAGCATTCAGATGTTATTTTCTGGTCCTCAGTGATATCCTGATACCATGGATTGATGCCAGTGTCACTGCAGTTGCAGCGGATTAAAAACGCACCACAGATAGTGTGGTATAGCTCAGTAGCTGAGGGAAACGTGCCATACTTAAAGCATTTTTAGGCGTTGCAGCTGTAAGTTTTGCATCGTGGCATGGTCTCAGCATCACTGAGGGTTAATGAGATACCTCTATCTGGCGGTGTTATGTATGATTTGCACGGGATTAGCATTATCAGGCGACTTCTGTCCTCACCAGCATGTGATACCGTAACTGGAGGTTCATTTGTAACGACAGGCATGGCAGATTGGCGTGGGATTAAACTCAAATCAGTGGATTGTCTCGTGCAAACAGAGATTATGTTTACCTGTATGTGACTGTAACCCTGCCTGTCAGTCTGGGTCTGGTTTTGGGTGAGGCCGTTGGGACCCTGTAATGGTTACCTGCATGCAGCTATACGTGAAATATCATCCCAGCCTCATCGTCACTCACATGTTTACTTTGCCGTTTCCCGTGTGCCGTTTGGTTTTCCCTCTCCCCAGACTGTGATGGAACGAGCGGCTCTCCGTCTTCATCCGGTGTGTTGGATTAAAATGTAAAGTAAAATCAGCCCAAGTGGGTCATTATAAATGTATCTAGAGACTAAAGGAGCGACTGTGTGCATGGTTGTGTTTGTGTGTCGCCTTGTGAGTGAGTGGGTAAACGTTGAACATAGTAAATGTAGTTCTGATGACTCTTGTATGGAGTTGTGAAATGTGCCTTTTTTACGGGTCATTTCTTGCCCTAAACTTGTCGATTCTGTTGTTCTGTAATTTTTTTTTTTCTGTAAAGGAGCTCGTCAGTAACATCTTGCATGGAAGCCATTTCATTTAATTGACAATCAGCGTCCCCCTACAAATAAAATGTAATAATCTTTGTTTGTTTGTTTGTTTGTTTGCCTGTTTTCAGTGGAGTTCCTCACATTTTAATGTAACTTTGAGATGTGTTTTATTTCCATGTTTTTTTTTTTTTTTTTTTTGTTCTGTGTTTCTGATTGTGCTTTACAATGACTTGGCCATAGAAAATTCTGTTTCTATGGATTTGGCCTGCCTGTGATTCAAGACATTACTTTGATATTTAATGCATCACTTCAACTTCTGTTTGATTTTTATGTTTCACAAAAAAAAAAAATAATAAAAGCTTTATGTTCATCTGGACCTTTTGAACTTCAGTTATTTAAGTCTATAATTGAAATTAGAAGATTTTTTTTTTTTCCCCAATTCATTTAAACTTTTTTTAAAAATATCTTTTCCATGCAAGACCTGGCCAAGAGGGTGGCACATAAAGTTTGGAGAATAAATACAACATGAACTATGTACAGAGAAGTTGTTGAAAATCATATTTTAGTGTTTGAATTCTGTTTTAAGGTAAAATTCCACTTCACAAAAGACAATCAGGGTCTCGAAATGTCTTTGATGATAGATGTGGCTTAATTCTTAACTGCTAAAAAAACAGTTTTTTTGTTTGTAAAGATGATTTTTTTTTTTCATTTCTGCTTTATCTAATAGTGACAGTGGAGAGCGACATGAATGCATGAATCAACATGGCGTCGCCATAACTTCTGTCGCAGCGATTCCCCAAATTCACCCGCGCTGCCGAACAGCGTCACACACTCGGGCGGTGTGTGTCGGCTCTCCAGGCAGTTTCCATCTCTTTTCCACTTGTGTTCACCTCAATCTTCCCTGAAGCACCTCAGTGCTCTCTTATTGAAAAGGGAGATCTCTGTTTTTTATTATCATAATAAACCTCCCCTTCTGAATTTCAATCTGAGCGGGGCTGCCACGGTGTAATTTAATTTACCCTCTGCCCTTTTATGTATGTGGGGTGTGTCTGTGTGTTTGGGGGTACAGATTTAATTGGAAATTAAAACTTGGCTTCTTAATTTATTCATGGTGTATTAAATTGCTCAGTGGTTTATACAAAACTCTTTTGCAGCGTGGAACAGACAGAGAGAAGGTACTAATCTCTCCTTGTTCTTAACTCTCCTCCTGGGATCACATTTGGTATTTTTTTTTCTCTTTTTCCCTGAATTCTGCCGGCTTCACCAACGCCGCTGAGCCCAAACCGATCGAAACGCCGTCTTTCTGAAACCTGAGTGTGTGTTCAGCCTGTTGTGCTCCCCCTCTTAATAAAAACACCAGCTGGGCTGAATAATCTGCAGAATTAAAGCCCGTTCTCTCATTAGGGAGCTGATAATGACGGGCCTGAATATGCTGCAGTGCACATTTTGCACATTCACCTTGTAAAATACCATCATATTCTGATCTATCTATCCTTATGTAAATCTTCACTTTTATGCACTATATATATTTGCGTTTGTGGTATATTTTGATGCATTTTTATACATGTTTCTTTCATCAGGTGGTACGCTGCATATAAAGTTTTGCAGTTCTTTAAACCACAATGCTGTAAACCACACACTTATGCTTTATTATTGTTATTTTTTTCTTCTTATTGTTATTATTATTTGCTAATACCTTTCACTCATACATTTCTACTCGAGATACTACTAGATATCTAAAATTAACATTACTTCCTTGATATAATTACTGTAAATCTGGACCATTACTGATGCGACCAGCAGCCTCCTCTGAGCTCTGCTCTGCATTTCATACTTTCAACCCCCTGCTGCCACTGGGAGGGAAAACTGGAAATCTGCTGGATTAATTTACAGCACTCTTTCTTTTTTCTCTCTTTTTTTTTTTTTGATTGATTGATTCATTGAAATGTTTATTTCGAATATGCAAGGAAGCAAAGCAATAAAACATTGTTTTTAAAGCAAAGAGAAAAAAGACAGCACAAAAGCAAAGTGAACAAAATGAAAAGAAAGTACAGCAAAGAAATATGCATATTCGAAAAGGAGTTAGAAGTATAACTTATTTGCTCCCACCCATTTTCCATAAATCAGTGAATAACAATAACAAGCTTCCTAGCAGGTTTACACTTATCTATACACTAGTGTCTAATATTTTTTGTTAAAAACTTTATTTCTGACATCATATATTCAAACATACAAATATATATGCATATACATATACTAACACATGCACATGCATTCACATTTTTATTTTGTTGTTTACTCTATTTCACATCAATCTATTTGCTATTTACCTCGCTGTTCCAGATGTGTATGGGCTGTTAACAGACAACCTAACCACTACCAGGTCATGTCAAAACATGAGAATGTGGTGAAAATGCCCCTTTTAACAGGTGAACCTGTAATAAAAGCTGATAATGAGATGAATTACACAGTACACAGTAACTGATGTAATACTGATGTAACAACGCGAGTTTACATCCTTATCCTTGAATAATTACATTAATCAAAATTAGTACTATTATACGGTAATTAATACCAGTTTATAATGTGATTTTATTACACTTTCCAGCAATTAACATTACATTCTGAACTGATTTAGAACGAAACAGTCACACATTTTCTGACAGTAGGTTTAAGGGTTTATGTGGAAATGTTTGCGTCACACAAAATGCTCCAGTAGCACTTGTAAAATGTTGAACTTGTTCCGTTTAAATGCTCAACAGTTGCTGTCGAGTTGTCACTATTTTGCTCCTTCAGCGACTAAAGTTCCCCCGTGTGCGTCTGGAGTGCCGGCCGGGAAGGTCACAGTGGACGGCGAACTATTCCTGGTCCAGTCTGGGCCGTGGAAGTGTCGAAATAACACACACACTGCACCCACTGCAGACAACACCGTCCTGTCCCACAGCTCTATTAGTAGAAATTTATCTCCTCTGGCTGTGCTGTGAGACCTGGCTGCCCCCCCGGCGAGCCCCAGCGGTGCAGGTGATTATGGCTCTGTCAGCGGGCCATATTAGGTGTCAGCAGCACCGGCCAGGACAGCGCGGCGGCTCCAGGCCTGAGTCACAGATGAAGCAGGCGCTCGCCACTCATTAGCAAAATAGCAAATTTCCTCTGTCCTCTGTCTCGCTGTAGAGCATCATAGATGGAAGGGTGTGCTCCCCCCTTGCTAATAGGAGTCATTTCAGGCCCTGGCATCCAACACTTTCCCTGCAAGATAACACACGAATGCATTAGAGCGATGCCAGGGGCTTGTTTATTGAACACTCGCACTAAGTACTCCAAAGAATGTGTGAGATCAGAAAGAGGTATTAAAAGTAGCAAACGTCCTCATCTGCCAGCTCCCTTTGTTAGTCTCCAACATCATTCACATTTAATATTTTCCTGCCCGGAGATTTTTAGCACATTTGGAACTCATTATCAGCCAGGTGTAGTCTCATCTTGTAATGACAGATGGCTTTCTCTTAATTCCAGACAGATGCTTCCTTTTTTAATGACCTCTTTTTTTCCCGCATGCCTTGTCGCTGTGAGGTTCATTAGCACAAACAGGGCTTAGCAGAAGTCTTGGGGAGAGATTAGGGTCATAGTATTTTAGGGATGGTGGCCAAGCCCTGTCTGAGCTGCTCTCACAGCCCTTATCATCATGCAGGATGGAGCCGACTGGCCCCATCGATGGACCAGTCCAAAGTTTCCCACAAATGTCTCCCCTGTTGCTAACAGAACAAAATAATCTCCCCTGGGAGCAGGTGAATTAATAATGGCTTTAGCAGATTCGCATTATTTTCAGGTTCATTCTGTATTCCTGAAAAGCCGTTATGGGGGGAATCAGGAATATTCAAAGGAGTGAAAGAGACGTGCACAATGGCT
The DNA here is from genome assembly GCF_902150065.1 of Myripristis murdjan. Classification (NCBI taxonomy): domain Eukaryota; kingdom Metazoa; phylum Chordata; class Actinopteri; order Holocentriformes; family Holocentridae; genus Myripristis; species Myripristis murdjan. The sequence continues at coordinate 29,576,282 of NC_043987.1, read as the reverse complement.
GAGAATCAAGGTGAAGTGTGTTTGACCTTTTTAAAGAGACGCTCAACTGCCCAGAAGACCAAACTATCCTTTAAAAATCACCCACGTGTCGTCCTGCCCGGCTGCAGAGCTCTGCGCTGATCGTTTAGCATGAAATATGATTAAAAAAAAAAAAAAAAAGTTCTGTGCCAACACTTTAGCACACACACAAGTTGAGTGGTGATGTGGTCTTATCTGAAAAGTGAAGATAAAAAACTGTCGCAGCAATCCATGAGCAGTAGTCAGTATAACTACAGGTTGTGTGTAGGGGATTGGTAAAATTTACACAAAATATAAGAGAAAAATAACCTAACTGGATCTGCTTTCCTTGTTTTCAAGTTTTGGTGATTTGTGAAGGTGCAACTTCAGGGGAAATAAAAGTTCAGTAGTAGATGCCGAACAGAAGTGGCGTAGATCACCTGAGAGCTGGGAACCTGAAGATTGATTTTAGACGCAGCTCAGCTCTGTGTGTCAAGTTATTATAGTCATAAATCTGTAATAAACATTGTGTTTTGGTTTGGTTAGGCATTAAGAACAAGGGTTTAGAATACTATAATGGAAGTATTTGATAGATATTCCCATGTTCAATTGTGTGTTGCAAAAGTTGTTGCAGCTATTTTTGGGTTGATGCCATCTGTTACACAGATTTTTGACAACTCGAGAACTGATAAATATGGTCAAAATTCAACTCCAAAATGCCACATTAGGACCCCCAGACCTTGTGGAACCCCACAGAAAAATCCACGCTGTCAAAAACTTTTTATTTTTGGAGATTTTTGTAAGAAGTGCATTTTTCCATATCACTTGCTGCCACCGTAGCTTTGCAAAACGACAACTGCGCACAATGGAAAATGCATTCTTATTATATTCATGGCTGAGAATGTGTGTTGGACTGTGTCACACATGATACAGATGGACTGATGAGTGGATTTGTTTAGAAGCACATGTGTGATAAGTTAATAATAATTATGATGAGCTATAAACAGGCTGAGGTGTGTGTAATGACAGCGATGGTGGCTTTGCTGTCCTTTTAGCTGCCATGTCTAAAAAAACGAATCAGCAGCTACAGGTATTTATAAGGAAATTAATCCATTTATGGCTGATGGTGGGAGCGTGCATGAGGCTTGTGCACGTGTCAGTAATAACACAAAGAAGAACGACAATACAGTTGACATTTTATTGCCTTTTTTTAATCTGTTACAACAAAGGAAAACAGCAAACTCTTATGAAGAGGAGAAAAAAAAATACACTGGCATGTGTGGGCCTATTTCAAAATAAACTAATCACAGAGCTATGCAGGCCTGTTTCACTCCTCCACATATTTGTGGAGAATGAATAAAATAAAACGTAGCACACTTTGAAAATAAATAAAACATAAAGCTGCAAATAGTAAACATAAAAAACAGGCCAGTTTGTATTTAATTATGACGCCACATATCAAGCAGACAGGTAAGTCAGCATCGTTGGCAGTGAAAGCAAATGAATCCACGCAGAAGTAAACTCTCCATTTTCCTCTGAGACTTTTCTTTTTTTTAATGGATTTATTTGTGGTTGGCCACCTGCAGGGAGAGGCGACGCAAAGCTACAGGGGGCTGAGGAGCTGCGGGTCTGGCAAAAAAAAAAAAAAAAAAAAAAAAAAAAAGGGGGGATAAAAATACACAAGTTACTTCATAATAACTACATGGAGAATATTCATTAACATTCATTAAACTGAAAATACTTAAGTTTAACAACAAAAGGAAAAATTGTTAACTAAGAGATTGATGTAATTTCTTTAATTTGTAAAATTGTTGATTTTGTTTTATTGGTTGTTTGATGTGTCAATCAAAGTAGAGGCCGGGAGATGGGAGTGTGAAAAAAAAAAAAAAAAAAAAAAAATACGGAGAAACGAAGGTGTAGGGAAGAACAGGTGTGAGCAACTGAACATAAAACACGGACTATTGCGGTGTTGAAAGCGTGTGGATAAAAGTATCCCTGCAGTATAAACTCACAGTGAGTCATTGTTGTTGCTGCTCTAAGTTAAGTGCAGTATTTTATTTCAGTTTGCTGAAGTTTATCGTTTGTGTTTTTCGGCCGAGCTGATAGCCGTTAAGCTAAGCTAATAGCTGCTAACTGATAGCGTTAGGTGTTAGCCGCCAAGCTAGTGCCGTTGGACCTTGAAGTGAATTAGTTTGGCGCTAAAGCAGCTAGCACCCTGGCCTGTAGCCTCCAGCCTGCACCGGAGGAGGAGACACGGACGAGAGGACACCAGATAGCGCACCTGGCGACCAGGTAAAGCCCTGTTTCACCTCCGGCTACACGGGAGGAGAGACTTTCTGCATTAGCGTGGAGGCCCTGCTTAACGGAGCATTCATTTAAAAACGTGGTCTGGGGTCAGTTATGTAAAATAGTGTTTAAAGTATATATCTAATGTTAAGTGTTATTTTTTTGTCTAGTGATTAGTGTTAGCTCCCGATTCTTTTGTTGAAAGCCCAAGTACAGACCGGAGTCAGTCTTCAATTTTCTGATGCAATATTTATTATGGTCACATATAAAGCAAGGCAGCGCTGGTCTCAGAGTGACAGAGCTCCCGCAGGATCTCAGTCAGAAAGAGCCCGATATCAGGAAATGATACACATTTATGTTCTTGGGCTTGGGCCTGCCCCGTACAGAGGTTGGACTTAAACGCAACCGAGAATAATTGGCCAGTTACCTGGACATGGACAGGCCAACCACTGTCCATGCCTTGTTTCTGGAATGTGCTATGCTATGTGTGTGAATGTTGACTGGGCGTGTATCTAATGCAACAGACCTAAATAACAAGATAGAGAAAGTACATCTGGCTCCTGCTGTGTCTATCCTCTGCTTAGCAGCCAAGCTGTCCTGAACTATGTAATACATTGGATAATGCAAGAAACATTGAACTATACGGCCAATTGTAACAATTAGAGTGCAGTCAGAGTACTTTTACTTCACTCAACATAGGTAAACCTTTGTGGTATCTACCTGACAATGAACCCAGACACCCCATTATTCTTGTTAAAGGTGAGTTAAAGTAACTGATAAATAGCATAGGGTGCTGGGGTGCTACATATGCCTCTGGCCCCTGCTTCAGGGTTGCCAGGTCTGTGAGACAAAAGCAGCCAAACAGCAACTCAAAACCAGCCCAAAACCCAAAGCCCAACCTGGTATAAAAAGGGCCCCAAAATCAGCCCAATATCAGAACTCAAAATATGCCCATAAAAATCCATATATGTTGCTTTTAAAGTCCAACAGCATTGCTATAATTGCATAATGCACTATAATATCTATAAAAGAACACCATAAACATTAAAGGCAATTTCCCGAAACAGTTCTTTCACCTATTTAATTTACAGTATATCAGAACTTAAAATATAATATGGGATACCTTACTTCAGCTGACAGGCACTGGGCGCGAGTGGTGCTGATGATGTGATTGGTCATGTGCTGTGTTGGCCTCACACAGCATTGGCATATTATTTGTCTGTGGAGCATGTGACATATGTGCATAGTTTATATGCTGATCTGGCCCGGAGTCAGTTTGACAGGATTTGGGTATAAATATTGGTCATTCAAAATATGAATCTTTATTCATGTCTGCCCAAGCCCAACCCGCGGACAAAATTTGTTACCCGCGGCAACACTTAAAAAGTAGCCCAATTTGGCGGAAAAAACGCGGCCTTGGCAACCCTGCCCTGGTTGGGTGACTGAGGCATTTGCTGTGTAGAAATGCGACTTTCGAGGGAGGCGGCCCCTGAGTTGGACCCCCTGAGCTCATGACTCACCACAAGCACTGGAGCCAATAATGTACTGGGGACACATGGATCGCTGTGGTGTCTGTACTCTAATCACTCCAGTTCACCAACAGCACAGTCTCCATTAAACCTGTGGTGTAAACTGCAATACAACTCTCACTTACTGTCTCCATTAATTTCTGACCTTGTTCAATTTAGAAACAAGTTCTCTCACCTTCCCCGCACACACTCTGCACCGCCTCGCTCCGTCATTCTCTCTGCCTCCTCCTTGTACTGACAGAAAGATGCAAGTTCTGCTTGGATATTCTGTCCGTGTTGCGCCTGGGAAGGAGCGCCAATGCATGATTTATAACCATTATACACAACTTGCAGATGCACACAGGCGGCCGTGGAGATATTGTTTACATTCATGAGGTGCTAAAGGCTGTCTTTGACCCGATCAACCCGGCCATCATTTGTCTGTCTTCCTATCCGCTCTACGGTTAGACTGATATCAGTCTGCCGATACCAGCATTTATTAAAAAAAAAAAAAAATCAGTCGGTCCACTTCTGACATGACAGAGGCTTTTTCCGTCTGGCCAGAGAAATCCAGTTCCAGTCTGTAAAATCTATGATACTGTTTTATTTTCTTTGCACATTCAGCATTTTTAAATGTTTTATTTAAGTCTTCATTTCAAAGCAGCAGTGTGTTTTAGGATTTTCCTTGCAATTCATTCAAAAAGAGGAGAGTCGCCATGCCCTGAGGAGCTAGCCGCCCACCTAAAAAACATTTCCTTTGTATTTGTTTTAGCTGAGACTTTGTAGTGTCGCATGACGGCCTAAATGCTGCTGCTTCAGAGGCTTTTCCTCCCTGCTAACAGCAAAATCACAAAGCACTTATTCTTGTGAGTTTGTGTGTGTGTGTGTGTGTGTGTGTGTATCTTTGGGGTTTGTAAATGGTAAAATATCAGCTGGTGTCAGTGTCAGTGCAACGTCGATATCAGCTTTCAGAAACTCATATTGGTCTAATCCTAATCCACCCAGTATTATGCTTCTGTGCCTTCAAGTGCACCACGTGACACTACAAAAAAATGTGAGAAATAAATTGTTGAGGAGCCTGCCAACGTTATGCTGAGCCTCAGAGAGATACATTAAATCACAGTTTGTTTCTTCTCCTGGTGCTTACATCCACGTCAGAATACGCCCCCGCTCTCACAGGGGCATTTCAGGCGCTGACGTAAAATACATTTCTGGAGACAGAAAAGGAAAAAAATCTGATTGAGCACGAAAAAAAAACAACAACAACATCTCAATCTGTGAGGGAGTGACAGGCGGCAGGATGGCATCTCGTGTATTACAGCTGTTCAGTCAACAAGTGTTGGAGCAGTCGACTGGCGTCAGCTCGCCACCTTGCTGACGAACCCGCTAATGGAAGTGGCGACTCTGACACCTGTCTGCTTAACAGACACAACACAGCCAGGGACGCCTCATGGCCCGCTCACCTCCCACCGCCTCCAGATTAAAGTATTACATTTAGGAGAAAAAACTCACAAATTTATGAGAAAAAACTTGAAAATTCTTCTATAAGAAAATTCTTTCTATAAAATCACAAATTTGCAAGGAGAAATAAACTCACAAATTTACAAGAAAAAACTCAGAAAAATTGTTTTTCTTAATCTATCAGCTGTAGTAATAAGGAAATCCTGGTGATTTGAGCCCAGAATCACAATCTTCTCATTAGCATCTGGACTTTGAAGAGACATTGCTGTGACTTGGGCCGATTCAGAAGAAAACAACGTTGTGATTCTGGGCTAAAATCAGCAGGATTTCCTTGTTCCTATATCTGGCCTGATGCGGTTTTTCTCTCATAAATTTGTGACTTTATAATCTTATTTTCAAGTTTTTTTCTCATACATCTGTGAGTTTTTTCTAGAGAATTTCCAACTTTAATCTTGGAAAAATTTTCTCCAAATATTAAGCCCCTCTCCTGGCTCCATAATATTTGGCCCGTAATACACTGTCGTACGTTCCGCTCATGGATTTTTAAAATAATATCCATTATTTTTGAGGCTATAGCTCTTGGCATTTTGAGAGGATTCAGTAGCTGAGGTGTGGTCATGGTCAGGGGCATGATGTAGACCTTGAAAATTTAAATATTAAACAGGAAAAGGTGCATAATATGTTTCTTTTGGGTTTTTTTTTAAATGCATGGGCTCAGGTTAAGGTTGGTTTTGGGAGCTGAGCCTCCTGTAAATAATTTTCCTGCCTCAGAGCCTTTTTTAGCTCCGTCTGAAACTGTGCCATGTGTGACACACGAGTGAATATGTACATACAGTATGTGACAGATTTACTGGGTGGATGCATTTCCTGGCAGGGATGCAAAACTCGACATGACACCGGTACAGTAGCTGTTCTCGTTACAGTATGTTTGATGGCCAACACAAAGGCAAAGCTGCATATAAGACACCTTACACAGGCTGACAGTACTCCTGCAAAAAAAGATCATGAACTGGGGGCAAACACCCAGCAGAGGAGATGTCACTGGTTCTCGAAAATGGCCTCGTGTGGAGCAAACGATGAAGCAAAAGACACAAATATGCCATTTTCAAATTTCCTCAGCTTAGCGTGGGTATAGCCTAAGGTGGGTCGGTGCATATTTAAAAGCACTAAAAAGCATCCACAGCAGAGCAGAAAAGAGCAAATCAGACAGTGAAAGATCCACAAATTGAAGCTGGTTTTAAGACGTAAAAATTTTGACAGATGACGTGTTGATTTCTGGGAAGGCTTGGTAACAATGTGCAGTTGTGACGAGAAGGCCGAAGAAAGTGAAAGTGAAAGTGAAACGGGGTGGGTCTCTTGATTTCCAACGTGCTGTAAGAAAAGCCAGGTGAATACAGATGAAGCAACTGTCGGAAAAAAAAAAAGAGGAAAGGGTTTGGTTATAAAGTCAGACCAAAGTCACCTGCACTATCCCCAGGCAAAAAGACAATCTGTAGATAATGTAATAAAAACTGCAGCTGTCATGATACAGAATCCAGGCAATATCAAAGAAATGCAGCCAAACAAGAAGTGATGGTGGCCATTTGCAGGGCTGTGCATGTAACAGCTGACATTATAACATAGTGGCTCTGGTTCAAAGCCAGCAGGGTAACAAAACACTGGTGGGTTTGGTGGGAATCTGTGATGAGGATGTGTCTCCATGTGCATCCATGATGAAATCCCACTCCCGGCACACTCACACTGTAGTCCCCGAGGATTTAGTCGCCACTCAGTTTGGGATTGTTTGCAAAGCTTCATGCTGCCACCGTCCACGTCTCAGCCCGGACTTGCTTCTCAATCGGCCCGTATGTACCCAGGAAATCTCCGGAGCCAACATGTGGCTGGAGGATCACCATGAGCAAACAACCTCTGGGACACATCCGCCGCCGCCGCCATCAGTCCAGCTGCTGGTATTTTCTATCAGTGTCACGTTGTCGGGGGGGATTTTCCTCGCCCACGTTCTCCAGACGTTGTGCAAACAGTCAGCCGTCCATCTGTAGTCACTGTTAAACGGGAATCCTCTCTCGCTGAGGATTTTCTGACCTGTACGATTTTTTTTTTTTTTTTTTTTTTTTTTCAGTTTTAATCTTGTCAAGAGTTGCTGTGCTGCAGAACGCTTCCTGTGGCCACAAAATGCCTCTGAATGACAACCTCTTTTATTCTCAGGTTGGGTAACAATGGGTTAACCGGCATCTTAGTGTGTCAGTACATGAGGCTGATGTAGGGCTTAGAAAACAACAGTTTGTATGCAATGAAATTCTGACAAGCTCATTATTAGTGGTGCTGTTGTACTGGACTGCATTTTGTTGAGTGCTGTTTCTACTATTCTGTCCCTCCTGATTTATATCAATACGGAGGACAAAAAATCAGAAACACGCCTCAATATAAATTAATCCCGTACAAGACCCCTGCAAACTACAACCTCAATAATAAACACAGAATTAAATTTACACATTCTGCAACAAAAACTGAACATTATAAACTTTGTTAAAAGGTAGAATTTATGGCAGAGCTGTTGCACTGAAATGCATTAGACTGTACAGGTGGATCTGTCTATGCATGGGCAGATACATAGATCTAGACATAGATATGAAGCATTTTTCAGCATTTCATTGCATCTTGGTTGTTTAAGCAATCAATATTACACTGATTGTAGATGGTATGGGAAGTGCTTAACGTGAACTGATACTAATACAACATTTAAAGAAAATAGCATCAGCAGTTTAAATGTTTCAGATTTTCCAAACGCTGAAATCTTTTCTTTTTCTAGAGATGCTGAATAGGGACACAAAAGTATAGCTGGTTGCACTTTAAATCTAAACATCTGAGCTGGTTTCTAGTTTTTTGTAGTTTAAAAAAAGTGTTAATGCAACATGATGTAGCCTATTAGATATCCTATATGCTTCTCTGTATTTATATGAGCAGCATCAGACTTGATAAACAACATTTCCCCCTCCTGCAGTTGGTCTTGCAGAGACGGTGGTTTGGGCAAATTTGGATGACCCTCCTCGCAAAAGGGTGCCACCCCATATTCTTACAAGACAACAAAACAAAGAAAAAAAAAACACATGATAAATGATGCGAGGTGAGGGAGGGGTGCCCGCGGTGAGAGGTGGCGGCGGCGGCGGCGGCAGGGTGTGAATTCGATCTGGGCGATAAGACTCTGTTTCATTGCCCAGAGCTGTCTGAGCCCCTCCTTCGTCATCCATCACCGGCCTAGGGAGCCGATGCCGCGATGCGTGTTGAATGGCAGATTGGGCGGCATGCAGCAGCACTCATGCACAAACACACATACGCCCGCCCCCCCCCCCCCTTACACGTGCACGTACAAACCTCTGCTGATGTATCACCAAAATGTCAACCTTTCCCAAACGGCAAAATAAAGCCTTGTGTTTAGCTGGACGACTGTATGTTTTAATTTTCCTCCAGCGGATTCTCAGAAGGCTTCATTTGCATCCCACATAGTCATACACTGAAAATGAAAACATAAAAATCAGCAAAATCGGAGTTACGAGGTTTCCACGTCCATGCACATCCAGCACATTTAAGCTGGGTCGAATGGTTGGCAGGAGAATCACTGTTTGGCTCTCAACTGTTTCCACTAAAAATCCTCAGTTAACAGGATGGGAATGCTGTTAAATTTCTATTAAGAAGTGAGATTCCCAGGAAAGCCTTCCTTGCCGTGCAGCACAAACACGTGCACACCGCCCATACCCGATGAAACTGCAGATCTGGAGTGTTTCTGTCATGTCGTGGTACAGGGATTATGTTTTATAATCCCAATCCAATTCACCTGTGCACCACGGCGACATCATGGCTGCACCTGCAGGAAACCTGGGCAAGGTTAACAAGGTTAATGATTAAATATGTAACAGACTCCTGGAGGTTAACAGGCTACAGGTAATGTCCTGTTAGCCACACAGGATCCTGTTAGCTCATTATGTATAAGCCTAATTATAAATATGATTATCAGTGTAATTGGCTTTGCAGTGACTACTTAATGTTTAAAGTCTCTTATAGGCTACATTATTTTAATATTTTAATGTTTGCGTGTACTGGAATTAAAAGTGATGCCCGAAGCGCCCCCTATTGGCCACATTTTCACCATCTGCAATCTGCTGCTGGTAACACTTTACAATAACAGTACAACAATTAACATTAGTTAACGTTAGTTAATGCTGTAATAGTTAATTAACTGTTAGTTAATGATTATTATGGCATTTACTAATGTTAATTATATCTACAATAACCCTCAAATAACATATAAATTAATACCTTAGCATGAACAGCATTAGTAAGTGATTCTTAGACACATTAGTTAACGGTTAGTTAACTAATACTGAATGTTTATTACCTGTTACTTAATGTTTATTACGGCATTAACTAACATTAATTGTTGTACTCTTATTGTAAAGCGTTACCCTGCCGCTTTACTCCACCAGAACCATAAATGATGACCTTCACAGTTTTCCTTCCTATCTATCTATCTATCTATCTATCTATCTATCTAAATGGCCAGTACACTTGATTGATTGATAGATTTAAAATCATACAAGTGTGAAAAATGAAAGTGTATTTTTAGGATTACGAGCGTTTTTAAAGTCATATTGTTTAGTGTTTACACCGTGTGCCACCATGTTGATGCGATTCTGGAAACTTAAAGGGACATTTCAGTGCATTTTTCCTGGTAGGAAGCTGGAATTTCTGACTTTCTGTCATCTCTGGAAGGCAGCCATCTTTCTCTGTGAGATGAAGGTCATAGGTAGGAACATGGCATTTTTGTGTGTGAGTGTGTGTGTGTTTCTGTTTGTGTGCGTGTGTGTGTGTGTGTGTGTGTGTGACCATCAGCCATCCCTCCCCTCCTCTCAAGGGCTTCCATCTGGACGCGAGCCGAGTGCGAGGCCGGTCGCTGAGGATTAAGCGACGGAGTTTGGATTGATGCGGGCCGACAGCGAGGGTCGCCCAGGCGGCTCCGCGCTCCTCATTAGGACTCGCCGTCGGAATGCGAAATGGTGGAGCTGACAGTAGCGTACGAACCCGCAGAGCGATGACGCCCCAAATGGCCACCGAGGGACCGCCGGACTTGAGGCCAGCGTGGTCACCGCCGAGACGGAGTCGTTTCCTCCGACTGTCTGGGCTGTTCCTCCGTCCCGTCGCCCCTGGATTTATGATCTGCTGTCCCAAACGGAGACTTACAGTTCAGACGTCAAGCTCTCTTTCCATATTCTTCTACTCCTTCTCATTCATTACACCTTTCCACTCATTTCCCACTGCATGTTGATGTATATCCATACATACACTGTTAGTGCCTATGTAATTTCTACAGCTGTTAGTTAACACTCAGACACTGTCGTACTTTAATTCAAACATTTCCACTTAACAGGCTTTTCACACAATGAAAATGCCCTTTGTTTGACCGTCAGTACCTGCAGTTTGTTATCTTTTATTTGCTGCGTCCTTTCGATCTGCACACCCTTTGCCCAAATACATCTGCAGTAGATTTATTCGACTGAAATCTAACCGGTTTAGTTAAAGTGAAATTTATCATTAAAATGTTTCTCCGGAATTTCATTACTACCCCTATGAACCTGTTTTCTGCGTTCTGATTGGCTTTCCTCCCGACTCACCCCTCCATAACATGTTTGTCACGTTTTCATTTGCTGATGAAAGTGTCACATAAATTTGTTTTCGCCAAGTGATCGTGTTGTTTTCGTCATTTGGCGAAAACGAGGACGAAAATTATTCGTCAGCAAAGTCAACGCTTTTCTGTAAGAGGAAAATCCACAAGGTTTTCACAGCATCATCCCTGTCACAATCTGTGATTCAAGCAAAGTTTGAAATGTGGACATTTTTTTTGTGTGTGTGTGTTTTCTCTTGAATGGGACTGAGGGCCCGTTTACACATACACGGGGTTTTTTTTAAAAACAGAGACATTTCCCTTCGTTTGTGCCCTTCATTTAGACGCAAACGGTGAAACAATTCTTTCTAAAAACTCCATCCAGAGTGGTGATTTAGGAAAACTCCTGTTTCGCGTTTGCATGTAAACTGAGAAAAACAGAGAAAATCAGAGTTTTAGGCAGCCGACGTCACATTATGCACCATCTGATTGGCTTGCATGGCTTTCTCCTTCCTCCTACACCGCCACCCATAGGCTTAAACACTGAACGGGGTCAAATCGATCCCAAAGCTGATATGAGGGTGAAAGGACGACGACAAAAGTATGAAGAAAAGCAGAATTACTAGTAAAATGTTTCATTTTTCACACACAAACATCCAAATGTCTTAAATAATTTTGAAAGAATTAATAAAACCCCACTCCTTTCTTCCATAAACAGCATTATTTTTGGATTCAGAAGATTAAAAATGTTAACAAATGAGAGACAAATCAGCTCCTGAGGCTTGTTAGAGTTTTGCTGCTGCGGTGACACGTTCATGTTTCATCTTACCTCATGGCAGCACGTTTTGTTTGTGTGGCTCGTGTGTGTGTGTGTGGGTGTGTGTGTGTGTGCGCACCAGTACACTACACTAAGGCCTGGATTTATGCATGAGCGTGCCTGCATGCTTGAGTGAGCTGAGAAGATTCCCGGGATCATGCAGCTTATCCCAGCTCCTCGCTGTTACTCACTGCAGATAAAGATGTTTCGTGCTGCATCGCTGAAAACAAGTTTGACTTTCCTGCGCTCCCCCGGCGGCCGATCTCCTCCTCCGCCCCGCAAATCCACGGCCCCCCGGTCCGGTCCGTCCGTCTGCCTCTGCTGACGGGGCGTCTATCGATTCCCAGCCTCGGTCGCGGCCCCGACAAGGACACAGTGCAACGGCGACGCCTCGTTCTGCGTGTTTGTCAATTAGCGAGGCGTTTACTGGTGGCAAAGATCAATCGCCTTAAAACTGGGCAAAGATCTGATGACACTTCAGTCAGACCGAGAGCTCTTTTTGAAAAATGTGAACCAGAGATATTATAAATAGCAGCACTGGTTTACATCACAGGCCATCCGTGAGAAATGGGTTAAACTGGATGAAGCAAGGTTTGTTGTTTTGTGCATTAATTTTGTGACATCTTTGGTGCTAAGCGCTCATTGCTGTGGTGTTTCTCTCCCACATTTCCCTTGTTTCCGTTGCTGTGATGCATTTTTCCGTGGATTTTCTTCTGCCTACTCAGCGGTGGCTATCGCTGCTCACACCAACTACACCGCAGTAAATCTCCTTCTTAACACGTCATTGAGCTTCATCTTCAGTGCTAAAATCTTGTTTTTCTACAAATACGTTTTTAAAAAATCCAGTAAAATGAGATAATCCCACTTGTTTCCAGTGCAGTTTCACTTGTTGATTAGCATCAGAAACAAGCGGGACTACCTAATCCCACAAGCAGATTTTTCTTGCATGTATATGTACATCTATCTGTAGATCTATGTACCGTATTTCACCAATTAATCGCCCGGCCGCAAATAGCCGCCGGGTTCTTATAAACGCCTGCGGTCCGCACGCATTTTGCGTATTAAACGCCCACCCGAATAACCGCCGGGGCGATTATTTGCATTATATTGAGGTAACCCAAAATAAGGCTATTCACCTTATTTTTGCGGAAGTAAACAGTTAGCCGCACAATAACTGTGCGGCGCTTCCGTTTTCTGTCAAAATAAGAACTCTAGCTAACGTTAGAACAAAAGAGTGTACCGTAATCTTAAATCGACAGACTGAAAATATGTTGGACAGTAGCTGTCATCACGATAATGACCTGGTGCAAAAACAAATAAAGGCCTGCAGCGAATAGCCGCCTGGTTCTTTTAAACGCCCGGGGTACAAGTCGATTTTGCATATTAAACGCCCGGGCGATTAATTGGTGAAATACGGTATGTATCTATATGAATGTGAGACTATGAGCTGTTAAACCACAGACTTCTTGCCATGTGTGCTGTTCCTCTTTTATTTACTGCCGATTGGGAATGTAAAATGTAAAATGTGTTGAAATGAGCTGTGTTTGGGGTGATTCACTGTTACATCAGACATTTATATACATGAAAATGTCACAAATAATTCGTTTGATGTTGTCCACGACGTCAACAAAAGTTTGCAGCGGCTCTTGCAGCGATCCACCACGCGCAGCATGAGGAGACAAGTTGGTCGTAATTGAAGCAGCCTTTGATGCCGCAATGGATTTGCACCGCTACGCTCCCAATTAAACTCTCATATCTGGATTTTTTCATACGGGCTCAACGCTCAATCTGTTCCCGCGTCTTTGAAACTGTACAGGAGCATCATTTGGGATTCAGGCTGCAGTTCAAATGAATCGATGGCACGCGGTACCCCCCCATCCCCCCACCCGGCGTCTCAAGCCATCTGTCCCTCCTGTCCCCGTCCGCTCCCCTCATCCCCCTTCCTGCCGCCTCCAGCCTCCCCGCGTCCAGCAGTGCAGCTACGCCGCTGTTTGCAGCTTTTTGCAGTGGCAGTGGTCAGGCGACTTGCAGAGCCTCCGTCCTCAGAGAGAAATTGGCTTCTACTGCTCTTTCATCTGAGCTAAGAGCGAGAGAGAGAGAGAGAGAGAGAGAGACAATGTGACAGACAGAGAGAGGTGACAGTCAAGGTCATGTCTCGTTACTGAAGCTCTCGTTGTCATAACGTACGTGTTGATATTCTCCGTCACTGCCTGATAAAACACAACAGTGATTCAACCCATCGCCACTTCTTGAAGCTTTTACATTTACTGTTCTAAACACTCGCCGTCTAATGGCTCCTCTGCTGCACAGGAAGTGACCTGTGTTATGTTTATGTTTCCTCTTTGTTCAGAATAATCAGAAAGACAAAGGATAAGAACTGGGAGGGTAAAATGAGCAGCGACAGCCACCAGAGCCGAACAGACCAAGAGAAGAGCGCCACCCACAGAAACTAAAACTAAAATTATCAACGGGAAAATCCAAAAATCCAAGGAGTTAGACGTCTCAGTCCCACCCACATGGTGTGATTGACAGGTGATGTCTCCTGATGCAGAAACACTGCGGTCATGAGCCCTTAGCGTGATACATAAATATAAAAAACAGAAAAACAAAAGAAAAACAAAACAAAACAATGCCAGTCTCAATACAGATGCATACAGCTGTCAACTTGGCACGTCATTGGTAGATTTAGTGAATTTAATTTAGTGACTTTTTCCCCTAATAATAATACATTTAAATGAATAAATAAATGAATAAATAAAAAACCCATGGTAAATTTTGTGACTTTTTCAAACTGCTGGAAAAAATGTTGATGTGTTGACTCCTGAAGTGTTTAGAGGCAAAGCTGGTGCCAATTTGTGCTTTGTGGTCTCCCTACACAGCACAGCTCCTCTAAAGATGCTCTAATGACAAATTACAAGCAGCACCAGCGGTATAAAACAATGTACACTTTCTTTTTGCCGGACTGATGAGACAGGGACAGATCTCGAACAATTTTCATTCCCCATTTCTCTGTTTCACTGAAAAAGGCCACGTCAGTGTCAGAAAGTCTGGAGGGCATGTGGCTCGTGAAAAATGGGTCCAATATTTACGTCGGTGACAGCAGGGCGAAATAATCGGTCATAATCTGCGCTCACGTTCACGTCTCCCATCGCAGTGGATGGACTCAGGACGGCCGCTGGTCTCGTAAAGAGGGGCTGAGGCGAAAGTGAGCCGTCTCCTGTCTGAACCGTGTCTGAATTCCTGCAACAGGAGCAGGAAACTGCAGCAAATATTCACATGCGAGGAAAATGCATGTGCTGTTTTTTTTTTATTCACGGTGGGAGCGCAGCATCAGCTGAGTTAGCAGCAGATTACAAGGCACCTTATTGCCATGAATAATCTATAAAATCTGCTAATTCATATCTATAATAGCTTTTGAGGCTGATGTTGTGTTGGACCGTGTTGAAGGCGATGCAGAAGCTGTGGCGTTCTCCTCAGGTTGTGTTCGGTTCTAGGTGGGATTGAGCGTTTTAATCCAGTTTGGGCTGAAAACGACTGATCAGCTCACTTGTTCCCGTCCGTGACCAACGTAAAAATAATCTCCCATCATTTTTCTCTTCTCCTGCACTATCCTCTCCTGTTGGTCATAGCCTGTCTGTTGAGAAGGGAAATGACTGAGGAGCTGGGGATTCATAAAATCATCTTTAACTGGACTCGACGCTCAATTACTTCGCCAAATTAAACATTTAACAGAACACTGTTGCATACTGCAATTCTTCTTCTTTTTTTTTTTTTAACCTCGACCAAATCCTCTTCTTCCTTTACTTTTTCTTTTTTTTTTTACCTGCAGGTCCTTGATGAACTTGAATCGCTGCAGTTTAAAGATTTAACTTCGGCCTCACACAAAAAGCAGAGCAGAGAGGAGTCTTCAATCTCTCTGGGCTGTAATTAATTTTTTTTCTCTCCCCTCCTCCTCTTCAATGGTGTTTTTACATTTTTTTTTACCTTGCTGCGTTACCCTTGGTGTAGGTCAGTTCCTCCAAAGCGTGTGTGTGTGTGTGTGTGTGTGTGTGTGTGTGTGTGTGTGGTATAAATTGATAGCAGGCTTTGGATGTCATATCTAATTAGTCTCCAGGTGCCTTGTTTCTCCCCCTCATCCATCCCATCCCAGCCATCTCTCCATGACTTTGGTTTATTAATGCCAACCTTAGCCTCCAATTTGTTCTCCCTCAAATGGCTTGTCAATAAGGCGGCCTAATCACAGCCCGTACGCGCTGACGAGTGCCAAGAGCCCGCAGAACGGTCACTTCTCTGATGTTCCCCAAGTCGCTTCGCTCGCCGCCGCCTCAAGGTGACGCGAGGCATTTAGGAGAAGAGATGCATCATTTTAAGAAGTTTCATTCATCAGCGGTATCGATTTTACACACGATGCAGTGAGTCTCCAGATGACAGACTTTAACCCCAACCTTCGCCAACCACATTTACAAGCTACATCATCTGTACAGCAGCAAGCGGCACCTTTAAAAGTAGGACCTCAAAAGAGAAAGCCAACTGGTTAAAATTCATCCACTTCAGCGTCATCAACCATCTGCCGCTCTCCTCTAAAAACCAATATTACATTAGCAGACTCTTTAAAATCCTGTGTAAAACTCAGATTACATGCATATATAAACTGTGATTGTGTGATAAATCTTTTTTCCTCCCCGTTTTTATATTTTTCTCTGTCTCCCGGTTATAATAATTGATCCTTGGAGCTGACATCATGCAGGTAATTTCTGCAAGAGATGAGAAAAAGGCTGTTTTGCCCACTAAGCAAACAGGACCCAGGGACCCAAAAATGACAGATATTGGTGCATCTCCTGGGACCAGCACATCTTCATTAGTCACCTTAAGAGCAAAGGCCTGAACTAACTGGATCAGATGTGTTAACCCAAACGCTGAACAGATTTGTCATGTTATGTAATGCTCCAGGAGTCTTTTAAAAATGGGCTGAAAATTTCTGAAATATACAGTGATAAAGCCTTTTATCATATAGTCAGTAAGGAAGGAAAGCTTTATTTAGGTAGCAGTTTTTAAAACACAGTTACAAACTGTTACATAGAAAATTAAAAAACAAATACACAGAAAAATAAATACATATGCGATTAAAAAAAGGGCATAATCAGAGAAGACATAAAGTCTGTCCAAAGATCCTAAGTCGAGATCAATGGAAAGCCTTTTTTTTTCTCTTCTCTTTCAGGGTTAAAACAATAGCCATCTTGAGGTATTACGAAGAAAACATCTCAGAATAAAAAAATTAAACAAGTCTAAATTGAGATTTACTCAATATGATATTATCACAATATTTTACCCACGATGACAATAAAATCACGATACAGGGGGGTGGCGTGACAGGAGATACACAGAACTGGAACAGTTGTGTCGCTGTGCAGATTAAAACACTGAAACACTCGACTGATTCCTGCGGACTGGAAAATTATTTTACCTTCTCCACAGTGTTTTTTCTTCTTCAGTTACAGATGTCGTGATGCATCACAGCTGATTAATACCTAAAGGCAGGGAATAAATACGCCTCAAACGTGCATCTGTGCAAATTAAGATGAAATCTCAAATATCGATACTTGGTGCAAGTGTATTGATAATGGATCACAAGAAAAAGTATCGCGATATATTGCATCACTGATTTATTGTCCACTTCTACACAGCAGCACATGTAAATATATTAAAATTTCAGATTTCTAGCTGGTCGGCGCCCAAGTGAGGTTTGGTAAAACTGTAGGAAATTTATTTCATTCCACTAGATGACATGAACCTTGTCAATTAGCGGTGTGTGCTGTTTGCTAGAAAGTGTGCTAAAAAGTGAAACTAGTCTCTCAGTGAAGTGAAATATCACTTTAATATGCTATACGGCTCACAGACACAGCCATGATCCACAGGTTTGTCCACATGATAAACAGCGCTGCCCTTGCTGCTTCAGTAATCTGAGCCAGTTTGTCTGAAAGCTCTCCAAGGACCAGAGAATACGTCTGTTTTTATGGTCAGTATTTATGTGGAAACCCGACACAATATTTGTCCCTCTGAAATGTTGCTCCTGTCCCTGAAATTGTACTTAGATTTACGCTTGTCCTTCTCTCTTGGCTGCGGCCCCCCCACCTCCCTCTCTGTTTGTGTCGTGGGTGACCGGCTCAGCTCTGTTTCCGTCTCCCGGGACGCGAGGAGCCGCCGCTGAAGGGCCTCGGCGTTTGTGAGCCACCGCTTGTTTGATGGGCGCGGGAACGGTCAGTGCGGGGGACCCCTTCCTTCAGCTTGAGCCTCTTGAACTCCTCAGGTTCACGTCGAATCCTAATTGGTTGTGGGAGACCGTCCACCTTTGTTCCAGTTTGCTCGCCAATTAAAAAGGAAGAGCTGAGTAGAGATGAGGGCCGGCCGTGCTGGGAAACAGAGTCGATATCCTAAAATAGTCCTGACATGTTGTTAGCTGAAATGGTTAATTGCTTGGTAGCTGGGGGTTTTGGGGGAACTAGCAGTATGAAAACGAACTCAGCACACAGCTAATGAATGAATGAATACACTGAAAGCATTTTTTATGTTTGCTTTAAATAGTCTCAGAAGACTTTTGCCTTTGAAAGAGTATTTGTTGATTTCATATGGTTATCGTAAATTTCTCTGATGTTTTTCAAATAAGACAAAATACAGAGAATATAAGGTTGTTTTTTCTCCCTAATGTGCAAAAACAAATCGAAACAAAACTGAAATCATGACCCAAAAACCACAATATAAACCGAACCGTGGGTTTACATCCCTACTGGGAATATTAGGAATTTTCCTGCTCATTATTTACCTTTTTAAATCCGAACCATTCACCACTGATAGAGCATTTGTCACTGTGTGTGTCTGTATGTGTTTGAGCATGTATTTGATCAATGATCTTCACGTCAAAACCTTGCAACTCCAATTTTGGTGGTACTCATGTTTTGAAGATTGAAGGATTACATGCTGCGCTGTGTGTTGAAAGAAAAAAATATGTGGAAAACCCTTTTAAAACTCACTGAATGAACTCCAAAATGCATCGCGGTCATGCTATAAACAACCTAATTTCTCTTTGCCGCTGAAAAGTTGGCAGCTCGGATATGTGAGGGTTTCCACCTGAGAGTGAGAGAATGCCTTTCTTCTGCTCTTTAGAGAGTTCAGTCACTTCTCCGGCGGTGAACATGGATGAGCGGGCCGACCAGGTCCACGCTCGGCTCTGTAATGCAAATCAAATGACTCATGCCGGATTTTTGCAAACATTAGCCAAATGAGCTGTTTCACCGAGCTCTGTGTCCACACACTTGATTGTGACTTTTTGTGAACTTTTCCAGTTTGGAGATGTTTTATTTAACAGGAGAAAGAAAAAAAAAAGTCTGTGGAATCAGTTTGAGGCGGATTTTGCTCTCGACTCGAAGAGAGGTCGAGTGATGGGCGATGACCGGGCCGGTTTTGCTGATGAAGGATGAGCACAGTTGATGAAAGAGAGCCGATACGAGCGAAAGGGGAACCTTGAAGTGTCTACTCTTCATGCATTGCCTCAATTGTGCAGCATTACTTAGCATGATACTTTTTAGGATTAGGATATAATTGCAGGTATTGGGCTGATTTTGGCCTTTGAGTAAAAAAAAAAAAAACGATTTAATTTCCTCTGCAATCAGCATCAATGTCAACCTTGAAAAAAATCCACCCTTGTACTTTTTATTTTTTGTCTCTCCACACCTCCTTTCCCCTTCAACCCCCTTTCTAATCTCCTCCCTCCTTTGCTGTTGACCCCGTCCTTCCTGCTCTGCGCCATAAGGAGAGAGCTAATCCATAACATATCATTTTACTGCAACTCTCGCATCACCAGCTGTAAATCCATGGACTTGTTCCTCTAATAGCCTGAGGAGGCGAGCTGTTAAGGCAGCAGGTAACGGCTCATCGCTCTGCTAAGTGACCAAAGTCATTTAAAAAAAAAAAGTAAACTATTTCTCCATTTACTTCCTCCTAAAGGGCACTCAGAAAATCCAGCGGAGAGAAGAAAGCCTCAGTAGTTTCTATCTACCGTAAAAAGTTATTCTTTGTCTTTAAAGTGTGTCATTGGAGTGCAATTATAAGCAACTCCTCAGCTGATACACACCAACACGGGGTGTTTGGTGACAGATGTGCCCCTATAATTTACTGGGAGAGTAATCACTCTGGAATAACTAGCCAGTGGAGCTAAGCAGGATTCATTAAGGCGATGATTGGTGTCATCAGTTGCTTTAACCAGGTAGCGTCGTGCTGTAATGATCAATGCTAATGTATGTTTGGACCCTAATGCGCTGCGTAATTATGGAATATTTGCCCAGCACGTTATGGATGAGCACATTACTGTTCATCTTGCCGCTGTTCCTCATCCATTTTTCGCTCGGTCTGCGGTGCATCAGCACGCGGAGGGAACCCTGACCACACCGCTTTGGCTCAGCCTCCGCAGACGAGCCTGGCCCGTCACATCGCATCACCTCCCAACGCGGCGCTTGGCTCAGGCCGGCCGTGCAAATTGAACATGACAATGAATCAGGGGCCCTTCAGCTGTCAAACACCATCTCTGTTAACCTCATGTTGTGAAAATTGCCATACTGTTTCGAGCGATCTGCGGTAGTTAGTGTTGGCATGGCCGAGTAGACGGGTGGTACAGAGCGATCACCGGGGGCGTTCCCTCTGATTAGTGCGCCGGTCTGCTGCATGCTCCACTTGTGGATGTCTCTCAACGGGCCTGTGCCTTTTTAAAAGGAGCGTGCCGGTGAAGGACGCCCCCCTCCCCCAATGCTGATTTGACGTCAGCCATTAGCAGCAGGTTGCACTCCCTTGGCGACTCTAACTGTGACACAATTAAGATGAATTAACATGAGCACAACCTTTGTCATCTGTCTGACAAGGTGATGAGCGAGAGGCAGCCTGCTCCGAGAGGAAAAGAGAGAGAGAGAGAGAGAGAGAGGGGAGTTTATTGGAAAGTCTATAAGTGGCAGGAAGGAATTAAACACACTGCAGCATGAAACGCTCAGACGGGAGGGCAGGTTTGTTCGACTATTTTTACAAGGTGGGCAAGCCGCACTGTACAATCGTGTCAGCGTGGCAGCAACCTGGGACGTATGAACCTGCGAGGAGGACGCGCTCCGTGGCATCACTTCAGACATTACATTGGCCCGTTTGACTCTGTTGTAAAAGCACACTGGAGGGGAAAACCGAATCGTTTTTTCTGACTTTACAGCAACGTCGAAGCACCGTCTGAAAAATGTCCCAACCTTCGATAGAGTCTGAAGTGAGGCTCATAAGGTTGCAGCTTTTACAAACAGTCCATCCACGGGTGAATTTCACTGCCTGCAGGGCAAAACACATCCATGTCTGTGCAAGTGGCCGAAGAGGTCCTTTGTAAATTAAAGGGGAACACAAGTCATATGTTGCACTGCTCTGATCGACTCAGAGTTAACCTCAGGAGTTATTTTCATCGTTAGACAAGAACCGGCACTGTTGCTTTTTGTCAGTTCAAGCAAGATATTTTAGCAAAGTTGTGGTTTTGCTGTTATTGTCCTAAAAGAGAGCTAAACTAAACGCTGTGTGTCAGGTAGCAGTTTTTGAGCCAGATTTCCTGATTTCCAGATTTCCCTTTCCTCATAGAGTTTTTGATTTATGCAGAAAATAAGGCCTGCTACAATCTGCTTTGTTCTATATCATAAATGATGCATTGACTGTGTGCTCAGCCCAAACGTGAAGATACAATTGAAACTTGAGCGAACAGTTCGCAGTTGTATTCGTGTGAGTCCATGATGTGAAATTTAACTTCATGTTTAGTCTGAACATGCAGTAACACATTTCCATCTCAACCACAAAATGTTAAACGATTATGTGCTTTAAAAAAAGTGAGTTGCTGACAAGTTTCTTTACTGACCCAACGGCTGCTGGAGTACGGACCTGATATTTGGGATACTCCAGTTGCATCTAATTACATTACGTTTTGCTTGGTTTTAGCTCTCCAGTTTAGTAACAAAGACTACAAGATCAAATTTGGACTGGCTTATTTGACATCTCTGACTCTGGTGAAACAAACTGTTCATCTTTATGTCACCGTAATAAAAGCGTAAAGTATCCGTTTCCCTCTTTTCCACCAGCTGATGTGTTGCAAAGTCCAAGTCCAGCGTTCATTTCCTCCTCGGTGAGGATGCAAGAAGGGAATTTGCTGCAGCGATGATGACTGTCTTCTCTATTTTTTTACTGTCTGGTTGTATTCACTGTGTGCCATGTGATGCTGCATTTTCTGAAACACATTCAACACTCTGAAGTCTCCATTTGTTGGTCTGTTGCAGGTTTCTGCCTCCTGGGCTTCATGAAAACAGTCCATCACAATTACTTTCTGAATATATTTTTAGTAAGAAACACAGAATGCAGCTGCTGATTCTTGCTTCATTTTAGTTGAGGCTAGTTTAAACATCTGTCTGCCGTAATTGGAGGTTTGAGCAGACCCATTCATTCTGATTGGCCACTGCCCACATTGGGATCTCATTAACCTTATTGGAAACAAGGTCCCTAGATGCTGTGGAAAAAGGGGTTAGCTAATAAGACCAACTCACCGTCCTCTCATTGTTATCCTGACTGTTTGAACAGGAAAGGGCAACTGGTTAATCATCACAATGAGTGACATAATGTATGTATTCATTTTTGAGACATCCACGATTTCTCAGAAATGTAAAAAAGTCCACAAAATGTGATGTAATAAGTATTTGCATATTCAGTGGGGACACGGTATCTGAACACAAGACACATTTTTTAACGCTTGGTGTGAACTTCAGTCTGTCTCAGATGAGTCTAGACACAGTCTGAACACGTCTGGAGACAAAACAGCAGGTGGCTGCTCGTAGGCAGGGAGTCCATTTTAGGCTAAGGAATGGTCTAATAAGACACACACACACACACACACACACACACACACACACCTGTGGGGGTGTTTTAATTTCCTAGCAGGACTATAAAAGAACAATCACTGTTTAATCATTGCAGCTGACAGATAGACCTGCCAATTAAAGGTGCCATAGGTCTATTTTTGCAGACGGCGTGTGAAAATGCCAATATTTAACTCTCTGCAGAGAGTTTGCACATTAATCCAGGGCTCTCTCATCAGTCAGAAATTTGAAATATTAAGAAAAAAACGTAATTAGTGTATGTTTATGCAGCCGACGACTTCCCCGCTGAAAGGAGCTTTTATTGTCCCGTTTGGTCACTGAAGAGAGCTTTGTCTGTTTAGTGATAGTGAAGTAGCAGATGCAGCCGCTCTTAATGGAGGGGAGGAAACTGCTTTGAATGGACATTACTCATCTTGGACAGAGTGGAGAGGAGACAGAAGGCAACTCGGTGCTGTTGGGGCTCCTCCGGGAGCTTTGGCACTAATTGTCTAGGAGAGGAAGATTGTTTTGGCTATAATGGAGGATCTGTTTGTTAACCCTGCGACCTTGCTGTAGATTGGGAATTTGTCCATTCATTGTGCGCCAGCTGATTGTTGTCGGCGCTACAGTAGCTCCGCTGGAAGTGATTTGCGGCTTTACAGTCGTCGGAGGCACATCTCTGATTACGGAGCAAACAGCCTGGAGCCAAACGCAAAGATAAACTGGATTCTGTCGCCTGTTTTCATACAGAAAACACTGTAAATGACTCTTGTAATGATCTGCGGTAGTTTACTCAAGTGTATGCTATGGTTCAGAATCTGTCCAGTGAAGCCTCAGTAGAGAGCAGGGTAATCACTAAAACACAAGCGAGTAGATTTTAAAAATACGGAAGCAAAGCGTCCATGAACAAAATGTGGACAAGGAAAATCAACATGATATGAAAATGTAAATTAAACTTTGGGAACATGAATGATCAAAAACCCACCTATCATTTATATGCAGCTCATTAAATCATGATGTTTGTGAACATTATAGCCGAAGCAATTACATAACTTATATTAACTGTGATACTGATTCCAATGTTGGTGTTTTTTTTTTTTTTTAAGCGGTGTCAGCCTCATAGATTGGGTTTGAAATTGATGACTGTCTACAGCGATGCGATCTCATTAGCCACAGCATCAGGCTTTGGCTCCCACAAATCCGTCCTCCATGCATGCGAGATCTCTCATCACCGACACCGAGAATAATTCTTCTGCCAAGTAAGAATTTATCAGTGCCGCTGATGTGAGGTATGCAGGCAGGCATGTAGTAAAACACTGCAAGAGGGCCGTGCAGTAAATAACCAGGTGTGAAGCCTTACGGGGTCAACTCATGATGCCGATGGCAGGTGAGGCTGCTGCCCAGTTAATGTCAGCGTGGGTCTGACACTACAAACACAGGAGAGTCGGCACAGTGGCTTTCAATGAATCTTTCTTCAGCAAATAGTGGAACATTTAAACAGTAATCTGCCTCATTTTCATGGAACTTAAAATCAGAAATCATTCGACTTTCCTAAAAAACTAAACAAAAATAACCCCTGTGAGCCACTAGCAGTGTGTGTTGGTGTGTGTTTGCAGGGACCCTGCCCTCTGCCTGGATTTTCTTGTTTTGCTGAACTTGTCACCCTTGGGGGGCGTCGGCCTTTGGGCAGCAGCTGTGTGGCTCCCAGCCAATCACAGCACAGCACGGTGCCAGATCGATAGCACCACATCCGATAGGAAGCTACGAAAATCACGCATGCGGATTGTGAATTCCAGATTGCAGAAAAAAGGAAATCGTGGCTCAGGAGGTAGAGCGGTCATCTGGTAACCGGAGGGTTCCCAGTTCAATCCCCAGCTCCTCCAGAATGTGTCGAAGTGTCCTTGAGCAAGACACTGAACCCCTCACTGTTCCTGATGGACAGCTAGGCGCCTTGCATGGCAGCCTCTGCTGTCAGTGTGTGAATGTGTGTGTGAATGGGTGAATGTGAGGCAAAAACATTGTAAAGCGCTTTGAGTGTCAATAGACTAGAAAATCACTATAGAAATGCAGTCCATTTACCATTTTTCTGAGGGAGAGGAGGAGGATAAAGAGCAATGTGGTGTTGGACAGGGAAGTGTCAGGGGGCTTTTTTTTTTTTCCTGGGACAGCAACAGAATGTTTTACATTGTGGACGGTCATTTATTTCCACTGCCATCTTAGGAAATTAAAACTGTAAACCACAACAGACAAATCCTACTCATTCTGCCTTTTATGACTATTTTGCTACTCTACATGGTGTGAGGTTTCCATCTGCCAATTTTAA
The DNA here is from genome assembly GCF_902150065.1 of Myripristis murdjan. Classification (NCBI taxonomy): domain Eukaryota; kingdom Metazoa; phylum Chordata; class Actinopteri; order Holocentriformes; family Holocentridae; genus Myripristis; species Myripristis murdjan. Next base: position 29,551,327 of record NC_043987.1, on the reverse strand, counting down.
TGCAAATTTTAAAATTGCACATAAGATAACCTGAATGCAAACTTTGGAATTTTGCAAAATTTTGTGCCTGGCAAAGGTGATTTAGTTGCAGTGCTGACAAAGAGAAAATGCAGTAAAAGCCGATGTTCACGATTTATTTGAAGAAATCGATGATGTAGAGGCTTATGGCGTGTCCGTCTGCTCCATTTACTGGCACCAAACATGGATGGGGTCACACTTTATGTGTGAATGGAGTTTTGAGAGCGATGTACAACTGAGCGAGAGCTGGGCTGGTGGCGCCACTCCTCCCAGAACAAGGAGCTCATCAGATCTCTCCATCTCTGCGTCTATTCGCTTGACCACCTTTGATTACGTAATAGCTGACAGCTGTGTGCTTTTCAGAATAATTCACAAAATGTTGTTGATGAAAATGTGCATTAATTTGCTTCTTTTTTTTTTTTTTTTTTTTTTTAAAAAAGCATTCATGGGATGCAAGTGGGATAGTGGTTCAGTGTATATCCAGTTCATGTGCTGCTCTAAAGCCCTGGTGTCTGGTGGCTCTTTCCTGAGAAAAATCCTCTGGACACACAACAAGTGATGCGTTTTATGTGTTTGGTTTATTTGGAATTATTAGATGAAGAACTGCACAGATAGCAAAACCAGAAATAGCCATCGCAGCTGAGCAGACGAAGGAAAAAGCTCTGCCTTACAGAAACTCAAACTTCATAAAACATTGCTTGACTTCTTGTGAGAGGAACAAAGATGTCAGCAAAATCAAAGAATGAGAAAATTGCAGGCCACCAGTTCCACCTGCAGTCCAGTTCACCTTTAGTCCAGTCCATTCTGATTCTTCTTAACCTACACTACATATATATATATATAAAAATTACATTTTTAGTGTCATGTCCATACCAGGCTTGGTAGATCTGAAAATGCTGATTGGTGTTCCATCCAAACGATAGCACCCCAGCATTTTCAGACAATTGCCCAAAAGCCCACTGTCCCAAAATGCTTCAGGTCCCCTATGGAGTGTGCACAGTCCTACGTGCATGGATTTACACACTTTGAAGAGTTTGTGTTTTAAGAGTTATCTGCCTTAGTGAGGACATGGTCTGATGTTTGCTGACCTCCAATGTCCATGCCTGTCATTCAGACACTGTGTGGCATCACCACCGGTATGAGATAAGCGGTTTAATGGGTAGATCTAAATGTCGAAGCCCTTCAGCGTTAGATCTACCATGTGTAATCCTGGCCCACAGGAGGTATACCTAGTGTTCATATATGGTCATGCACGTGCTTATTGGTAATTTCCTTTGTGGGCGGGGCTGGATGAACAAAGAGAGGGAGGTATGAAATTGAAGGAATGTTTGGGCCGTGGGGAAAAAAAAGAAAAAGAGGGAGCAGAGATGAAAAACCAGGGAGTGGTGACAGGACATATGATTTAAAATGTGTTAAATTAGTGTGATGACTCTTAGTTTGAGAGGAAAAGTCATATCCAAGGGATAGGTTCCCCTGCGCTGAACACCTAAAATCAAAAGCTAAAGCTGCTTTCTACAGCACCTGTTGGGACTTTCATCCACTCCTCCATTCCCTGGATATATCTGGATTTTTTGTTTGATTTCCTTTTTTGCAATGCATTGCTGGTTTCGAGTTATATTTTTGCATTTTGAAAGGGATTTTTGCCTGGGGACTGATATAAAGGGAAGTTTTTTTATGGACATGATGGACATTCTGAGAGACACTGGAAATTTAATTAAGTGCATACTGTTCCCATTGATATAATAAACCTGTTTACTGAAAGCAAACCTTTTGGACCTTTGAGTTTTGAGAGTGCAGCATATGATTTAGTTTTCTTAACCTAACGCTGACAGTCAATGAATTTACAATAGTGTCCTGAACTTTTGTGGAGCTAGGCTTTGGAATGTAAGGCTGATTCTTACAGCTGTAGGACGATTGCCAAAGCAGTTCAGCTGAAACTGCGTCTGGCGCTGTGATGAACCTTTTGTCCACTTCAGAAATCATTCTCACTCGAAAAGCATCACCAACATTTCCCACAGAAGACACTCAGACGTGTTAAAATGACCATGTGTGCACATTGCTGTTTCCTTGCACCATTCTCAACTCCTGGAAATTTCCCTCCTGCGTTATCAAATGATAGAAAATAGAGAGCGTGAGAGCGTGCACAGTGAGCTTCCAGTAACAACTCTGTAAGGCCTGACTTTTTCATCTGCATGGAGGTAATGAAGGAGGCAAGGAGAGCACTGTGACAGAATGAGTGTGTAAATTTAAGCTGAAGGGCTAAATGAGCGCATTGTCAAATGTGGCCTGGGAATATGGGAGTGAACCACGACATGAATACCAGCGGTGTGAGTCTTAGCTGCTGAGAGACGCAGACTCATTTCCAGCTGATAAAATAGCCTTTGCTTCTTTTCCCCGTTCGGCTGTCCTGTTTATTGCGTCACATAAAGCGCTGGGAAAAGGTCTTTCCAAGAGGGGAGTGAAAGTCACATTTTTATCGGCCATTACATTATTTTTTTTCACTCAGCCACAGAGGTAATTTCTTGCTCACCCTCCTCCTCCTCCTCCCCCTCCTCTGGCTTTACCATCTCCGCTCCAGATCTCTCATCCTCAGATTCATTCCAGGAATTACATTGGATCGATATTATGTTATTTGTCTGTCCATGTTTTTGAAAAGGAGTCAGCCTCGCACGCCGCCACCCCGCTCGCCTGTCTCATCTCGGGGCTTCACTGAACATGATACTTCATGTCATCCTCCACATCCTTCTTACTTACAGCACATCTGGGCAATTTCTGAGAAATTACACTGTGCAACGACACATTGTGCGCCGGTCAACCTATTCTTTAAGTCATTATACACTGATGTCACTTCCAGGGAATGTGAAGACAAAAATGCATTAAAAATTCCTACGAAAATTATATTTTTTCCCCTCCATTCTAGCTCATTCAAACAAAGGCAAATACACTCCCCTGTCCTCACATCACTCAGCTGGAATGGCAGCAATAACTCTGTCTCTCTTGTGGAAGGTCAATTAACACTGAATGTGTTGCTGTCAACACTGCTTCCTCAGCTCAAAATACGTGATTACTTGATAATCAAACACCTTGCGCTTCATTTAAAGGCCCAATCTAGATTTTGAAGAAAACGCTTCCTGTGCCTCCACATGCTCCTCTGTATCCAGTCCCATCTTGTCCTGATCCTGTCCCGTTTATCCCCGATCCTGCATCAATCCTGATTATTTTGTGTTTATGATTACAGAAATTCTACTAACTGTAGCTCCATGATTACAGTGATTGCATTTTGCGTCCTCCAACCTCTTCTGAGGCATTTGACATATGTGGTCAATCCTCATTTTGACATATGTACCTACCAAAATGATCCCAATTCCACAATGGACTCCAGTTTACAAACCTGCAGTTGTAAACGCACTCACACTTGTGTCGTTGCATTACTCCATACAACCTCTGCCCTCTGCAAGAAAAAGCAATTGCAGACTGGGGCTTTAATAGCTTAGGGTAGTCATTGTATTACCTTATTTTACTTATATTCTGTCACATTGTGCTCCTCATAAAGGTCATATACTTTGAATAATGGAAAACCTAAAAATCCTAAAAATGTAAGCCATCAATATATGGAAGAAAGGTAAGGAACCCAGGAAATAAGCTCAAGCAGTCAAGTTTTCACGAGGTCCACAGAGGCTGGTGGCGAATGAAAAAAGGGTAACAGCAGGGGAAGCAGGGAGGAGATGAATTAACCATGAAATGATGGTTTTATTAGGATTTTAAGAGGCATTTACCCCGTCATTTATAAGTCAGTTTGCAGGAGGGTAGACTGGACAGAACCCACAACGTACTACGCTAATCTGTCGGCACGCAATGTAAAAGTTGTCCGCCTGACTTTTATTTTGAAATCTACTTCACAGTCATGTTTGCGATGAAACCTTTATGAATGGTGATTGTCCATTCATGAGTACATCATGAAAAATTACTTGTTAGGACGGTGCTCAGTCCCTCACAAAGAAACCGTGTCTCCAGACTGCGGGCAGTTAAAGTGACTCTGAATCTATTTTAAATAGAATGACATGATATTAGCAAAGCATCAACATTATCCACCTATTGCATTGAGAACCATGAATCCATATCCTTTACATAAAGCAATTATATCTGTCATTTTAAATCTTCTCAGCCTATGACTGCACTACATTTATTTGCAATGCATACATGCAACACACACAAAGAAAATCTTTTTATCCCTCATATAAATAACTATTAAAGCTCCATTTAAATGCTAGGCCCCGTGATGGATTTCTACTGCAATGCATTGGTAATGTAATTCACAGTGGAAAGCATCAATATTTATCCATCATCATAATTACACCATGAGGAGCATGTTGTGCTTGAAAAGGCGGTAATTGATTAATGCGGCGCGTTTATGCCCTTTTGTTTTTTCGTCTGCAGAAATGCAACGCCAAACTCCATTTCCATTCCCGACTGAATCAACACGAGAGCGAACTGAAAGGCTCAAGCGTGGACTCGTTGCGATTCAGAACAGCTTCAGCGGCTCAAATTTAGTTTGGGGAAATTGTCAAGAGCCACTTCCTCAAATTGCCATCATTACTTTCCCTCTTGGGTGACTGTTGGATGAAGCGGAGCCACCAGTTGATTGGCTGCTCCATGCGAGTCACTTTGATCGCTGAAATCGATGGAGGGGTCCCGGACATGTAAGAGAGGACCTTGTCAGTTCTTGTTACAGGTATATGTGGCTGCAGTAATTAGCTATTGGAAGCAGAAGTACACACTGAGGCTCTTCTCATTGGGCCATGAAGATGTAATTTTGCGACGGCAGGATAAACAAGAAACTAATTTCCTCGACTCGGATGCTTAGTGTCTTTACGGACGGTGCGCGGCACTCTTCTCAACTCTTCAAACTGATCGGTAATCATTATCATCGGAGAAGAAGGTCTGGGGAGTAGCGTTTGCCTTATTATCTAACCATTGTTGAGGAAGCCATGCGTGCTTTTGGATCGTTTCTGGCAGGAATCATAATCAACATCACACTTCAGCACCTGAAATAACAACGTGTCACAAACTCCGTCGCCACCAGCTGTCCCTGTTTGGCCGCCTGCACATTGACTAGCCTCATCAGATGATCGGGTTAGTCGGCCCGGTCGATGCACCAAATTAACACTACCAGTGACTCCCTGTTTTCATCCTCCATGATAGCTGTTTTCCCCATTTCATCCAGGTGGACCAGCGAACGAGGCAGCGGCCGCACTCAGGGGCAAGATGGCGGCCTGTATTCCACCTTTAATCAAAGCAACAGCTGTGGTTAGTCTGAGGTGGGGTGGCAAAGTCTGGCCCACTCCTGGGTAATCAATTTGCAATGGCAGATGCTCAGCGGGGCAAAAACTTCCATGGCTTGAAGCAGCTGTTCTCAAATAAATATCAAGGATTATGCTTTCTTTTTTTTTTTTTTTTTTTTTTGTTCCTTTGCCCCGTAATGTGTCAAATAACTCCCATCAGATTTTGATGAAATTTGGGGAAATGGCGCACATTCAACCAGTGTTTTTGAAAAGTCAAAATAATGATCAGCCCAAAGCAGGCACAACAGTTGCAGATGGAAACAAGGTAGCATATTTGTCGCTGATTAACCCAAACAAGCGTTGCATCATCAGTCGGGGAATCTGTGTTGAGTGTTGCCTTGATTTAACATGTGGGTGGGAGACCTCGCCTTTTTTCCTGTCCCTTTCCTCTCCTCTTTCCAGGCAGAACATCAGTACCAATTCCTCACACAGCACTGCCAGCAGCAGACAGGTGGAGACAGATGGCATAATGTTGGCTGCCATTCAAAAAAAGTTTCCTAAACCGTGGACACTGATGAATAGCAATTAAAACATTAGCGAGTGAATAGAGGGACCCGTGACTTCATCAAAAAGGTGCAGAGGGAATGCAGAGGAACAAAAAAGGGAACAAAGTCAAGCCATTAGGGTACAGGGCCAGGATTGTCCAGATGAGCCTTATCGAACATTAATCAAAACAGAGATGGCAACCTGCCTGTTCCACTCCCCTCCTGCCCGTCCAGCTTGTCCAACTCCCCTCCTGCCCGTCCAGCTCCTCTCCTGCCCATCCAACTCCCCTCCTGCCCATCCAGCTCATCCAGCTCCCCTGCTGCCTGTCCAGCTCGTCCTTCACTCCTCCAGCCCGTCCAGCTCCCCTCCTGCCCCCCATGCCCGTCCAGCTCATCCAGCACCCCTGCTGCCTGTTTAGCTCCCCTCCTGCCCGTCCTGCTCCTCTCTTGCCAGTCCAGCTCCCCTCCTGTCCGTCCAGCTCCCCTCCTGCCTGTCCTGCTCCCCTCCAGCCTGTCCAGCTCCCCTCCTGTCCGTCCAGCTCCCGTCCTGCTCCCTTCCTGCTCGTCCTGCTCCCCTCCTGCCCTTCCAGCTCTCCTCCTGCACGTCCTGCTCCCCTCCTGCCCTTCCAGCTCCTCTCCTGCTCGTCCTGCTCCCCTCCTGCCCTTCCAGCTCTCCTCCTGCCCGTCCTGCTCCCCTCCTGCCCTTCCAGCTCCTCTCCTGCTCGTCCTGCTCCCCTCCTGCCCTTCCTGCTCTCCTCCTGCCCGTCCTGCTCCCCTCCTGCTCCCTTCCTGCTCCCCTCCTGCCCTTCCAGCTCCTCTCCTGCCAGTCCAGCTCCCCTCCTGCCCGTCCAGTCCAGTGCTGCAAGGAACCACTTGCTCTCTTTACTGTAAATGGACGGCTTTTTGTGGAACTGAGTGTTTTACTTTTAATCCAGTGTTTTAACTTAAGCATTATAATTTGTTATATTTTAAACCATACTCATTACACTCATTTTCTCCTCATAAGCACCAGAGGTGGAAGCAAGTAACTGGATTTACTCGTGTTCCTCTAACTGCATCGTTGCTTATTAGTATTTTACTTCACTCCATTTTAAATACAAGGATACAAGGAAGTTTATTTGTCATTACACAACAGGTTGAATAATGAAATTAAAATTAAATCAGATCCATCTCAGAGAACAAATCATCAGTGACACATGGAATGGAAACTTTCACAATAAAAGCTCTGTCAGCAAGGATGAAAAGAGCAGCCTGCTTTTACTTTGTTGGCTCTCCTTTTGTCATTTGCAAATTTCACAATAAAAGTTGCATGATGAAAAACTGCAGTGGGGAAAAAAAGAATAATATCAGCGAGTTGGCCTGGCAATGAGGACCATGTAGACTCAACCGTCATATTATGCGCTCAGTCCACATTTCGTCAGTTGAGTCTACAGGGTCCCTCACTTCAGTTGAGCGTAATTCCCCTTTAAAAGCATGTAATTTGCAGCGTGTTCTCTCCTCCGTTTCTAACTGCATGGAAAAGATCACAGCTAACACAGTTACTGTTTGGAGAACGGAACTTTTTACATTTACTGCAGTAGATTTTTACAGCAACAAATTCTACTGCAGTAAAATCTCAGCAGAGTAACAGTACTTCTACTGGAGTAGCAATTTGTAGTGCTGTTTTGCACCTCTGATCAGCACTGCATCACTAAGTTCTAAATTGCATTTCCATCAAACCTGTGTGTGCATTTACAGGAAACATTAATCTAATTAACTGTACCATCAAGCTGTCAGACTTACACACCATCACAGCGGAGCCAAAAGGCCGTCCATAGGTAGGGAGTGTGTAAAAGACAGGAAGGACGTTTTGTCACTGCACAGCCGAACTTTCAAGCGTGGAAACTTTTAATGTGGTTTGCTGCCCCTCTGTTTGTAAGCTACTTGAACAGGTTATCACCCAGCCAGGTGCACAAACTATATATATTGTTAACTAACTCACATCTGATATTTTAGTTTCTGTAAATTTGACCCATTAGATTATCCGATTAAACTAAGACAACTGGATTTTCTAAGTAACTCATTTACTTAATGTACATTTTAATCAGCAACTTTTCCCTTCTTAGCTATACCTTTACACCGGGGCTTTAACCTCTACTTCAGGGATATTTAAGCACAGTAACGGCCCGCCGGTGCCGCACGCTGGCACCTGGGAACCGCCTCTGCCGCCTCGACAGTTTTCAATGACTCTAAATGTTTTGTCATTGAAACGGACGGCAATTATTTCCACTGTTCTTGTCACACACCCGGGGAGTTTTGACAGATGACGGCATGGCGTTTGCCAGTCACGTCCATCCATTCTAATTAAGTGTTTGTGTTCGATGGTGGCGCCCCAGCAGGGAATTGGGTGCTGGAGGGTGTGTGTGTGTGGGGAGGGGGGTCAGGGACCGGGGAGGTGCAATCAGGAGCACCAAACCACAGCTGGCACGTTGGCATCCCAGCTGAGCACGCAGCTGTCGGCAGGCTGAGGTGGTACACATTCTGCTTCACCAAAAATAAAAAAAATATATATAAATAAATAAAATAAATACTTAAATAAATGAGTGTGATATGAGGTTCAGGTTTCGCTCAGAGTTGCCAGTTATTCTCTTGCATCTTCCGAAAGAGCTCCGTGTTCTACGTGACATTGACGGCCACACTGTGATTCGAAAGCCTTGACCTTGCAGCCGTCAACTTTGAAATGTTTCCACGTACTCGGCGCAAAAAAAAAAAAAAAAAAAAAATCTCGACTTGGAGGAAAAGGCCAAGCAAAGAGAGAACAAATTTGTGTAGAGCTGGAGCCCTGTGGGAGTGGAGGTGCACGGCAGAGGGCAAAAGTGGCAGAGGGAAAAGGAACACACTCAGTTCTTGTTATTGTCACAGAGCAAACCCCAGCGAGGCTTGTTCCCTCCTGTCTCGCTATTTCACATGAGGGATCTATTAGGGCGTCCGCCTCACAAGATGGAGATTAAAAGCCCCTTCTCCATTTCCTGATAAAAGGACCTCTCTCTCTCTCTGCCCTGCTCTTTCTTTCTTCCTTCTCCAAACTCATTCTGTGGCGGGAAATCGGTGTGGAGCTCTCAGTGTTTTGCTCATTGAGCTGTCTGCACTGTTTTGCCTTTGCCTTATCTATCTGTTAAGCACTCTCCGAGGGAAATGGGAGCAGTGACTGGAATAGCTCTCTCTCTCTCTCTCTCTCTCTATCTCTCTCTACTCAGCGAGTACCGAGGCACAGTGTTAGTCAAACCCATTAGTTTCAGTTGTCTGTTTTAAGTGTTGGGCTACTCCTCTACACGATTCTGCTGCACTTCTTGATAAGCTCGGGCTTTTTGATACCTGTTGCTGGTGCGAGGCATTTCATTAGTTGCCCTTAACAGAAATCCAATATGACATGTTGGAAAAATAAGGTTAAGAGCAAAGCCAGCGTGCATCTTTTATATTAAAAAAATGATTTGAAGGAAAGAAAAAAAAGTTCAAATTCAAAAATCCACCCCTGCATCCTTAGAAATGTAGATTACTTGATGTGTTATGGGCACAAATTAACAATCACATCACAAATTAGATTATGGATGAACAGCACAAATTGAAAACACCTTTTTTTTTTGCTACTGGTTGCATGAAAGTGTCAGCTAATGGGTTCGTTCATGAAAGTAGAACAGCTGTGGCGACGATTATACTTAAATGCTTACAGCGAATGTACATTTTGGGTGAGTGTTGGGTTATTATAGTCACTTGGACAAGCTGTGACTCCACATGGTGGTGAAATACCCCTCAGCTCTGTGCTAATACACAACTCTGTGGTTCTAGCTTTCTGACACTGCAACACAGCTCAAAAAGTAACAATAAATTATTATGAACATGAATGAAGAGGGGAAAAAAACAAGTTCTGATGCAATTTTTTGATGAAATTAAATGGGTCTTTTATCGTTATTTTCCTATTTGAGAATTAGAAAGTAGTTCCGCACTGTAACCTTGCACCAGGAAGAAAGGACGTGGTAGTACTTTCACAAATAATTGTAATTACATGGAAAAAAATGAATACCATGAGCTTGTTTTTTTTATATTGCCATAGTCCACTTTGTTTGTATTTGTTTATTTGTCTAGTGTAAGGGTTATTATTATTGTAAAGTGTCATTTTGGAAGCTGTTATGCTGCTGTGGAAGTGGCTGGAGAGACACAAATGCAGTATTCTGGATTAGCAGAATGCCGCATATGAATTCACAGAGTACGCTCAGGTTTCTGCACAATCCACCTCCATCCACTCTACCAAGTTCAGTTTTTCCCTTAGTGAGCCTGTGCAGGCCTTTGCTCGGTATTAGACTACATAGCATAGATCACGTGACAGAGCTACATCACCGTTTTCAAAAAGCTCCATTTTCCAGCTCCATTTTCAGATTCACACACCTTGTAGGCTGCTTGCATCAAAGTACAAACCGGTGGGAAAAAAGATGCATTTTCCATTTTACCTTCCTTAACCTTAGGCAACTAAAACGAATCAAGGATGTCCGTCAAACCTCCAGACCTCCACACACCTACCCTCCACTCTTTTCATCAGTAGTACAATGTCAAACAACCTCCTGTTTTTCCTTTATTCAATACTTCTGCTCAGAGCACATTGTTTGCATTTGTCATGCTCATTTCCCCGGTTTTCCTGTAGACCAGACTCATCAGTTTATGATTTTCATGCTTTCGTATGCTTTCCAGGAGTTATGATGTGATGAAATGTCGCAATTTCCCCAAGTAAAAACCCCTAGAATACTTTTTTCCCCTCACATTTTACTGCAATTAGTATCATATAAACTGGTCGTGCACCCATTAGCTCCTGAGATGTAACTTAACTCCAGCTGGTGCATGGTAATTTTACAGCGCAGTAACTGGATGTTGTTCTGTTTGCTTGTTTTTCACTGGAATGGCATAGATATGGCCGTTGTTAATGGTGCATGTCATCCTCTGATGCTTACACTCGCTCCACTTTTATACCCAGCTCAAATGGGCTGATATAGAAAGCAAATTGAGAGGCTTTACAACACAGGTGGAGCGTTGTGAAGGTCAAGGTAGTGCAGCTCCCAGAGATGTGTGTGTGTGTGTGTGTGTGTGTGTGTGTGTGGAGGGGGGGTTTGTACGGGATAATTTCCTTGCAATAGGGAGGACTGAACACGTAAATGGTTTCGACTTTCTCGCTGATTTCCTTCGGGGAAATTTCCACTACAGAGAAGAGTGGCCAGGGCACCGTAAACCCACCCAGTAATCTCCCACAGCACTCGCTCTCTTTCTTTCACACACACACACACACACACACACACACACACACACACACACACACACACTCTTGCTGTGTTCATCTCTGTCTTCCTCTCCTCCCACAATCTCTCCACTCCCCTACTTTTTATTTGGCCCATCCTCGGCCTCCGATTGAATGGATAGGGAGGAGTACGGTGTTAAAAAAAAAAAAAATAGTTGATCCTACAACACAAATAATGAGATTTCCTTGTGTTCCCTGTACAAGTGGCAGAGGAGGAGATTAATGTTTGTCCTTTAGAGGAGGGTGGCCTCCATCTTGCAGGTAAAAGTCGGTGTTTTCACAAAGGCACTCTCCGTGGGAGGGAACGGGTCTCAGCACTCAAGCGCTTCTTAATTAGGCAGCCATTTATTTTTCGAGGGCTCTCTGGGAGTCCTGTGAAGCGTTCCTCCTCCGCTTACCGGGACGCTGTCAAGTGGCGTCCTGGAGCGACGTAATTCACCGCTTACAAAAAGCCCTCGCGCCTCACGGAGGAAGCTCCCATCTTGCCTCATCAGCAGTCTTGTCCAAGGCAACACGCCGAGGCACTGCGGAGTCTTTGACAGAGGTTAGGCGACACTGGCATCCGTCCACGTCCTTCAACTTTCTCCTCTTCTACTGCAGTGACAATTACATTAGGTGTGCAGAGCGACCGAGCGTACCTGTTTGGATTCGATGCCGCCATGTCAGAGAAGAAACTGCGGTTTGATGCACCGCAGTGCTCGAGTGAAGTTCCTCTCTTTCCTTTCCTTTTCTTTTCTTTTCTTTTCACCCGAAACTGTCAGGATGCCCTGTGCTCTCCCGACCGTTCAGCCGTGTCCGCGATGCAGCCGGAGTTAACTTTGCAGAGTGGAACCTCCTGTGCACCGAACGCATCGTGGCAGATTTATGTGGTCATTTCTCCTGATGTGTCACTGGGCCGCATTTGGCCTTGTGGAGAAAATCAATAACAAAAATGATCAGGAGTCAACCATCTGTAATGTCTGTGATGGTGAAATCCATAGGAGCGTATGAGGATGAGTCGATTCCTTGTTGCCAGACTACAGGCTCATTAACTACAGAGCAGAAAACAATTCATGGATCAACCCAAGCTGATGGATGGTGTTGTCTGGAGATGGAGGGGGGAGAGGGAGCTCAGGATGTGCTTTATGATGGCACTACTGTAACTACATTTCCTGGCCTTGCGGATGGTTTGGGGATGTTTCAACTAGTTTATGATGTTGATACACAGTGTGAAAAGAGGCTGATTAATAACTGATAATACGGCATCCATTTTCAGGTGGCCATAGCACATCACATCTTGTAGCCCCTCTCGAATGTTGAATCACCCCGGGATCATTAGATTCTGTCAAGAAAAGTGTTAGACGTGTGGAAGATGATGAGGTTAAATGGACAAACATGTTGACATTGGAGTTGCAGTGGGGGAACATTAAGCTCCTATTGATTTTATCTTGATTACCCACCGACTTCCCAGCGTGCATACAAACACGGCCTCAACAACGCTCTTGCGGATGAGCTCTGAAAAGGTGGAATGAGTGATGGGGAGACAGAATTCTCTTGTTTTTACTTAACCTTGGCTCCGGCGCATTCTCATTACCAGGAAGGGAATAGCTCTTCGTAATGATTCGGCCTGTCCTCCCTTCATGTCTCTCTCTCATAGGCATGCAAAATGAAATCGAGGGGGAAGGGAGGACCCCATTACTGCGCTCCCATTGCCCTTGCACTGGCCGCAGCCAAAGACATGCGACGCAGGGGGGGATTGAGCCCACGAGGAGAGGCGGCAAGCCCCGTTGCTTCAGCTCAGGTTTTGACGGCCATGGGTTTTTGAAGGAGGATAGACTGCAGGGATGTAGTAACGTCACCAAGTCAAACTCATCATGACACACACTACATGAAAGTTTTCTTGTATCACCTACTGTGTGTTGTTAGTGGTCTTTCACCTAACCTTCCTAACTTGTCTAATGTTGTGTGATTATGCATTTGTCCATTGCCGTATTTTGTAAAATATATAAACTTTCATTTTCATTTTTGTTGTATCCTGTTGATGCTTGATGGACACTCCTTCGGTGGCCGGGTGAGAATGAGGGCACCGGTGTTTCAAGTTGCACAATTACTCATTGCTCTGACCCTGATGAAGACAGTGTTGCTGTCGAAACATTGGCTTTTGGACGTCAAATTAAAAGTGGTTGGATCACTGTTTGACTGTGCAGCAGTCAGTCTTCTGTTTTTGAGGGATGATACCTGTACAAAACCCATACCAGCACCTTTGACTGAAGGATTCAGCTAATGAAATTCAGCATATTTGGTCATATTTTGTTATTGTCAGGGATGGAAAAGCCTCTAAAAGGACACTTCGATCATGAGCAACCAAAACTCTCCATTGAAAATCATGATGCAAACACAAATACTAATACTTTGTATTCATGCATACTTGTATGGAAGTAGGTCAAAGTGTCACCATTGAATAAATCTAGGTAAACGTCAAACGTAGACAAGCAGTGAACTACCACTCAATTCTACAGTCAATATGTGATAAATCATTGATTAGCCTGATAGATCTGCCAGCCCAGCGCTAACCCTGGCTTCGACAGCCACAGCTGTAGGCGTATCTGCAGTGTTGCAGGGGCTTTATTATTCTGGGATCCCTCAGCAGGGTTCAGGTCCTCAAACAGTTGGTGGGTCCAGACGCCGGGTTCACATAAGAACATTATGTGGCGCTCCACGTGGCAGGCAGCCTCCAGAGCTGCAGAAAACACTCACGCACTAAGCCTAAACTGGCCTGACAGCCTGATGATGCCACACTATAATGTGCAATGGCGTCAATATTGTAAAGCCTCCTTGTGAGTTTCTTAAATTCATGGAGTGGATCTTGGTGGTTTGCACTGATTTGGCTGCAGCTCCAGTCATGAGCTGGACTTGAATTATTATTCTCTGCGGCGCTGAGACCTCCTGGTTACCTGTGCAAATCATTAGCTCATGCAGATCCAATCCAATGGAAAATCCTGTGGAAACCTCACGGTGACCTGTGCAAATTACGATGCAGATGCCACACGTATGAGTGGCCCTAGACCTTAACAGTGACATTCAAATATCTTATTAAAAGGCACAGCCTGAAAAGCTGCTCTGCCAGTGGCCAGAGCTTGGCTTGGATGCTGTATTAGCATAATCACTCATCTCTCCGTTACCTCTGATAGATATTGCTGCTGTCAAATGAAAACCGACTTATATAATAAAAGAAGTCTTGAAAAATAATGTTGTTATAGTCACAAAAAGGCATTTTTAAAGATCTGTCATGGTTTTTAATGGGACTTATTGGCATTTCATGAAATATAGTCATGCAATAAAGGTCCATAGAGTTAAAAAAAATAAATAAATAAATAAATAAAATTTGTTTTCATTTGACAGGTATGGCTAATTCTGATCCTGTGAGGTAAAAATACCCCCAAACTGGACTTGTATTAATGCATGCGTGTGTGTGTGTGTGTGTGTGTGTGTGTGTGTGTGTGTGTGTGTGTGTGCCATGTGACTAGAGGTGCAAAGCGCTAACCAAATGTTGGCAGACTCCATTACCATGCAGCGGTCCAGAACAAAAGGCCTTTTCACCGTCCAGTGAGTCATTATCCCACTGACTTTGAAGGTTTAGGTCAGAGTTTGATTCCATTATGTTCCTGCCCTTGTTTACCCTGTAATGAATTGGTCGGTTAATAAAAGTTAGTTACCAATAAGCTGCAAGTTTTTTGAATTTGGCTCCCGGGGCACATCATTTTTTTGCGTTCAGGTGAGGGTTTTTGAAATCTGATACCAGTATTTTGTATTCAAACTGTCTATAGCTGATAATACTCAATATATATGAAAGTTTAAGGAAAAAAAGAACAAATATTCACTGTTTCTTCTTAGAATTTTAGTGTCTGTGGAAAAGCCTCTGAAACAGCATTTACATCAACACGAGAAATTAAAACTCTCTTTTGAAACCGAGCATAACGAAAATCCTTCGAACAGGTCGACAGCTCCTTATTGCAGGGTGACCGACCACACCGAGTCAGTGCAAGGTGAAACTCACTTAACTTCCACTGAAGAATTAAAATCACGATGAATGTTGTAAGACAATTAAAAGTGAAAAATTGGACCACATCCACTGGTTAGTGTCTGATGTGTCACAAAAAGCATAAAAGCCCAGTTTTGTCATGACACACTGTTCTAACTTCAGCCTCCAAGGAAGGATTTGATGTGTCACTTAGAAAAAAGATGAATGCTGTTATTAACAAATACAAACAGTGGCAGCTGCTGTCTGGCCCAGGCAACAGGAGGAGGGTGGGGGGTGACTCAGAAGAGTAATATTACCAAACATGAACTGTGATTTTGTGATTGAAAAAGAGGGCGTTGATCAACCTCCTCACCACTGACTCTGAGTCAAACGCTCCATCAGGGAAGCTTTTGAGACTCTGATAAAACGGTCTGCTCCAAAAGTGATGAAAAAAAAAAAAATCAACATTAATCAGAACAAATCAACATCATCAATCTGAAGGGTTTTTAATATACATGAAGTAACATAAATTAGGGTCAGACTGATATATTGGGTCGATACTTGCCTTTTATTAAAAACAGTCTGGCCCAGTAAGAGCTGTGCATCTGCCAGGATGAATATTATGCAGTTTGACAAATTGTGTTTTTATTGTAATGATCAGTGTTACATCAGCTGTTTATCAGAAGTCTCTAACCTGAACTGATTCAAATGCAACGTTTTCATCCGACTGCAGACAAGTACAAATCACTGTGCTTTGTTACTGTCATCCTTGTTTTTAGTGGAGACTTTCACTGTCCAGTGGGGTTTAAATGTTGTTTCAGGGGCTTTTCTGACAAGTAGGAAAAGTACTGAGTGCTTGATTTTGTGCATAAATTAATATTCAGCATTTTTAGCAATATCTCTAAATATAACATTGGCGAGATTTGAGTGTAAAACATCATTTATTGGCAGGCTTGATCCAAAAATATTAGTCGTACTGGCCTTTAAAAATCCCTATCAGGCAAACCACACTGTGATCCATTTGCTGTCGTAAGAATTTATTCAAAATTTATTTATTCTTCTGGGTCGGTGAAATTTAATGAAGTTGGTTACTGATTTGGCTTTGCAAAGTAAATGACTCTCCTGGGTAGACATCCAAAGTGTACCAATTTTTCAACCACAGTGTTTTTTTTTTCTTCTTTTTTTTCTGTATCTGTTGAAATCTATGTTGCTCTTCTTCTCATGCTCAATTTCCGCCCCTCCTCCCATGTCCTCCTCTTCTTATCACCCCGACCGATAGCATCCCAACCTCTATTCTCAAAGTGACTCTTAGCATCTGGGAAAATTTATAGAGTGTGAGACAATTTATTCAGAGTGAGGATGTCCAGAGAATTCAGTCATGGAGCTGCTCTGTGAGTGAACGCAAAGCTCAGGAGAGCTGTAGGACTGTGGCAGCCGGTGTGCCTGTGCATGAACATGTCTGTCATTGGGATGCATCTATTTCCAAAAAAAAAAAAAAAAAAAAAAATTTAAGGAATTGGTTGATTAATTTCTCCTATTTTTTCCTAACAATTCATGATCTGGCTGCAGTCATCTGGCTTGGCCTTAAGGTATAAAACACACAAATAGAGAGTAATGTAACTGTCGATTGCAAACAAATTGACAGTACAAGGTTTTTGTAGGAAGCTGCTAACCAGCCAATTAATTTGAATTTATGCTCAGTGTTTAGTGTTCCGCATCACAGGTAAGTGACATGACATGAACATGGCTTAAAGGAGGAAGGAGGAGAACCGATAGAGGTCATAAAATCAATTGTGTTTCAAAATGGTCTCGGTTCACCACCTTTTGGGTTAATTGATCCAAGTGCGGCATAATGAATGGCATGCCACCTCGGTGGAGAAAAAATACTCATCAAAGCACAAGGTCGCTAAGTCTACTCACCCTAACAGAAGCAGAGGGAGGGCCGCTTGACTGCCATGAGGATTTGGACTCAGACATTTTGATATCATTTTGTAAGCATACCAGCGTGGATATTTTATAAGACGCAGAACCTAAGCTCAACAAGACAAAAGAGCTGAGATAGTGAGGTGGAGCTGGACTGTAAAACATTCAGATGGCTGCACTTAAAATCACATCTGTCCTCCTTTCTCCGCTCGGCTGTCACAGCAACAAAACGGGAAGAGGTACCGCCATTCATTTTGCATGGTCAAGCTAATGGCAAATGTATCATCCTCCCCCAAAATCAACGTCAGTCGCCTCGAGGTGAAAGCGGCTCTGTGAGCGCAGGGTCATGAGTTCAGGTTCACAGGCAAGAGCGGAAATTTTGTGAAGGTCTGTGGGAAGTTCGGTGTAAAGGAGAAATTCTGAGCGTAACAGTGATACAGCGGCACCAAAAGTAGAGCTCAGGTTTGCATTATGCACATTTCAGGCACAAGGGACAAGCATTACAGAGTAGAATGGCAGGAGCTGACAGTACTGAGCAGCTCCCAGGTGAGTAGCTGCATGAATGTGAAGCAATGGTGGGGAAAAAAAAAAAGCACAACTCTGAGTCAACTTCCCCTGGATGGATAAATGGTAAAATGTGAAATAAAGGCTTCTGGCTCTGTGCGTGTCAGGGGAATGGAAGCACTGGGAGAAAGGGGTTGATACATTTTATTTAAGGGTGAAGCTAGAGGAGAAAGGTTATGAGGTCACCAAAGTGAATAGGGTTCATCCTCTGGGGAGCATGGATGTTACTGCAGCTTCTACACTAAATGGGAATAACCACCAGCGCCGACAGATGCCATGACATGATCGGCACACTGTATTCTGGTTAACTGTTAGTTAGTTACTCCCGGTTTGATGACGCACGATTGTTTGGTTGGTTCAGGAGTTTGAGTGTGTGCTGAGAGTTTCTGTGTTAGACTCTAAATCTTTGTGGCTGAGTGGCGTGTCATGAACAAAATCAAAGTTCAAGGCTAAGGTTGTCTTTATTGTCCCATTGAGGGAAATTTGTTTTGCGGCCAGGGTTCTCATAAAAACAGAATGCAAAAGGAACAACATCAACACAATAAATCACAGGACGAGTGCGGGGAAATTATTGTATTAAGCATACCGTTACCATTTCGGGTCTTTTAGTCCTACAAACAGGTTCCCAAAACCCTGAAACCCCAAACAAACCACAAATCCACCCAAATAAACATATCAGTTAAACAAGTGGGGATGATCAAATTCACCAAGCAGAACTAAGATTAAACTTAACAAATTAACCAGAGCATGTCGTGGTTGAAGGCTGTATAGTGTCTCTGTGGCGTCTTCCCCAATCCACTAAGTTCAGCACACCTGCCTTGATTAAGAGGTTCAGGTCAGGTGATGATCCCAAAAACTACCACCAGCTGCTGCCGAATTATTTATATTGAAATAAACGATCAGAAATGATAAGAGATTGCCAGAAGTGGCTCTAACCAATGTCATGGAAATCTGCCCAACAGATTCTAAGATAACAAATTTGAAATTGTCTCTTTAAGGATGTCACTAGAGGAAACTTAATGGAGTCATCAAAATCAAGAGGAATCTTGCTTTGGGGAGTATGATTGGCCAAAGGGTGGTGCTACAGAAAAGGTCACGAGGTCACCAAAACTAACAGGATTCACCCTCTTGGGAGCATGTGCTCAAGATATGTCATGGGAATCCAACCAACAGATTTCAAGATGTGTAGCCTTGGAGTAAAGTGCTGCATGTGCAGACAGACCCAGGGACGGTTTTTGCTATGGGCAATGTGGGCAACCGCCCAGGGCGCAATCTACTTGGGGGCGCACAAGCGCCGTCCAAAAAAAAAAAAAAGTGCGTCCGCAAAAAAAAAAAAAAAAAAAAAAAAACGTTTCTAGACTAATATCGCTCATTTCCATGTCAAGTTGGTGCAGTGGGCGCTAAGGCGCCCCTACTATCATGTCAACTTGCTGCTGAGAGTCATGTATACAGGTCGTGTGTGTCAGAAGAAAAGGCGCGGGGGAGGGGGGCGCGGGGGATCAACTTGCGACTGCAGAGGCTGTGCGCAGGTTGTGAGTCTCAGGAAAAGCAAAGGGGAGGGGGGCGGGGGATAGACTAACCTCTGATATGAAAGATCCCAGGCCAAACAACACAAACTGCTGCTTCCAAATAAATTGTATTTCATTCATAAAATTAATATAGACCCCTTATAGCTACATGTAATTTATTGGGTTATGTGAAAATGCCAAACAACAACAACAACAAAAAGTCAATGGAGTATCATGGACAAAAGGCCAAAAAAAACATCAGGTGCCCAGTTCAGAAAGAGAAGGAGAGAAGAAGAGGAGAAACGTTCAAAAGATAAAGGTATGCAAGTCTCTATGCGTGACGTTAATTGTGCATGTAATGAAACAGTAGCCTATACCCTATTTATTAGCCTCTTGCTAATATGTTGCCACTTAGCCACAAGTTTTTTTTTTTTTTTTTTTTTTTTTTTTTTGGTTTTTAGTTTTGCTGAACTAGCAACTATTAGAATTTTAGGCATCATGTCATGGAATTAATTTCACCCATAGGCTAGTTTGTGTTTGCAACACAACAAGTGCAAGTTCACATTGGCCTGTTAGTCTGTGGATTTGGTAAACAATACATCCTGACTGTGGAATTTTTAATTTTTTTTGCTATACGTGGGTCTATGGTAACCTAAACAACTTCCTATACACTGACATGACATTTTGTAAGCTATATGTGATATAGCTTTATGAGTAATTTCTAGTGTGTTTTTCTTAGTTAATAGGATGTTAACAAATGATAGGCCTGATGTGGTGGGGGTGGGGGGTGCGGGACGGTTCGCCCAGGGCGCAAAACTAGCCAGGACCTCCTCTGGACAGACCAACATGCCTGCCTGCCAGCGGGGCAGAAATCATCATCATTATCACCACCAACATTACCACAGCTCCTCCTCTTTGCATTACATCTCATTTCCCTGCTGTCCTGGCACCTCCTGCCTCACATGTGGCCCGCTGTCCCTCACCGTCCTTTTCTGAGAGCGCGGCTCAGAGGAAGGCCCCTGAGGGACCCTGACCTATCTGCAGTGCTTGGATAATGGATGATGGAAATGACGCTCCATCATGGCCACCAATCTGCTCCAGTGAGGACTCCTGGCCCCATGTACCGGCTGGCCCAACAGCCTGCCGCTAGCTCGGTGCCAGCTCACACTGATGGGTCCTTGCTAACCCTGGGCCCAGATGTCAGGGCATCTGCGCACAAACATAAAGCAATGCTGATGCCTTTTGGGGCCAGGGGGACCAGCTGAACACTCAGAGGCTGGAACCATGAGAGGAGCGAGCCCGAGCTAGTCACACCAGCTTACGGATCAATCAGGCTGAAGCCGCTTCCCTTGCCCTGGAGGTGTATACATCTCTGAATGTGATCTGTGCAATAGGGAATTGTAGGTGTTAGTTCATTTACTGGACCTGATGCAAGAGACACACGTTGAATTTTAAAGACATTTGCACATATTCATCATTTATTTATTTGTGCTACCATCGACTGACATACAGCAGTGGTTAATTTTTTTCTAGCATTTCCGTATGCGTGGAGGAATCTAAAAGCCCTGGTAGATTTGTCAGTAAGGTGCACAGGTGTCTGCAGCTCTTGCATGTGCACTGTGCCACTTTTCCCAGATCAGATGGACCACAACCTGGCTGCAGTTCAGATCTGACCACCCCTAAAGCGTGTTAATGCCCTCCAAAGCCTAGTAATGCCCAATAATGCCTGATGCCCTTCTGGCTGTGGCCAACCTTTGCCTGATAAAAGCACCTGTCAGTATTAGCCTCGGGGGTTGGAAGCCAAAAAACAAACACCAAAAAAAAAAAAAAAAAAGACATCCAATGCTATTACAAAATGTTACTCTGCCACCACTATCAGATAAAAAAATGCTGTTGAGAAAAGCCAGGTTGGCGCCGACTTGTCATGAATGCATTTCAGATCGTCAGATAGCTTTGAAAAATGATCTTATAGATTTATGTATTGATGTTTTTTTCCTCTGGTGAACAGTTATGCATATCAGAATTGGCAACATCTGTCAAAATTGTTCCTGTTTTTGCTTGGGGTCAACATTGCTGCTTCAGATCCATACTTTACCTTGATGGTGTAATGCCCCTGTTAGCCTCCCGTACTGTCCCTCCTGACCTCATGTCAACCCCCAGCTCCCCAGCCTGCATCAGCCTCACGTCCCACCAGCAACTTCCTTCTCCAGCCCCCTTCCCCTCTCTCCCTAGGGCTCTATACAATTAGAAACTACCGCATAGCTTGATGAAATGGATGCAGTCCATCCATCAACACTACATCGACATGACTGCTTTAATACCTCACACAGACATTTAACTCTTTATTCATTCACAAACACACGTCTTCCAGTCACACATTATTTATAGTGCCTGAAAGATAAATTCCGTCATAAAGAATAAAAACATGATGA
Organism: Myripristis murdjan; assembly: GCF_902150065.1. Classification (NCBI taxonomy): domain Eukaryota; kingdom Metazoa; phylum Chordata; class Actinopteri; order Holocentriformes; family Holocentridae; genus Myripristis; species Myripristis murdjan. The sequence goes on along the minus strand of NC_043987.1, from coordinate 29,529,735 downwards.
TGTTATAAAAAAAAAAAAGAATAAAATCCAGCAGTCGCTCCAGCAGCTCGAGGACGTTTTATAACTGCGTTCCTGAGCGAAGTTTGGTTATATCTGTTTTATATAGGCCTTAAATAAACCGCTCAGGGAGGCGCAGGGCACATTGCCTGTATACGGGCAACTGCTGTGTTGGCCATTACTGTGTATAACAGTATAGGCCATTTACACAGGGGTAGACAAAATAAAAGAAACACCTGACAATGTACAGTATAAGTGTTAAGTGTGCAGTCATTTGAGATTAATGAAGCTCATGGCATAAAGCTTGTGTTGATTCAATTTGTGGTATTTTTTTTTTTTTTTTTGACAAATTTTATTGTAGCTTGTCTGTGTTGTTTAGCTATGCTGGTAAATTGTTCAATCTTCAATTCTTATTGGTTAGTTAACGTATTCTATGGTCACTGATTATCCCTCTGTTTTGAATGAATGAATGAATAAATGAATGGATTTTATTTCGAACATGTCTAAAAGACAAAAGAAAGAAAGAAAGAAAGAAATAATAAAACAAAAAGTGTACGTACATACATGCATGCATACGTAAAACAAAACAAAACAAAAATAATAATACAAGCATCATCAAATCATAATAAACACGTCATTATTTTCCAATAATTTATTATAATATTCTTATAATATTCTTTCTTATATATCCTCATAATGTTAGTTAATTTATTTTTATATTTCTTATACTTTTCCTCTGCCTCTATAGTTCTGTGCTTTATAAATTGTCTGTATAGTCTCTGTTTCTTTTTACAAGCCTTCTGTACCCCTTAGTGACCCACGGACTATTTGTATCTTTGTGTTTTTTCCTGTATTGTTTTGTAGGACAATTTTTATCATATGCCAAGTTAAATTTTGTTAGAAATTCCTCATATGCTTTATCACTATCCTTTTCTTTGTAAATAATTTCCCAGTTCTGTATCATTAAGTTTTCCATATTTTGCTTCCAGTAAACTTCAACTTATAGCTGCCGCTCTGATTTGGTGATGCAGCACATTTGACTGACGCATCCACAGCTCAGACACTGACTATTTAGCCTCCTTGGTTCCCTCTTAGTTGCGTCATGTTGCTTTGAAAACTCGCCCATAAAGGTGGAAGCCGTTTTTTAAAACTGACACACACACTAATTGGCATTCAACTTCATATGAGCTTTGCTGCCTTTGTAATTGTGATTTAGTTTCTTCAAAGTCCTTTTTTTTCATGTGGTGTTTCCATTATTTTGTCTACCCCCTGCGGCTTTCCATCCACAGACCTGTCAGCCCCGCAGTGGAAGGGGAGTTCAAGGATTCATCAAACGGGCACAGCGGGGCTTGGTCTCTGCAGAAGCTTGCTCAGGTGGTCAGCTTGGGTCCACATATCAAGGCTGGGCTAATAAGCGAAGGCTCCACAAGTCAGGTACTGTGTGTGTGTGTGTGTGTGTGTGTGTGTCTGCTTGTGTGAAGTCTGGATGTCCGCCAATTGCAGTCCTTCCAGGTGGTTCAATTAAACACATCTCTAACACGCTGTCTGTGGGTCAATCGGACGGACCCATCCATCGGCGGGTCTCGGTCTGGAGCTGGAAGAGGGTAACTCGCAGGGTCAAACTCACCAAGAAGTGAAGGAGAACAGAGCGAGGACGACGCTGGCTGAAGCATCGTTAGAGTGGCTGATGGTCTGCAGTGGAGCAGGCTGAGAGAGCTCACCCGTCCCCAGCGAAAAATCAATCCTGCTGTATTTACAGTACACGCCGAGAAGTCCCTTGTGGCATTTCGTCACTCCCAGCCTGAGTTTTTCAGTTCAGTGTTTGTCCTGGCTTATGAAAAAGACAGGAATGAATCCACTTTCAGTGTGCTGCAGCTCTTCAAAGTGAGTGCTCTTCATTTATGAGATGTTGTAGAAGGTATCTCTCTGAACGCCCTCTAGAGCGACTGCCTGAGGCTCGCGGGGGCCGACTTTTCTCTTCTCTGCAACTACCGCTGCGCATCAGGAGTTCAGGAGTACTTCTAGGATAATCACTTTTTTTTTTCTCGCCATAAGCTGGAGAGCACAGTGAAATACATATCACTATGCTGAGGGAATCAAGAGTGAAATTATATTCATAAAATATTCCCTGAGGTTAGATATAATCTAGTACAGGATTTATATGGTAATGGTGAGAAGTGAATTGTCTAGCATGGCTCGTCTTTGTGTGCCTACCTCTTGTGAATTCCAACATTTCAAGGAGGAGTGAGAGAGAGAATGAATTTGTCACGTCACAAAGCACACGGATCACAGAATTAGTCATTAATTACTGTGTGAAATGAAAAACGATTGGTCTGGCCAGTGAGCATGGTGAAAGAGTTCATATATTCGTCTACAACGGTTCATTTTAGGCTTCTAGAAATTAGTTTATTCGGCTTAGAGGCAGTTCTCACACTTATTAAGCACTTGGGGCATTAATCTCTCTTTGTCCAATTAGGATTCACATTTCAACGCCTTGGTGAAAAGCACTCATCACTCACTGATATCGGTGAAAGGCTGCAAGTTGCAAGTGCTCCGTAGAACATTTAACGGTTTTTTCCTTCCTCTAATTTTGAACACAATGTGAACAGTTTTAAAAATGGCATCCGAGCTGATAGGAGAGATCTGTGTTTGGTCTGAACAGGTGTTGTGCCAAACTTTGTTCCCCCTTATAAATGTGTTTCGACGCCTCAATTTCACACCTGTCATGACAGGAACAAAATCACTGCAAAGTGCCCAGTGTTTTCCTCGTAAACATACTTAATAATTTCTCGCCAAAAGACACTGTGTGTATCCTTGAGGCCTAATAAACATGTTGAATGCATTTCCTACCTCAAAAAAACATTTGCAAAGCATCATTAGGAATATTTTGAAACTTGCATTGTGTTAGGAGTCGACAAGCTACATTGGATACATGCTTCCACATACTTTGTGCTAGAGCTGAGCCTTCAAAAAGGTAAACAGGATTTTAAAAACTATTTTCAAACCACAAAAGTGCATTGATTTTACAAGGGAATTGTCAGGATATAAATTAGTCTACTTGGCATTTAACAAGCACCTTTGCCCTGCAATTATTTTGCTGTGCAGTGAAAAAAACACACTGAGGACAACATGAGGACACACACACAGTGCCAGGGAAACACATTCTATGGGATGCAAATTTTGGTACAACACGTGCAACACTGTCTTGCTTCATTGACTGTGCAGGGATACTGAGCTCTAATTAAACCAGTCTTTTCTTCACGTCTCTTATGTCAATGATTTTCAGCTGCAGTGTTGAGGTGTTACTTGCACATCAAAATAATGGCCCTGCTTTTGCACTTCAGGGTCTTGTGACTACTATGGATTTTGCAGCAAGATATTGTCTGCCATTGGTGGGAACAGCCGTAATGTAGAGAAAGTAATCATCTTTAATAGTATCCATTTTCCATCATGGTGCTAAGAGCCCCAGAGAGCACCAAATATGCCAGTTATTTTAAATGGCCCTAATTTTTCCAGCAGCATGCAGTCCAGTACCACCACAGGGCAGTGTGTGTGGGTGCATGTGTGTGTGTCTGCATCACGTCCACACGTGGCTGTGGATCTTCTGGATGTAGTCACTTGCAAGTGATATTTTATCCGCATGTGTGGAATCATTTATCATCCACACAGCAATCAGCCAGCACTGCCATCAATTCTGTTGTTGTGGAGTGGAGTGAGGAATACATAAACGCCTCACCGTTGCACCATAATATCCCGGTTTGTCTCTCCGCCAACCTGAAAACACACACATGAGCGCCTCAGGCAAGAGTGGCAGAGACTACATAAGTCATAGGCTGATCGGTCAGGTATGCATCTACATGCATCATTGGTAACATTATCGCAGCTGCGGCTGCGGTACAGTCATCCTTCCTCATTCACGTGTGAGTAAATCAGGGTGTTTATGGGCGGTGATAAACTCTGTCCTTAAAATTCGGGCGTGTGAGCAGAATGGCAGAAAGAGATGTGGAATCAAGTGCCGTCACAGGTAGAACTGCGAGCACAACAGGACGGACGGCTGCGGTTTGGGGGGGTTCGAGGCGTCTCTGAACATTTAGTACCTTTGTATTCCCTGCTACTTTGTGATTCTCAAAGCGTAAGAAACAAGTTTGGCTCACAGCCCCACACATGGCATTAACATTTATCTTTCAGAAGCATTGACAGAGTGAAGATAAGATCCATGCATTTCATCTGCCTGTTTTGTCCCCCACAGTCGAAGACTGAGGGAGGGACTACGGATTGGTCTTTGTATCTGACATGTGATTTCTGAGCCTCTGCTCGCCTGTTTTGGACAAAACTTGGGGGAATGATGGATTTTGACTCTGGCATTCTGAATGTAAACCTGAATAAAGTCCTCAGCTTCATGCTTCATGCAAGGTTAAAATCTGATGAAACTTTGGGGAATCATGTGTTCTTATACCCAATATCCACAAAACAAAACAGATTGGCCTACCACAGCACCACAAACAGGCCAAAAAAACACCCAGGGTGACTTGCACCAGTCATGGAGGATGTCATGGTCACAGCTGATTTGTTTTATAATGGGTTTATAATAGGGTTAAAGTGTTTTTGAAAATCACAATCCCTGTAAAAATTGGTTGACTTTGTGTACAACACACAGCCATGTGTGTTTACAGAAGATATATGTCACTGTATGCTATGACAGTATTTGTTTTACATACACAGTGAGATTATAGCACAGAGAAGATGATTCCAAAAGGCCCTTGAGATGGCCTTGTTCTTTATTAAAGGGTAGTGTAACAATGGAAATACACATGATACCTTTATCTTTTTCCCTTTTTAAAATCCCAGTCAAATTAGATTAGTGACCACTGGAGCAGAAAGCCCACGACAGACAGCGCATCCAAGGTCCTGGACTTACAAAAGTCACGGAAGACATTTCTGTGGTTTGATCACAAAATTATCATCATATCTCTAAATTGAAATGGGAGGTACCGAAATGGTTTTGAAAGAAAGAAAGAAAAAAAAAAACAATATTTTTACTGGTAATCAGAGTGAGAGGCTACAGTATATTGTCTCCCAGAATTCTCTCTCACATAGCAAGACAGCATTTAAAAATCCTTTAAATAACAATCGACAGGTTAAATTTGAATGTATTAAATACTATTCAACATTGCCTTTTTCATTTAGTAGTGTATTAAGTTTGGCTTACAAAGTCCCAGCAGTAATTTGCTTGTCAGTGTCCTCTCTTTTACATTGCGCTGCCAAAGATATTATTGCACTGATAATTGAGAGTAAACGGTCTCAAGTCCACTATTGGTATAGAGTTAATTTTTGCTATAACCAAAGGCTGAGGGGAGCGGCCCCAGCCATCTCCCTCCTTGGAGGGGTTTAGTCTGACATCCTGTTGGAGGTCCAGTATGGATGGGGGCTTCAAACCTCAGACTCCAGACTGGATACCCTGCCCCAGGGCTTTGGCACATACGGACTGTTGACTCTGCGTGCCACCAAAACCTGCCTCCGCTCTCTGCTCCCAGACCCTGGGTCGTCCCGCTTTCCTGCACCATCATAGGTGCCAAACATGCTGTTCTGATAAACCACCTGCCTGTCGCCCATACGAGGCAGGAATGCCGCATTATCTGGGCAGTGGCTGGTACACGGGATTAAGTGGCACATGTCCTTGGAGCTGTCGTAGAACTGGGCCGGTCCCTGGGCCATCGGCCCCATGTACACTGGTAAGTCTGTGTAAGAGTTCAGGTAGGTGGAGTAGTGTCTGTGCACCACTGTGGAGGAGGAGCGGCGCAGGCCGGCAGCGTTCTGGAGGATGGCCTCCCTATAAGAGGGCAGCCGGGTGGATTCAGAGTACTTGAGCTTTTGCTTGTAGGGGTAGGAACCCATGTGGGCCGGGTCCAAGTAGGCAGGCTCAGCAGCCAGGGGGTAGCAGGACAGGTTGTTCCCCAGGCTGCCGTAGAGTTTGTGGGGCTTTGGATTGGCCACCACCACTCGCGGGAACAGGTCAGGCATGTCTGCGCGGGTGGGGTGAGATGTGGATGTAGAAGGCTTCGTCTCATCCACCTGCCGGATCCTATCGCTGCCCCAAGTGGCTTTGAGAAATGAGGCGCGGCGGTTGAGTTTGTCTTTCCCCAGGAGCGGTATGTCGTCCATTTCAGGCTCCAGGTAGGACTTCATACAGGAGTTGCAGCTGGTGCTGCCGCTGGGGTAGTGACCCGCAGCACAGGCCATGGCTGCAGCAGCAGGGGCGTGGTTATTCAGGAGGTGGTTGGCCCTCAGCTCAGCAAGGCAGGCTGTAGGTTCATCATAGTCATTTCTCACTCGGGGGTCTGCAGCATCAAACACATAGCTGTGGGACCTCTTTTTACGGCTCACACAGTCAGGGGGGTAGCTGAACTTCCTCCTAAGTGGTCCTTTGTTTTCCACATAGATATCGGGCACCTGGAACTCCCGGTATGGGATAAAAGGGGAGGATGGGTGCCGGGCCTGATTCTCCACATACAGCCTGCTGCTGTGGTGGGGGTTAGAGGTGCTGGGGGCTGAAGGGTCCCTAATGGCAATGTGAGGGCTGCTGAGGCTGGAGATGGGCAGAGTCCTCTCAAAGATGTGTTGACTGGCACGGGCAGGCAGGGTGTAGCGAAGCGGAGTGGGCCGGGTAACCACCCTGGGCTTATCCAGCAGTGACTGGCTGGACGTGTCTGCATAATGAATGGGGAACGTGGGTGTGAGGGCCCTCTGAGGGTAGGGAGAGTGGTTATCTGTGATGCTGGAGATGTAGGGCAGGCGACCATGGACCATGTCCGTGGTTGCCACTCTGGGTGGAAGGCCAACCCGCACATTGTCGGCCCCTCGCCTGCTCCAGTTCTCTATGGTCTTGGTGGCGTTGTCCAGAGAGTTCTCCACTCTGGCTGAGGACACTATGTCCTTGGCTGTCTTTAGCATCTTCAGCATATTGGCTTGTGTGTAGTTGGTGGTGACGTCTGGACTCTGCATGCTGCCATTGCGGTCAGTTTCTTCTACCCCATTGAAGCAGCTGTAGATGCCCTGCAGAGAGATGAGAGGGGAACATATTAGTACCACTGCTCCAAAAGTCCCTTTGGATGCTAGAATGAGCCAAAAATCCCAATGGTTTCAATTATGTTTTACTGTATTCTCTGATAATGACTTTGGTCATGGTGTTTTTTGTGTTGTTACTCACTGTGCGCAAATTCAATTTCCATTAACTTGTCTGGCAAATGAAGTGAAGACAATTACACGGAAAGCTGCCATTGCAGAAGTACATTCACTGTTGTTTGAAACATTTTTTTTTTTTTCCATCTTCATGTTGCTGTTTTGAAATGTTATATGCATGCAGCTTGATCTTCAAAACAGCTCAGGCTTGTAAATGAACAAGTTGCTGATCATGCACTTGCTATATCAGTTTCTATATTTTTATTCCTCCAGCTTTATTTTACTTTCAAATAGGCATCAGTTTGGGATTCTAAATCTCACCTCTCACCACTGTCAACACTCGCAGATGAAGGCTTGTTAATGGGGCAATTTAAATTCAATTTCTCAGGGATCATGACCATCACAGTATTTCAGCGAGTATCCATAAAGTCCTTTTATTGCTTTTTACTCATTTTATTTTATTATCATTTTTATCCTCACTGCCCTTGAAATATTCTGGTTGTGTACTGATTTGACTTACTGCATTGCCAATATTCCTGATGCGATATTTTGACGGCAAAAGCCACAGACTTTATGACTGGGCATTATTTCAAGTAGCGTGGCTCTTACATACAACGTCTCAGAGCAAAATGCATTTGGTTGCTTAAGTGTGTAGTACAAAGAATTAAATTATACTTCACCGACAACAACAACAACAACAACAACAGTAATTACAGAGCTTTTGTCACATTAATATGTGGAAGAACAACCTTAGCCCTTACACTGCTTTTCTGCTGTTTCATAGCACAAAATAATCACAATATACCCGCAGGTAGTTGATAGGGTTGCTGATGAAGGATCGTAATTGTTTTTATTTAGCCATCTGTTGAGATTCCTGGCACTCAAAACTCGTACTCCACCCCGTACTCTGTTTTGTAGAGATTTCAGCGAAAACTCCCCAGAGCTATGAAAGCTACAACAGTACTCTCTCAGGCAAAACAGATAATGACAAAGCAAGCTACAGCATTTTGTACTATGATATATTGCCCAATTTACCATGCTCATGTAATTATTGCATGAAGATGCACAATAATTTTTTTTTGCATATGACGGAGAATCTATCTACATGACTTTTTATTCATGCTAACACACAAATCACTGTGTGCTCTTTACATCTTATTAACGGGCACTCCCTGAAGTCAGATGTGACTTACTCTGCTGATGGCGAGCAGGAAGTCCAGGCGCTCTGACTTGCGGACTGAGTGTCGTAGTTTCCAGTAGAGCAGATGTTCCCAGGCAAACACCAGCAAGCTGAGGCCCATGGCCACCAGCAGCATGTAGAAAACGCCCGCCATGTTGTCAATGTCCAGTTTGCTGCTCATCACCTCTTTCTTTTCATTACGGCAGATGCCTGTGAGCCAGACGGTCTGCAGCTTCTGAGTGTCACCTGTGGGTGGGAAAAACAGCACGGGACTATTACTATGTAGAGACTTCATGCGATTCATGAATTAAGCCCCATCTTTTGCATTTTATGAAACACATTCGCATGAGATGATGAAATTCACTGAAATGGCTGTTGCCTCAGATCCCAACTGTGAGAGGTCAAGATTTTTTTACGATTCTTCACTTTCTGATTTTAGCAATGCAAAGCCTGAAATCCATTCAGAACCACCCCTGTATAAATTCCACTACTGCTCCCATTTTGCATGACAGGGAAAGGAAAAAAGAAAAATGGAACGTAATTACAAAGTTAAAGAACATTAAGGCTGCCATTACCAAGAGATCTATTTGCACAGGACCGGTATTACCAGGGGACCTCTGTCTTCTCTTCACCAAACTACAGCAGGTGATTTGGGCTGGAATTTTTACGTCACAAAATCACTGATGATCTCTGCAGTTGCTGTTTATCTCCCAGGTAATATTAGTCTTGTGCGAGTACAGCTTTAGAGAGTATTATCCTAATATTCTCCTGCTCTGGTTGTTGTGATTCTTCATGTTTATGCCCGCCGCTGTCTGACACTTTCTCACCTATGGGTCTCAGTCATAATCATGTGGCTTAGCTGCTGCTTATCTGTGTCAATCCATGGTGTGATTTCACAGCACACTCGTCTATGGTGTCACATTGTGCACTGGGCCGCATGCATCTACTATTCCCATTATGCACCTTTATTCACATGTATTGCATTTTTCTGCCCTAAAGGTGATCTGGCTTTTTATTAACCTTTTTTTTTTTAATTCTTGAAACTTATTTTTATTGTCTTGCTCTTACGCGATGTCTTTTTCTTGTTATAAATCATTATACAGGTAGATTATACAGGCTTGCTTTTATTTGATAGACCGCTTGGAAGCCTCTGGTTTTTTAAAAAAAGTACAAATTTGTGGATTAATGCATTATCTCTATGTGTTAATTCCTATTCAGGGACACTGGGAGTAGTGCATTTAACATTTATCATGAGTATTGGTGTTGTTATTACTCTTTTTGGAATTGCTCTGTCTATATCCATCATCTACTATAATACGAAGAGTTTACCATCAGCAAGAAACTGGAGCAGAGCGAGGTCGATGGGGCGTTTCCAGTGTGATTCCTTCTGCAGGGCGATGCCATAACCTGTGGTGGCAAAAACTTTCCCGCTGCCAATGGTCACAAGCTTGCAGCCCTCATCCTTCCCAGCCATGTAGTTCAGCACAGCAGCATCGTAAATAAAGGCATCCAGTTTTCTAGCAGGGGAGAGAAAAATGACTTCGACTTGAACAGCAGTTATTAAATTACTCGCTGCTCCTTTACCCAATGCTGCTTTATGTGTTTTTTTGAGAGTACACTGATCCTTGGCAGACGCTTACCCTGTTTTGAGGCTGTTAAGGGCATCCTCCACTCCCTTCTGGTTGTATTTGACCATGTGGGAGTGCATCTCGGGGTAGTTACTCCTTATGTTGCGCTCTGTGCTGCCATTTGGGACCGTACCAAAACGGAACGGCGGGTACTGCTCCTGTGGCTTCTGAAACTGTTGAGAAAAAAAGCAAAAAGGAAACCACATATTTACGATATTGATTTATAACACAACATATGTCTTGGAAGGATGCTGTTGATTAGAACTGCGTTATTTTTTTCTACTTTTTTTAACCTAAGCTCTTTACATTCTGTACAGCACAATGACTTGTGAGCATAGAAATATATTCCTTTTTTCTCCCTTGTGATTCCTGCTTGCATTCTCAAGTGTTGTTTAGTCAGTTATCTTGCAAGCCTTTTGCTCTGTTAATTTGCACCTATAAATCTGTGATTTGAAAACATAATGACCAGAAATGAACTCTGTGCCAAGGCCATGGTTTCCTGAGGGTTCAGCAATTGCTTCACCTTTGCTTTGTCTCAGATTTAAAAAAAATAAATAAAAAAAAAAAAAAAAGAGAGGGAGAGAGAGAGAGAGAGAGAGAGAGAGAGAGAGAGAATTTGTAATTTTCTGCTTTTGCTTTTGGCAACATATGCATTTAATTAGCCATGAGGGTGAGGCTTTTTCGTCAGCCTCATGCAAACACATCGGCAAAGAGGCAGTTTGAGCTTTATCTGTGAGAAAGGGGGCAATGTCGTCTCAGGCCATTCCATGCAAATGAAGACCTCTGCTGCAAGCTCCACTCAAAGTGCAGGACAAACTCTAGAGGTGAGTGTGTTGTTAACCTGTTAATAAATGGTACTGGCACATTACAATGGCTGTACAGTGTAATACTGTCCTCCTTTACTTTGGGTGGACGGTGTCAACATAATGACAGACACTGATGATGGTGACCTAAACTAAGGGTCCCTCACTATAACTTGATGGCATGAAATTGAAGCCGGTTATATTGTCATTCAAACATTTCTCAAAGACTGGGCTGCTCTGGAGGCAGAAATGATATTAGTTGTGGACTTAAACTCAAGTAGGCAAGGTCAAAAACACACATTTTCCCTGATGAAGCGGAAGCCCAGTGTAAAAGGCCAGGGGTAAGTCAGGATCTAATTATTATCAAGGCCAGCACTCCCAGTAACTGAAATCTGGGTTAGCTGTTAGAGAGTAACTAAATCCCAAACCCAAGTCTCTGTGACTGTCACCACCTTATGAACTCTATGGTTGGTGACATCACCTGCCACCAAACACTATTCACTCCACTTGTCACCTTTAAAGGTCAGGCTTCACACAGGTTTGGGTTTGGGGTTTAATTACTCTTTAATTACTCCGGCTGTCCTGCCAAGTTAGTAGTAGTTAGTCATTTGAAGTTTGTTATTTGAAGTTAATAAAGGAAACTCACCCGAGGTGCACACATATAATACACAAAGGCCTGTAAATATGTCTGAACGAATTTAAGTCACACAAATTTTCTCCTTTTTATGCTCCGTGCTTTCATCACCAAACATTTTCATGTACACGCTGGCCTTCATCAGGGTCAGAATAAAATGGAGAAGAGTGGCGCAACTTGAATAATTTCAAACAGAATTCCTTCTTTGCCATTTATATTTACCAGTTGATGGACGTGCAGTCTAAAAATCTGTGGTATTTCAGCTATTCAAGTCAGCCAATGAGATTATTCTGCCTCCAGAGTGCCTTGGCCACTGTTTTTTTTTTTTTTTTTTTTTTTAACTGCAATCTGTATACTTCAAACGGCAGAAATGTGGCGCGGCACACACAAACAGCGGGTTGACCCCCATGCTCGTGGTGTCCATGCATATTTTAGAAGTGAGGTGTCCTTTACATAAGAATGAGCTGATCATCTGTCACAGCCTTATCATGGCCAAGTGTCATTAGAACATAGGGTGCTGGTTGTATCCATCACTCTCCTCTGAAACACTTGATGCAAGGTCATTTTCTATGGCTTCATCTTGTACCTCATTTACATTCTCTTAACCTGAGGGGTCCGACACAGCTGGACAAACAGCACATCATCTCTCCTCTCCCCGCGTGAGCCATGCTCAGTGCTGTTCAAATATTAATCTACGGACTCACTGTCAAAACTCACTTGGTTTCACTCTCCCTGTCTCTGTTTCCCTCTCTCCACACAGCAGACTTAATGGATAATGAGGCAAGAATTGTAAACGAGTTTGCTGGAATTCCAATGAGTGGTGGACATCTTGGTCTTTTCCTCAAATGCCCCTTTAATCCCTTAGTGCCTGCAAGTGAAGACTCTACAAATCACGTATTGCACTGAAGGTTTAACATGGATTTCCTTGTCAATAATCTTGCAAAGCACATGCTTGGCCCTGACAAATATGCCTGAGATAATACTGGAAATTATAATCACTGTCTGCTCATAAAATACACTTGTGTACCAGATTTCACAGTCTTTTCACAGACATCGGCCTTCCAAAGACATTATAGGACGTAATTCAATTTCACCACATGCACTATGGAGCCGTTCATGTTTTGTGGGAAAGTGAAAAGTCAAAGGCGTGACATTGCCACTCCAGCAGTGGGCTATTTGCCTCTTCTTGTAGCTGTACCACATACTGTTTGCACACCCAAAATAGACCACTTTGTGTTTTGCCTAAGCCTTACATCAAACATGACAGCATGTCCAATGACACCCCCCCGGCCCTCCCCTCCCAACACATGCACAGCCAGCATTGTCAATGACAGAGCCTCGCTACCTTTTTGTCACTCAGTCCAGAGACTGTGTCGATGTATTGCTCCTGGATCATGAAGGCTGCCAGGTTGGCCGTGTAGGAGGCCAGGAAGATGACAGCGAAGAAAGCCCAGACCAGGACCATAATCTTACTGGTGGTGCCCTTTGGATTCTCAATGGGAACTGAGTTGTTGAAGACGATTCCCCACAGCAGCCACACGGACTTCCCAATGGTGAAGGTGGGGCCTCCGGGATCTAGGAAGGATAAAGTCAAGAGCGTGTTAAACAGAGAGTCTAAAGACAGGACTCAAGGTCTCAAACTCCACGTGGTTCAAAATGTTGGGGAGAATCCAGTTGTCTCCTCTGAGGGATATGCTCACACTGCCGCTGGAAGTGTTCTGATATAGACTTTCTCTACCTCATATGTGACTCCGATCTGATGTTTTCATATCGGTGTGAACAGCAAAAAGCCACATCGAGTTGCACTTTTGAGACCCTTGATCGAAGCCTGGGGAAGGCGCTATGGATCAGGCTCAGTCCATTTGTCCGTTCATCCATCCGTCACACTCAATTTCTGAGCCTCTGCTGCCTGTTGTTTTGGATGAAACTTGGGGGATTGATGGATTTTGACACTGGAGTCCAGCATTTTTTTTTTTAACCAAATCCTGCTTGGCCCATCACCAGGTCAAAACGTCCCCAAGCTTCAAGCAGCGATGACTCCAACACAACTGTCCTGATTTTGAGGCACTTTTGGGAAGATGATGCAGCTTTATATTGAGATCAGGCTTTTATGAAATAAGACCAATTGGCTGAGTGCAGTGCCACCAACAGACCAACAGGGCCCTAAACTTCATGCTCAATATCTCTGACACTGTTGGTCCAATTCTGACGAATTTTCAGCAAATGATGTGTTTTTACATTGATATGAAGCCACCAATAGACCAAAAAGTTCCCAAGCTTCGAGCAGTAATGTCTCAGTCGCATTGTGGTGGACATCTTGGTCACTGTTGATTGGGGGAGGAACGAGACTCACCTTTGGCACTGACCAGGCTGCGGTTGTACCCCACTGGACTGCAGTATTCAAAGACGAACACTGTGATTGCCACCACGGTCAGACACATAACGAACATCATCACCCACACCGCTGGACTGTATGGCTCTGCAGAGGGAGGTGACAGGAGTCAAGGAGGTAAACTGACTGAGGGAAAAGGACGGCAATAACTGACCAAAACTAAAAGATCAAGATTCAAACTCCATCTATTAGTTCAAGAGTAGAAATGTAAATGTCTGGGTGGAAATCTGGCCCAGGCCCTTTGCTGCAGTTCACTCCCTAACTCTCCCCTGCCGTTCTTGTCTCTCTCTAATCTCACTATCAAATAAAGTAGAAATGCCAAAACTAATCTCATTAAAAAAAAAATACATTGGCTAATCTGTGGGCCTCCTATTGGTGATCATCATGAGGCAAATGACCATTAGTATGAGTGAAAACAATAATTTCAGAAGAAGATGGGATATGATGAAGCTTGAATGATCTTTTATGATTATATATTCACAAAATAAGTTGTTGCAGCAGAAAACAGAAAAGTACCACAGTCAAGACAATCTGAATATTAATAATGGGGGTCAAAAGAGGGTTATGAAAGTATTTTAAAAATGGTGTAATTTATACCACCATCAGCCTTAAGGGGAGAATTTGCAAAACAGCTAAGATGGCAACAGAATGTCCTAGTATAAATAATGATAATAGTGATAATAATGATAATGCTAACATGTATATTATGAATTCACATCATAAAGACTGTTAATAGCTTAAACTCTGAGATCCTGTAGCGCTGTTTTACTCCGCACAAACACAACCAAGCCATGTCCTGACTTGACTTGACTTTCGCCATTTCTCCTTTTTCAAGTTATTTTGTCCACATTTTCTCAAGGCAAGCCAAATCCATCCAGAAGGAAAATCACTCTTTTCTTCAGACAAGCACGGATGAGTTGCTCACCTAGAAAGGCCGAGGGTGAGACCGTCCCGTTACTTCTAGCCACCATCACGCTGATCCCCGTCTCCACGAAGGGTACAGAGAAGTCAATAATCTCCGAGCGCTCCTCGTTTATGGTCAGTGAACCAATGGCCATGTCTGCCCGCTTGTAGAACACCTGTGAAGGGAGGAAAGTCAATAGAGATATTTTTGGACGAGATGAAAGAGTGAATGAAGAGAGTATGTGTCTTGCGCTATCATAAATCGGACACTGTGTAGCAGGGGCATAATAGGGGAAGGCCACCGCTGACCTTTGAGATAAATCTCATCTATCAGCAGCGTCAACACACAAGGTCCCTGTGCTTGAGGGTGATATACTGTCTCATCCTTACAGCTGACAGCACAACACCCACTCAGCGAGCCGGTCAGACAGCACAACTCAAAAGCCTATCCCAACGTTATGTCGCCTTTTCACAAATCCATTGTAAGGCAGGATCTGTCATCAATCCTAATCCCTAATCCAGTACTCGGTATTGCAGCATATAGAATAATACCTGTTACATAAGGCCTCTGCTGACAATGCATTAAGAGCAAGAAACGCGCGTAATGCTAATCATCTCAGAACAAAGGTCACCGGTTGTCTAGCCGAACAGGAAGTCGTGCTATTTTTCCCTCAAGTTTGGAGCTCTGCAGCCCCTGCCCGTACGCTTCCTACTATTAATACCCCCTGTGAAGGCTTTGCATAGCATATAGCGCCACTGTTTATCATGCTGATGGAGAGCTGGTAGATTTACAGTCCAGTCACTTCGCCTCATGCAAGCCATTAGCCGTCCTATGGAGGTTGATGCCCCATTGAGCACAATAGCCTCCCTGCTCCTGGGAGGAGAAAAAAAAAAACAAAAACATATCACCACAGCTAATGTTGAACTCTCCAACTCTGGAGAACGGGCCAGCCAGAAGAACTGATTCATATGAGATTATTCAGTTTCGTTCACACCTATCCTATCCTTTTTGTTTTTTTTTTTTTGATTTACCACAGTTCCACTTCAACCCCTACTCCCTTCACTGTGCTAATAATTCATTTACTCATTAATTGCTGTTTCAAACAGCCCTGCCTTTGACTTCAGAGAAAGATAGGACTCAATTTCAACCCACATACATAGTGGCATCCAAGGTTACACTGGTGCTAATCATGATGTACTCATGATTTGAACAGTTCAAAGACAAACTCGCGACTTCTTCCATGACTGTCCCAAATTTAATTACAGCATTTTTATCCCACAATGAATCTATGTCAGGCCAAAGCAAAGCCAAACTGTCTTATGAGTGTCATCAATCTTCCCCGCCCCTTGGTGTGGACAGAGGATCATAATTGCTTTTTTAAGTATCTTTAAACACACTCTTAATTAATATTAAAAACATTCAAACACCAAACAGTAAAAGTTTTCATGCAATAACACCATTGTACCTTACATGTTTTTCTCAAAAATGTGATTATGAGCTGTATGTTCACATTATAGTGAGGGGTGGGGGTGTCATTGTGCACTTGTTTTGACTTTACAAAGGATCAAAACTTCCTAAAATTGGAAATAAGCACTCTAGCACCTTTTACCTGTATTATTTTGGTTCTGCTTGTGCAAACAGACCTTACTTTTGAAGTTGGCTCTTAACCTGGCAAGACCACCTTAGACCCGCTATTGAGAAGTAGCTGATAGCAACGTGGTTTTCCTGAACGTGAGTGGGATTACATCCTGCCACACTTGGTGTTGAAGGAATTTCGTTCTTACCTCGCCAATCATCCCGTTCCAAATTCCCCGGACCAGCTTGCCGTGCTTCCCGTTGGTGACCAGGTAAAGGTCGTAGGAGAACTTTATGGTGCGGGACAGCTTCTTCAGGATGTCTATACAGAAGCCCTTACAGCACAGCTTGGTGTAGGGCTCAGTGTGACCCACGATGCTGAACAGAGAGAGACAGAGGGAGCAAAAGACAGAGACAGATTCCGATTATTCTGATTGTCTTCAAAAACTCGGTTATTCCTCAGGGTGTCATTTGGAGGTCAGTGCAAAGTTCTTCTTTCTTGCGATGAGTATTGGTTTCATTATCATTGCAGCTTTCTATTGATCTAGACAGCTCTGTTCTGATTGTTATAAATGATACCATTAAACCCTCATTATGAGTTATCAATTGAGGGGGAAGTGTCCAATTATTCTCCAATGCATTTTTTAGATAATTACAACACTATCAAGTCTCATCTTTCAAAAATATTCAGCTTATTTTCATTGAAATAGGGATGCAGCCAGTTTACGTTTTTTTGTGCAAGACTTCCAATCAGGCGACTCCGGTCATTGGCTAGCTAACTCACTTTTCACTGTAGCACCTAATGCCACGACTGATTGATTTTTGTCACATTGTCAAATAAGCTAGTGAGGCTAGTTAGCAGGGAAGAGATCGAGTGGAGGCGCAGCACAAAGAAAATGGAAGTTCGATCAGCTGTTTATTTCAGTTTCCAGAATGAGGTGGATAAACCAGCACTGCTTGAGCAGGCAAATTCACTTTACATGGGACCTACTGCCGTATTTCACACAGTGGGGCGCTGAGCCACTCATCTAGTTGCCTAAGCACACTGCCATTGTAGTACACAGCCAATCACAGCTATCAGCACACAGCCTTCTCAACCCTATGACTCCGTTCTCTGTGTAACGTGAGTGTGTCACTGCTCTGCACCTGAACACAAGATAGCCTAGAGTGGCTTCTTCTGACTCCACATTAGTGAAGTAATGCCTAACGTGCCTTGGACCGGTCCAGGGCACACTAGGCACGGCGGCATGGGCGGCAAACCCTGGAGTAGATGCCATCTGCTAGTGTCTGGAGTGCCTTTCTGCTGAGGGGCTTGATTTAGCGTCCCGCATGGTGAGATAGCAGCCTCACCAAGAACATTCCTGCATGTAGCATCACGGATTTGTGTCGGCTTCAATCTAAAAAACGACCCTCAGAAGCCCTCTCACTCGATCCCTGCTCGAAACAGGCAGGAAGGGTTGAGGAAAAAGCAAGGACAGCCGACAAAACCGGTGAAAGACCTAGAGGCTGGGGCCCTGACATGAGAGGCGTGGAGCGGGAGAGGGGACAGGAAGAGCTGCGGAGACAGGCCGGACCACGAGACTTCACAGGATTGTGTATTATGTCACAGCTACGACAGATGGACGGACAGCTGGGCGGACCAAAACAAATCCGACGCAAATTAATCACAAACAAACAATGGCAGACAGGAGTGAAACATAATGCTGAATTATTTGACTAGCTAGTGGTAACTCAGCCGCAGCACATCAGCAATCTTTAAAATCACTCACGTAGACCTCATCGTTGTCATAATCATTAAGGTACTTTGGGACCATTTTCAAATATCAGTAAGTAATACTCCAGTATAATTGCTGTAAACCAATTAATCGATTGTTCGTCTATATCATTCAAGTGGTTTTGTTGGCCTGCCTCTCCCATAAATCCTTCCACATTAATTCCTGCCACAAAGATGTATTGCGACTTTATCTCTCCCTCTTACTGGGGCTTTGCTAGAGAGTTCATCACATTGGATTTTTCCCCTCAGATTGTCACCTGTTCCACTGTTTGTCATTGCCACAAAACTTTAGGGTATGATATGATAATGAGTTTTGTTAAAATGCTACAAGTAGCGGCATTTACTTTTTTTTTCTGTTTACACTCCAAGGCTCCCTCTCCCTGCACTCTCTTTACTTTCCTTACCCCTCCCTCCCTTCCAAAGACCAAATAGTTTGACCCACGCTTGGATGCTTAGCAGATTTCACTATGCAAAGCCATTTTAATGAGGACGTACCCCCGCGTGGTACCTACCACATACCAAGCAACCTGAGTGACCCTGACAAAAGAGCTGCTTGTTCGCAGTTCCTGCTCACATAGGAGTCTTCAGAGGGAGGATGCAGCGGAAGCTAATAGGACAGTACCGCCTCTGCATGCTGAGCAGGAGAGGCTGACGTAGGGGTAAAAATCAATTCCTCGTACTTATCAGCAGGATTACCGCAAACGTGGGGATGAAAATGTCCTTCAGTTTCACACTAAGAGGGTGACGACAGCGAGTTGAGTCAGGGATGAGGGAGGGACCAGCCCTGCATCACATCCTGCGCTCTGAGATTCAAATGGGGACGTTTCAGGCAGGCAAGAGTCTAGTTTAGTGGGTTTTGCATTTGTTGTGAATATGTGCTTTTTAAATGGACAGCTAATGCAAATTCAATCACTGCAACACTCCCTCATGTTGGACCAATCG
This sequence comes from Myripristis murdjan, assembly GCF_902150065.1. Lineage (NCBI taxonomy): Eukaryota > Metazoa > Chordata > Actinopteri > Holocentriformes > Holocentridae > Myripristis > Myripristis murdjan. Next base: position 29,510,727 of record NC_043987.1, on the reverse strand, counting down.
TCGTTTCCTGCGAGTTTCACCAAAAAACATCAAGCTGCACGTCATCAAACTTGCTTCCTTATTTCGGTTGTAAACAAGCAGGTACACTATATTACCAAAAGTATTCGCTCACCTGCCTTTACTCATACTATGAACTGAAGTGCCATCCCATTCCTAACCCATAGAGTTCAATATGATGTCGGTCCACCTTTTGCAGCTATTACAGCTTCAACTCTTCTGGGAAGACTGTCCACAAGGTTGAGGAGAGTGTTTATAGGAATTTTTGACCATTCTTCCAAAAGCGCATTGGTGAGGTCACACACTGATGTTGGTCGAGAAGGCCTGGCTCTCAGTCTCCGCTCTAATTCATCCCAAAGGTGTTCTATCGGGTTCAGGTCAGGACTCTGTGCAGGCCAGTCAAGTTCATCCACACCAGACTCTGTCATCCATGTCTTTATGGACCTTGCTTTGTGCACTGGTGCACAGTCATGTTGGAAGAGGAAGGGGCCCGCTCCAAACTGTTCCCACAAGGTTGGGAGCATGGAATTGTCCAAAATGTTTTGGTATCCTGAAGCATTCAAAGTTCCTTTCACTGGAACTAAGGGGCCAAGCCCAGCTCCTGAAAAACAACCCCACACCATAATTCCTCCTCCACCAAATTTCACAGTCGGCACAATGCAGTCTGAAATGTACCGTTCTCCTGGCAACCTCCAAACCCAGACTCGTCCATCAGATTGCCAGATGGAAAAGCGTGATTCATCACCCCAGAGAACGCGTCTCCACTGCTCTAGAGGCCAGTGGCGGCGTGCTTTACACCATTGCATCCGACGCTTTGCATTGCACTTGGTGATGTGTGGCTTGGCTGCAGCTGTTCGGCCATGGAAACCCATTCCATGAAGCTCTCTGCGTACTGTACTTGGGCTAATCTGAAGGTCACATGAAGTTTGTAGCTCTGTAGCAATTGACTGTGCAGAAAGTCGGCGACCTCTTTGCACTATGCGCTTCAGCATCCGCTGACCCCTCTCCGTCACTTTACGTGGCCTACCACTTCGTGGCTGAGTTGCTGTTGTTCCCAAACGCTTCCATTTTGTTATAATAGAGCTGACAGTTGACTGTGGAATATTTAGGAGCGAGGAAATTTCACGACCGGATTTGTTGCACAGGTGGCATCCTATGACAGTTCCACGCTGGAATTCACTGAGCTCTTGAGAGCGGCCCATTCTTTCACAAATGTCTTGTTTCACAGTCTGCATGCCTGAGTGCTTGATTTTATACACCTGTGGCCAGGCCAAGTGATTAGGACACCTGATTCTGATCATTTGAATGGGTGAGCGAATACTTTTGGTAATATAGTGTAAGTCCGACGGGAACGTTTCACATTTACCAACAAAAATCACCGCTAAAGGGAGTGCAAGGCGGTTCCCTGATGTTTTTTTACAAGAATGAGGGTAAACTGTTTTGCACTGCTCGTAACATTGTGGTGGAACATAAATGAAAATCATCGATTCACCGACACTCGATGCCGACTCTGCGTCCAGATCTGTGGCAAGTGACGAATGAGTCAGTGTGAGTTAGACTGAATATGCATGGTTAGTGGTAGCGTAATATAACTCACAAAGAGATGCAGGCGTGGGTCTGTTTGCGTGACAAATTGTGTGTGTGTGTGTGTGTGTGTGTGTGTGTGTGTGTGTGTGTGTGTGTGTGTTTGAGAGAGAGAAAGAGAGAGAGAAAATAGGTTTGGAATAAAAGGTCTCAAATAAAACGTTTAAAAATGGTGTGAAAGCAGATTCAAAACTTCACGTTGGATGTGGAATATAAATCAGAGATGGAGAGACAGTCGCCGAGTGAGGCAGAGGAGAGAGAGAAAATAGCAAAAAGCAAAACATCCAACATGAAATTATTATTCAGAACACTCAGAGAGGTGCTATTTTATTCTCAATGGAACAAGCTGGGTTAGATTTTTAATGAATTATACAAAACAAACGAAAATCACAACCATTTCTGCCATTTTCACTTGCTCCTGCAATTTCAGGAACACCCAAAGACATCATGAATTGCATCTCAAGGTTTTAGACAAGCTGCCATGAATTTGAGTGTTTTAGGGAAACAACCCCCCCCCAAGAAAAGTCGGTGATATCCTTGACGGACTGAATATCTACAGTACAACCTTAAAATGTTGGGGAAAAGCTGCTGTACCTGACAGTTTGTGGCACAGTGAGGTTCAGTTTTTTTCAGAAATCGAGAAACTGGTGTGGGTTGAATGACAGAAGTCTATATTTTGTTTTGCTGTACACTGCAAAAAAAAAAAAAAAAAAAAAAAAAAAAAATCTCAATCTGAAGGAGTCATTTAATCATATTTTATCCCACTGGCAAAATTTGCTGGGATAAAATAATCCCACATATTTCAGAATGTTTTTGGAGGGGCAAGAACTTTAAATATGCTGAAACAAGGCAGAATAAAGCAAATCAGACTACTAGTATAAAGAAGATTTCAGTGGAAATAGGTGGGATTATTTAATCCCACTGGCAGAGTTTTACAGAAAAACAAGATTTTAATACTTATAATGAATGATGAATTTTTTTGCAGTGTGTCAAAACAAGCTGTGAAACATTAAACTGTCTGCATTTCAACCATTGTGGCCTTCATCAAGGCATGTCACATGATTTATTATGACCTCTGTTCATTCACATCATACTGGCAGAGGCAAACGTACAGTATGATAAATCACTCCTACAGCTTGGAAAAGTCCACATTCATAACTTGTTAGATGCCAACACTTATTTTTTACCAACCAGAGTTTGTTGTTATTCTGAGAATTTAACACCATATAGATTATTATTATCCTGGCCTGCTGGAGTTGCACTGCACTGTTTGCCACCTGTGTTGACACACCTCTCAATTCTTGATGCCAAGTAGATTATATCAGTGCCCGCAAAAAAAATCCCACCTAATCCTACTCGTTATCACCACAAGAAAGCTGACATGAACTGTTGCTCCCACTTCCCCGTGGCGTGGACGCGGCATAAGCCTCTGACGGACTCCTCTGAAAGACTATCTTGATTTCAGCAAAACTGCGTCAAGTGGATCATTTTTAGACAAAAGTAATGTCTATATTTATTAATCCACAAAGAGATTTTTGTGTACAGATAATTGTGTGGCTTCGGATAAACTGTGGAGTTAAGGTGCAGAGACAAACAGCGCATTAGGTGGGCAGTGCAAGGTGATGCGGCGTGGAGCTAGTGAGCCATGGGCGGGATGCAGAGAGCACTAATGACACGTCACCCCTAACCTCCTCCAGACCTTCAGTCTAATGGACTATGCACCCACACGTCGGGCCGGGGCGGAGGCTGGGAGGCAATGAGACGAACAGTCAAGTTAGCGAGCGGGCAGAGCCGAGCCGCAGCAAAGGGAAACAAATGAACACTTAGAGGGAAAACGAGCGTCTCTCTCAGCTGCCACACCAGACCCTGAGTAAACACCGAGGTCCCAGCTTCCCCCGTGTCACCAGCTGCTGTGGCGCAGGCCTGGGGGTTTAACCAGGCTGCAGGCTGCATGGGAAATGGCCTCTGGGACTAGATGTGTGTGTGTGGTTGTCTTTATGTGTTTGTGTGTGTGTGTGTGATCATTTATTTAAAGTTTGGACACTCCTAGGAAACTGTTTTAAGGTGCTCTGTGGATGGCGAGTGTACCAGACCGTCATGACCACAGTCACAGTCTCCTGTAAACCGCAGGGGTGTTGTATTTAAGTTAATTTTACTGAAAGTGTTGTAATCCACTACATTTGCAGTCTCATAATTACAGATTAACATTTTGTAGGCCCTCTATAAACGTCAGAAACTTTGGCAGCGTAACAGGACTGTTGCAAGGGAGGTGCAAGGGAAGGGAAAGTGGTAAATTTGCAAGAAAAACAGAAAAAAACTCAGACATTCTCTGAGATTAAAGTGGTAAATTTATGAGAAAAAGCTCACAAAATTTATGAGAAAAAAACTTAAAATTATGAGATTATGATCACAAAATTATGAGAAAAAACGAGAAAAAAAGACTCAAAAATGCTAAGATTATAAAGTTACAAATTTACAGGATAAAAAACTTTTCTTTTTGTGATCAAAGATCCAAAATTTCAGATTTTATAATCTCAGAATTTTCAAGTTCTTTTTCTCATTAATTTGTGAGTTTTTTTTCTTCTCCATGTCAAGCTGAACCATCATAAATTCTGGAAACTTTAACAATGAACTGTTGGCAGAAATGAAAAGAGTTATCTGTCTTTACTTTGTTGTGGCATTTTTTTTTTTTTTTTTTTTTTTTTTGCAATTTCCAAATTTCTAATAAAAAAGAATCTGGTTTTAACTTTGTACCATTGTCCTTTAAGAGTTTCATGTGAAAAATCACACGTAACAAAGTTATTGTTTGTACAAAGTAACTCGGCAACTCATGAGTGTATTTCAAATTAGTTACTTTTGACCTCCGAGCAGATGTTTACAGCAGTACTTCTGCTTTCACTTTGGCAAAATGTCAGAAAGTTAACCATACCTTTATTTGAGCAGAAATTTCTGTCATTCTTTCCAACGTTGCTTAGCTGTCTGTACACTTCAGGATCTACCATCTCATGTAAATCCAAAAACATCACTTTGGTTTGGTAATTGTATCCTAAAGCTCTCAAACATTCGCCTCTGGGACAATTATTATTTTATTTATTTAATGTAAAAACACGCCTCTTATTAGCCTAAACTATAAAGTAAGGCTGCAGTGGTCAAGAGCATCTCATCCTGCTTGACTGAGACTCCATAGATATGAAAATGCAAAAAAATTAAACAAAAAAACAACAAATAAATAAACAGTAAAAATGAAAGCCTTCCTCAACAGCAGTGAACTGTGCTCTGTGCAGCTCTGTGCCAGAGGACGCTGGGCTCACGAGTGTCCTCTGGCTCTCACAATTCTTTGGTACAAAACATCACAGAGCGGCTACGCTGTAAAGTTGAGCGTGTTTATTCCAGTTAACGCCGTGATTTCTGGGTATTAAAGTTCAAACCGTTTGACAAACCGTTGGCATTTGGATCCACAAAGTCGCTCGATGCGGCTTTAGCTTTACTGGTGCTGCGTTCTGTCCCTGCTGCTGCTCTGTGGCTCTGGGGAGCTCATGCCGCCGCACTCAGTCTCAGCTCTAATCAAATCAACTTATGATCTAACCCCCATTGAACACAGCTAATGTATGATGACATTATCTTCCCAGGTCAATACCACCCTTCACCAGGGCATTACCTCTGAATTAATCTCTGCCAATATGCTCTGAGGGAGAACAATCTCTCTGCGATGCAAAGCCAGTGAAGAAGAGAGTTTGATATTTGTGCGACCCGAGGCCTGGTCTTGCTGGAGAACATGCATGATTCAAAGCGAGGAGTTAAGCCTCTATTTGTTGCTGTTAAAACCAGGACTGAGCTGAGCATCGGTGCCCGTTTGCCAGGTCTCTCTGAGGAGGAATGAGTGAACAGCACAGATGGTCTGGTAGGCAGGCGGACTGTACGGCTGAGGGCTTGAGGGATTGAAACGGAGAACCCGCCTGACTGATGAGTCCCCACTCGGATGGCAGTGGTGTGGGTGTGAGTTATAGGCCTCACAGGGGTTCTGCGGGAATCTTTGGACTTGGGGGGATATTCAAAAGGGTAAAAAGGTGTCTAGCCGGCCAGTAATGGATGTCCCAGACAACCCGCCTTGAGGAAATTCATGTGTCTCGGCTTGAGCTTTGGAGACGTCTCCCTATGCACAAGATTTCATCTTCAGTACGCCAACAACTGCCCAGGGGTTGGTTGTTAGGGATCAGGAAGCCTCAGTCAGCTTTCGGCACCGCACCCTTAATCGCTCAAAGTGTCTCCTTCGGTCGGCCGCCCTGCTGACTGCTTCATTGAGCTTCTCATTGACTTTATCTGCTTGCACCTTTTCTGCAACTCCAGGAAAATGCTCCATTGTTCGACAAGGGGGGATTATATATATATTATACTGATGGAATGATTTGGTCAGCATGGGCAATAAAGCACTACAGTGGTCTATTGCACTGAAGGGATGTGATCTTCATCTTCCATTCCCCTCATCTCGTTAACACCATTGTCAGTAATGGATAATGGCCAGCGCTTCTCTCGCCAACTAATGAACACCAATATCAGTCTCTAGGTGGCCAGGATTGATGACATGGCCTAATCGCCCTGTCTAATTGATATTCCACCATGCAGCACATATATTTCCCTTACTGGGTCACAGTGTGATATTCCACTCTGGCCGAGTGGCCTAATGAGTATCTCACCTCATTGAGTGATAAGAAGCCATGCCTGGGCTAATGGCGGGGGAAGAGCCTCTTGGTCTCATACCTAATGACACTCTCAAGTTCGATAGCAAATCAATCAAGCAGCGCGTGTTAACATGTGAGAGCACATGTGGAGCTGTACAGTGATGTAGCTGGGTTTGCATGGTATCACGGCATCGTTCACAGTTTGAATCTTCAGTCTAAATGGCACACAGTGCGACGACCAACTGGTGCAGTCAGACTGGACGTGAAAATACTGTAATGAGACCCAAGACAGATGTGCTCTAGAGCCATTTTGGAGGGGAGAAAAATCACCAAGTTTATAATTCAGTAGCCCTAAGATATATCTAAGACCATCCATTCTGAAACTGTTTTTGTAAGACAAAATCTTAAAGGTGCATTCTGTAAGACTTTAATATAAAAACGCACCTGCCCTGGTGGCCTAACAGGCAACAGAGAAGAGTGTCCCATCATTCCTTGTTGAAATGATGCTGAATTGCTCCATGTGTCCTGATGAAATTCTTGGTGTCAGGTTTGAAAGTATGAAATCCAAGCTTTTTCTTGAACAGCAGCAAACACCATCCAGGGAAAGCTGGATTCACTGTTCGCTCTTTGTTCTCCATTGTCCTTTTGGTACCCTTTGGTAGGAAGCACTACAGGTAGTTTAAGTATAACAACAAAGTTCAAACTGTTTTCCTCTCGCTGCCATTTGGAGCTGCCGATGTGTGAATCTCGCTTGTGCGGCTTGACTTCACCTACACCTCCATCAAAAAACACAGCATGATTTGTTTTTATTCTGGGGACATTTTCACACTGATTTGCTTTGGTTCAAATCAGTGGATTAGTTAAAATTTTGTTGCTTTGTTCATTTGGTTTGGTTTTCTTTTCTTTTTTTTTTTGTTTCATGTTTATTTAGAGCCCTTAATGACGGTCTCAAAGGGTTTTACAGGCCCTCAAAACCAAACAACAACCCCATAAATCCTCATAGCAGGTAACAAAAAACTCATTAAAAAAAAAAACCCAAGGACAAATAGGGGAAAACTTGAATAAATCTGTGCAAAGGCCACAAATTGAGGGAATCTTTTTCAAGGTTTAGGGTTAGTGCAACGCGTGGTGAGTGGGAAATTATTTAGCCAATGCCACATCTAACATGGACGTGCAGTGCCGCCAGCAGCTTTAGCGTTTGTTCATTATTGCTCATTTGGACACAAGACCATGTATTTCCTCGTTGCTCCATGTCAACCCTAAGTTCATTTTGTTCCTATGTTGCTTACTGCAAGCTGCTAACGCTACTAAGGTGCATGTTATGGATCTTTATTTATGAAGCTGTAATGCAGAGGTTGTTTGTAACCAAGGGAGAGACTAAACTGACATACTTTTCCTCTGATTGGCTAACCCTAACCTTAACCAACGAAAGCAGCAATTACTGGCCAGTCAGAGGCGGGTAGGGTGGGCATGCAGGTCCAGTATGTCAATTTAGTCCCTCTCTTGTAACCAAACAGGTGTGAAAGCACCATTTAGGTTATAAAATGTGAAGGAGTCATTTTTTCCTAACGGTGGAGCTTTTTTCTTCCACTGGAATGAGACGTTCTCAGCCGTGGCGTGTATCACTTACGCTTCTGTCTTGTTGGACTGTCGCCGGCAGGGCACAGTGTTGCTGACACATGTGCCTGTCAGGGGGTCCACCGCCTCCACAATAACAAATGGCCGTTCCTCCAGGGTGGCTACCGTCAGATGCCTGTAGTCTGACACCGGCTCCAGATAGGACCCGTACCGCGGCCACACGGGGTATCGCATCTGCAGAATACCCGACTCGTAGGTCCCCACCTGGAAGAGTTGAGAGAGAGATGGAGGCTAAATCAGCATGCACTTGTAAAAAAAAAAAAAAAATCATGCACCTACCTCCAGATGGAGGATAAGACTTGTTCTCAATCAAGTGGACATTGATGGGTTCGAAGACAAACACACAAGGACACAGGGTTTCTGTTGCGCCCTATGAAAGGACCGCAGAGATTGTTGCTGCAATAAAGAGTCTGGGATGCCAGAAATCACAGCCTCTGCAACTCGACCTCAAAAGACTTTCAGTACAGAGTGAAACAATGGTGAAGACCGCGCGCCTCGCATTAATCTCAGACAAACCAGGTGAGGACACAGAGACACACTGTGCCACACAACATACAGTACAGGCCAAAAGTTTGGACACACCTTCTCATTCAATGCGTTTTCTTTATTTTCATGATTATTTACATTGTAGATTCTAACTGAAGGAATCAAAACCATGAATGAACACGTGGAGTTATGTACTTAATAAAAAAAGGTGAAATAACTGAAAACATGTTTTATATTCTAGTTTCTTCAAAATAGCCACTCTTTGCTCTGATTACTGCTTTGCACACTCTTGGCATTCTCTCGATGAGCTTCAAGAGGTAATCACCTGAAATGGTTTCCCAACAGTCTTGAAGGAGTTCCCAGAGGTGTTTAGCACTTGTTGGCCCCTTTGCCTTCACTCTGCGGTCCAGCTCACCCCAAACCATCTCGATTGGGTTCAGGTCCGGTGACTGTGGAGGCCAGGTCATCTGCTGCAGCACTCCATCACTCTTCTTGGTCAAATAGCCCTTATACAGCCTGGAGGTGTGTTTCGGGTCATTGTCCTGTTGAAAAATAAATGATCGTCCAACTACACGCAAACCGGATGGGATGGCATGTCGCTGCAGGATGCTGTGGTAGCCATGCTGGTTCAGTGTGAATTCAATTTTGAATAAATCCCCAACAGTGTCACCAGCAAAACACCCCCACACCATCACACCTCCTCCTCCATGCTTCACGGTGGGAACCAGGCATGTGGAATCCATCCGTTCACCTTTTCTGCGTCTCACAAAGACACGGCGGTTGGAACCAAAGATCTCAAATTTGGACTCATCAGACCAAAGCACAGGTTTCCACTGGTCTAATGTCCATTCCTTGTGTTTCTTCGCCCAAACAAATCTCTTCTGCTTGTTGCCTCTCCTTAGCAGTGGTTTCCTAGCAGCTATTTGACCATGAAGGCCTGATTGGCTCAGTCTCCTCTTAACAGTTGTTCTAGAGATGGGTCTGCTGCTAGAACTCTGTGTGGCATTTATCTGGTCTCTGATCTGAGCTGCTGTTAACTTGCGATTTCTGAGGCTGGTGACTCGGATGAACTTGTCCTCAGAAGCAGAGGTGACTCTTGGTCTTCCTTTCATGGGTCGGTCCTCACGTGTGCCAGTTTCGTTGTAGCGCTTTATGGTTTTTGTGACTCCACTTGGGGACACATTTAAAGTTTTTGCAGTTTTCCGGACTGACTGACCTTCATTTCTTAAAGTAATGATGGCCACTCATTTTTCTTTAGTTAGCTGATTGGTTCTTGCCATAATATGAATTTTAACAGTTGTCCAATAGGGCTGTTGGCTGTGTAGTAACCTGACTTCTCCACAACACAACTGATGGTCCCAACCCCATTGATAAAGCAAGAAATTCCACTAATTAACCCTGATAAGGCACACCTGTGAAGTGAAAACCATTTCAGGTGACTACCTCTTGAAGCTCATGGAGAGAATGCCAAGAGTGTGCAAAGCAGTAATCAGAGCAAAGGGTGGCTATTTTGAAGAAACTAGAATATAAAACATGTTTTCAGTTATTTCACCTTTTTTTGTTCAGTACATAACTCCACGTGTTCATTCATAGCTTTGATTCCTTCAGTGAGAATCCACAATGTAAATAGTCATGAAAATAAAGAAAACGCATTGAATGAGAAGGTGTGTCCAAACTTTTGGCCTGTACTGTATATCTCATACTTTGAGATTACATTGTGTTATCCGGTTTCTTTCTGATTTGTGACTCTGGATCCAGCGCGGCGCTGGGGAGGAAGTTTAGGTTGTAAACAAGTTGGATAGAATTGATTCTTGGGTCACTGGGGAAGTAGAAAGTGCAATTATACATCTACCGCAATGAAGGCAATTCCACCCCCTGTTATATTACCAGTTTGCTAATTTTAATTGGGTGTTGCAGGGAAAGGAGCATTCAAGCAAACAGAGTACATCATCGAGATTTAGAATAAACTATTACGAGCTCACTGACTTGAAGGAGCTGTGACCTGTTTTTGAAGTTCTCACCTTCTGCTTTAGAAATGGGAATGAAGGCCACAGGCGACCAAGTGACCCCAATTAACTGAAACATTGATCCATCCCATTGATTATTAGGAAGTTTATGATGTATATAATGTATTGACACTAAACATTTATTTCTCTGTAGTGATTCACAGGTCATTTACCACACAGATTTGTACATTTTTAGGCATTCAACTGTCACAATGCACAGCAATTATCAGGGTTTCAGTGTTTTGCACAGGAAACATGACGCAGTGCAAGTCTAATTAAAACAAGTGATAAGACGTAGATGCTTTGCTATACAAACGTTCCTCTTGTGTTATAATTAATTTGAAGATGCTACACTTATTGCAATGAATTAAATGTTTATACCATTTACTTTGCAAAAGTCATCACCCCTCGGGACTAAAATTAAATTATTAAGGTTAATCACCGGCTCAAAATGACTGAAGTATTTCTAATTACAAGGCGGAAATGAGCACAATTCATTACACTGTAATCATGCAGCATTTTATGTCCACTACAATAACAGGAACACAGTCAGTTTAATTGACAAACTTTTGTTTCTGTCAGAGTATTTATGGCATTATGGCTGCAAAGAACAACAGCACCCTGCAGGCTAAAATGGACTGGCTGCTAATTAAAGGAGTATCTGATCTCAACACAAACCATCAGTTAACTCTAGTCAATAGGCCATTACAGATGTTTACTGTTCTGCATGCATGTGTGTGTGTGTGTGTGTGTGTGTGTGTGTGTGTGTGCGTGCGTGCGTGCGTGCGTGTGCGTGTGCATGCACATAGATTTGCAAGCCTGTAAATGAATATTTGTTGCCAATCAAATGCTGGAAAAATCTGTTTGTGTAAACTGTTCATATAGGAGCTCATCAGCGTTTAATTTACTTTATCTGTTAGAAAAACTGAATTTGCAGCAGTGAAATTACATTTACTGATGAAATTGTGAAGTAACAACAGTAGCTACTGTGCCCCGCTGTTTGAAACATACATAATTAGTATTTAATAAGACAGTGAAACAGAAAAATTATAAAAATACAAAGGAAGCAAGGTCATTTGTATTAGACTAGCTGCTCTCAGTTTCTGTCAGTAGCCGACCAAATGAGCTCCACAGTCACTTCAGTTTTGTTGCTTAGCGCTCAGTGCGGCAAAAATTTAGGCTGTAATGCACAGAATAAACACAGAACAGGAATATTGGAGTTGACCTTTTTGGAGGAAACTGATGTGATAAAAATAGATAATGCACTATACATAACATAGCAAAAAATAACCACAATGTAAAGCATCTGCATTGTTTTAATTTTCAGTGCCAAAGACTCAACTGTTTCTTGGCGAGGCGCTGAGGTTTTTGGCTTGCAAACGTAAAAGTTACTTTCTAGTCCATGCCTGGGAACAAAAACTCCCCACTCAGAGTGTCTGTAGCAAAAGTAAAACTTCATAACAAGCCAAGCTCGGCATAATGTAAAGAAAAAAAAAAAGGGAAATCCACAGCAACTCGAAATGCAAGCGGTGAACTTGAGATGTTAATTAAAATCCAGCTCATGACCTATGCTGAACATCATCCCTCTCTCTCTTTTATCTTTACTGTCACTCTTCACTGTAACAAAGAACCATTTTGCAGAATTGCCAGGAATAAAATCACATTTTTTATTGTCTGAGCAGCACTTTTAATAGCACTTTTGACTTATTCAAATGCATATCAAAATGAGTGACAAAAAGATAGGCTGAGACTGACGCTGACGACAGCACCAGTACGTTTTATACTTTTTCCTGTGCCGCAGCACGGCGCGTCCCGTGAATCTGAATCTGTCTCCCTGATGGAGAGACATCACATGGATTTCCTCGCCATTCTCATGCACACTAGGCTCGGAGCCAAGTTCTCTGAGGGGAGGGAAGCGTGGATGATGAATTTGAAGACAACATCTGTGAGTGATGATGTGGACAAGCATAAAGAATCGCCTCAGCCTGCATGGATTAATCCTGCGATACACCCAAACTAAATGATGAGACATTACAGTCCACTGGAGGTCTGCTTTGATAGAAGGGCTCTATCTACCCTGTTGGAGATGAGAAAGATGACCAGGAGCTCTTCCATCTCCGTCAGAAGACTGCCAGAACCTGAACCTCCTCAGATGAAGGCACCTGTCCCTTGGCCACCAACACCAAAACTAAACAGCGTCATAATGGAGGCACCAAACTTATTTCTCTTATCCTGAATTCAACGGACAATCAGCATGCATGGGGTCACTCTCCCTGTCAATATACTTCAACATATTTACATATAAAACAAATTAAAAATGACCATGATGCTCCCCATAATTGGTGCAGGACCTTTTGGCCTGTTGGTGGCACTGTCAGTTTTCATTTTGTGGATGTTGGATATCAGAGTAAAAACCCGTCATTCCCCAAAAGTTTCATCAAATTTGACCTGGCAGTGTAAGAGATACTGAGTGTGAAGTTCAAGGCCCTTGTTGGCCTGGTGGTGGCGCTGTGGTGGGACAATCAAATCCAACCAAAACAGGCAGCAGAGGCTCAGAAATCACACGCGACGGACGGACAGATGGGGTCCGATCCATAGCCTGTTCACCGGTTTTCTATTATGTGGGACAGAAAACGCCTCAGTAATCAGGGTTTGTCACCCTCTATTGTTGCTGGAAGCCTCATTCACCAAAACAGAAATGTGAACCATTTATCAGCGACTATACAGTCACGTCCAACATGAATATGAAACTGCTGTATCATGGCAAGTAGTTGAGATGCAAGTCTGCACTCTCATTTCAGGAGAGAGCACAACCAGCAAATTATGTCCATAATCAGCATAATTGTATTGGTTTATTCTGCATTCCAGTCTCACTGAATGTACCTTTAAATTGCTTGGCACAACAAGTTTCTAATGTTTTCATATGAGACTCTCGTGGACCAGGAGGCACGTGTAAACAGGTGTACAAATCCTCATGATGATGTGTTAAACAGTATTCAGACACTGTAACTTTTTACATTTTTACATTATTATGTATTGTTATACATATATGCTTAGGTAAAGCATAAGCACATGCACACAAGCACAATATTGTGGTATTATTTAGTAATATAACTCAGTACAAACACTGCAAATTAAATCCTTGTGGGGGGATTGAAACACTGTATTATTGTATTCTACCAAAATTACAGCGTCTAATTGGCTTGTTAAGGAGTAAACAGCCTCAGTGGGCCGTGTGCTGGACAGGCTTTGTGGTTTGTGGTGGATTTCTTCTCTTCATTTAGTAGCAGTAGCTCAAAAACAGGCAAAAAGAAATTCACACTCTTTGTAAAAATCTCTTTTGATCTTGGTTTTACTTACGTATTCAGTAGACAGACCCCCCCAATACAAAGGGCAGTGCATGTTGGCTGGTTACTGCCCATATGAACTAAATCTATATAAGAGAAGTCACCAACGGATGTGATCAATGACCTGATCAAGCCCGGCGAAACGCTGCCATGTCTCGATTTGCCCTGTAAAGTCTGTCTGCTGAATCTGTAAATACATCCAAGACCAATGAGATTCTTCCAAAGAGCGTGGATTTCCCTTTCTCTGTTTTTGTTAAGAAGTAAGAAATGTACGAATGTGGGCAATTACTCATTTTTCTTTGTTTTGCCCTGTTACTGAGAGTATGTTTCAGTCCATATTCAGAGATGAACAATAAACAGAACAAATAATACATCTGTGCAAATGTCATCTTTCCAGTCCCTCCACTAAACTAATTCCTGTGATTTGATAGAAAACTTTTGTCTTTGATCAGCAGCAGTTTAACCCTGATGGAGGGAATTTGATGTTGATGTTGAACTTATTTCCAAAATATGTCGATTGAAATGATTGAGTTCACCTGGCTGCACTTCTGACATTCGGACAAGTCCTGCTGTCATGTCAACAAACCATTAACTTCACACATTTCTCCTCAGCCAATCTGCAGCAGCCGGACTTTAAATGGTAATCTATGTTAATGACATGCTAAACAGTGGCTGTGCTATAGGCTGCAGCTCAGTTATGAATGCATATGTCATGTTCATGTTGTGCTGATGTTGTGCGTCCCATCAGAGAAAGACCATAAAGAGTTCATTAAATCTTTGCTTGATGAAGTAGAGCAGGTGTGAAGAGAAGTATTTTAAATTACATTTTAATTTGTCCGTGGTTGATTTCTTCATGAAGAATAAGACCTGGGGGGCATGTTTGCCTATTTCTCATTCACAGTGTTTTCTCTTGGCTGAACGTCTTTATTAAAAAATACCTTACTGTTACTTTTGAACAAACATTACTGCTGTCAAAATGAATTCTGTAGTTTGTATTTACACCTGATTATTGCAGCATCTTGACCTATAGCGCGCTCATCTTGACACGAGAATACACATGATAAAACAAAGTTAATTTTCTGAAATTAATGAGTTCGTCTGGAGCGGCACCAGCACGGCGCCAAACTGCTGTTTAGTTTGGTGAAAGTGGCATCGACTCCCCACGTGAACTGTGGGTAAGAGTGGGGAGAGACACTTTTTCCTCTTTATAAAAGTGTTTTCAGTCCCTGGACCCCGGAGCTCTGCTGGTTTTCTCTCCCAGCTCATTAATTACAGTTATGTAATTAGCTTCAGCGGGCGTCCCAAGTGTAAAACAGTCTGGAATAAAAACCAGCAGGGCTCTGAGGATGAGGAGTCCCGAGGATGAGGACTGAAAACTAGTGGGACAGAACACATCAGGTCTGGCCAGGATTTTTTTTTTTTTTTATCTGCGGCTGTGCACTTGTTGGAGTCAATCAGTGCGACTGTTTGATTAGACGTTCAAATAACAGATGAAATAGCCTTAAATAAATTCTCACAAAAAGAAATCAGTCAATCAATCAAAGCAGAAAATCCTTCCAATGTTAGGGTGCATGCCATCGGAAATTCATTTGCGAACAGTTGTGGTAATTTTGCAGAATTCATAACTCTATAATGATTATTAACTATTATTTTCCATTGCTTGTATCTATCTGTCTAAAGTCTTGATGCTGGAGAGGAAAAGTGTTGAAATTAGTTGAAATGCATGTTGTAGTTTATAACTGTATCGGTTCAAAGACCCTCTCATTTGAAAAATTATGTTGTTTGTTTGTCAGTGTGGTATTTTATTGGAAGGAAATTGCCCTGTGCTGCTCAAATTGTAAGCGATGAAGGTTGTTTTAACCTCCTGGATGCTCAACTTTGAGTTTCAACTTGTGCAAATTAATCAAGTCGGATTTCAGCTCCACTAAAGTGGTAAATGTGGATTTTGTTGTTCGTCGCTGAAAGGAAACTTCATGAACTAATTAAAAAGATGTTAATTTTTTCGTGCTTGATGAGCGTGTTATAAAGTCGGTTAAAATGTAAATACACTGCAAATAATTGTTAACAGTTCATTATTTCGCTCCCACTTGTTTTTTTTTTTTTTTCCAAATATGAAAATACATGCACATTAACTGTCCTGGAAGAGCAGATACACAAAGTCACTCTTCCCTTCCATGTTTAATGAACATGAAATCTCACATGTCCTTCTGTTGGTTCCACACACACTTCACTGTGCTACGGTAAATGTCATTAACTGCCTGAAGAGATTAGAAAGTGTCACGCTGGACAAAATGTTTTTCATCCTCCTCACATAATCTGGTGTTTGTACAGGAACGGGGACAATCCTGTCTGATCATACAGCTCGTCTCAATGGAAATGAAAAATGTGAGAGGAAAAAAAAAGAAATTGCTCAAACATCTTGATTCGCACCTGGCGCGTTAGTTATTCCGCTCTCCTGCCGGCCTATTGATCAGTTCTGCTGTTTTCCTATTACCCCGGCTCATGGGCCTCGTCAAGTCGATCCGAATTTCAAATCGCGGGGAAAATACGGTGAGATGAAACTCGGCGTGTCCCCGTGGCTTGTTAGCTGCTCACATCGCTGAGCTCTTCACATTGTTATCACTCTCAAACTGCTCACAGAAAACAATCCACATTTCACGATGTGTCACATTGCCATGGTCTGCTCTCGGTGACTGACAGGCACAGTCAAAAGCATAAAAAGTAGGGCTAGATTTATAATTGATGGGTTTTGGCCACTGCTGCGTTCCCAATTTGCCCTGAACCCTCACAGGATGTCACTGCAGTCATTTTTGAAAAACTTCGAATTTAAGTGGATTTGTGTTTTAATTTAAACTGAAGGATTACATCAGCATGTACAGGTTGAGGAAACTGTACAACCTGCTTTGAAAAGCCTTTGGATGGGCTCAAAAAGTCATAGTCACTCTGAAAACAAAGCCTTTTTTTTTTTTTCTTATTTCCTGAAAAGCTGACATTTGGGAGCTACGAGGTGTTCACCCAAAAACGACAATATGGAAAACAACTTGCGGGAAAAGAGAAATAAAACCCTGTCACTCCGGCGGCATAAAAGGCCATTGAGGAAATATTTCGATCATTTTTTTTCCCTTTTTGTTTTCGGTTTATGAATACATTTCCAGCCGGTGTGACTGTAATTTCAGCGGCTTCTGGGTGTTGAAGACGTACAGCCCGGGAACGGCAGCTTTTCCGGCTTGTATATCAACCTGCCAGATAGCAGCAATGACAGGAACACTTCTCCTCCTGCGGGGCTTCTTCACTCTGTCACCACTATATCACCTCTTTTCTCTTCTTTTTTTCATGCTCTCCCTCCATCTTCCAAGTTACCTTGACTTTTAGATTGGGGAGGAAGTCAGCGGCGGCATTAGCAGCTGAGCGATGACACCCAGGCACTTGCAAAGTACGGGAACAGACGGCTGCAGCGTAATGATTTAAGTGGCTAATAAACAGAGTGTTGTGTGAGGTGTGTGAGGTGTGTGAGGCAGGCCATCCGTCTGCGGCGTCAGGCTGAGACTGGCGATACACGCTATAGGTGATGTGTGTGTGAACATATCAGAGTGGCTGCCCTGTAACTTGTACAATAAGTAGACTGGTGAAGGCAATCAAAAGGACAGATTGATTTTCGCCTCTGGGAGAGGAGAAGCCAAAGGTGCAAAGACGGCAAGTGAGCGCCTGAGAGGCGTCACCTCACACTTCTGAGGCCGGCTTTCTCCCAAATTTTTCAGGAGTGCAGTGCTCACAGAATTAGGGGCGCTCTCACACCCATTGTTCGCTTGCTTTGGTCCAATCTGAGGTGCGAAGTTGCTGCTTTGTTGCGTTGTTGTTGTTTTTTTTTTTTTTTTTTGGTGAGATCACACACCTTTGTGCAAACACACGACACCCGGTGGAGCAGGACGTACGTCCGTGCAGACAGCTGTGTTTTGCACCAACAGATCATTACTGCAACATGGACGAACAACAACATGACAAGGTACACCTCTGGGTCTTTTATGTTTCCACAGGCCCGTATTTCCAGAGCATCACCTCCTCATTACTTAACGTTTGCTGTCCCGGCTCATTTTGGCAGCACCAGCGGCTCTGTCTGGCAGCTGTCAACATCTGCTTTCAACCCACAATGCACTGTGTTTTGGTTTTCATTTTATAGGAGACCACAGTGTCTTCCGCTTGGGACTTTTCAGGCAGACCATGACTCGCCTCAGCTCTCCAAACCTGTGAACCGAACTAACAGTAAATGCACTGAGGTTCAATTAAAATGAACCAAACATGTTAGGAGTGAAAAAAAAAATCCGATTTTCACTCTGCTCATGATCTTAGCCTGTAGCTTACAAAAAGGCTAAACGGCTATTCTTTGGATTTACATTGCTAAAAAAACCAAAACAGACTGTCAGTTAATTGCGTGTGTTTTACAGAATAACTAGATCAGATGCTCTTTTTTTTAGATTGGAATAAAGAGACAAAGCCTACAATGAAAATGTCAATTAAGATCAGTCAAACAATTTATGGATATAAGTACAATGACACAATTATTGCTGCGACTTGGATTTTGCAGCAGATTCATATATATTGAATATTAAGAAATACACATCTCTCTCTTAATTAACCCTCCTGGAACCTGGCTGAAGCTCACCAACATGATTTTTTTTTGACCCGCGGGTAAACACATGTAGACCAAAAAGCTTTGCGCCAACCCGTGCATCACTGATATCCACAGCACATTATTTGTTTTGCACAGTTTGTGTGCATTTTATAAACTTTTATGTGACAGAGTTAGACTGCTGGGGGATTTACACACAGGGTCACAGAGCCAACTTATTTTATTTGTCTTTGTCACACTTGCAGCAACGATAATAACATTAACAGTTCAAAACCGTGAATTGAATGAATGTATTTCATCCGAGGGGGGCAATGCCCTTCATCGCTAATGTACAGCACGGCAGGAAGCCAAAGAGAAAAGTGAGGAGTGAAGCTCTTTCTTTATCTGTTGAGATAAAAGAAACTCCTGAACAAGAATACAAAAGGCGATCAAAACCTGGCCTGAATAAAAGAGAGAGGGAAGCGTCCGTTTGGCACTGATATGAAGGTGACCAGGCTGGCTTTTGTTGTTTGATGCATAAAGAGGATAAATTGGCTGTGCACTAATTTGTCAGTCGTTCAAAATGACTGAATTCATTGTTTTGTTGTTATTTTGTGTCCATCTATTGTGCTAAGTGCTGATCGCTGGGGTGAGATCAGCTGTCTGTCAAACAGAGGACCTTAGACTGTGATCGCTTTCTCCTTGGGTTTGGTTAATAAAGTTTGAGTATCTGTACGACGTGTCTTATTCTTATGACGGCAAATAAAACGCTGCTTGAAAAATTCACACTCCTGAAGATATTGAGAGATGTTAATGGAGCTGTCAAACAAGCCATTTGATTGGCTGATGTAAAACGCATCACGAAGGTCAGCTGTGCACAAGTGAGGGAATGCTGCCACACACAGCAGCATGGAAACGTCTGCGATAATGGCTTAAACATTATCGCGAGGACTTGTTTGTCCATAGATTGAGCATAAAAAAAAACGTTTATTTATATGTAAACGTTCAGTCTTCAATCCCCAATCCCCAATTCCTAAGTCCTTTACCCAATTCCCCTTCAGGAACTGGATAAAGCACAAAAAAACTGGCACAAGCACGTAATTTGATGGCTGAATCTGCATGGTTCACACATGGCCAGCCTGACTCTGTCGAGGTTTCGTTTTTGTGTTTTTGGACTCTTGTTTTTCTGTTTTCCTGTGGTCTCTTGGTCTTTGTGGCCTTGGATATGTACTGATTGGTTGTCTCTGACATATTGTACTGCTGTCTGTTGTCTGCTGTTTGTTGTCATTGTTGTTGTTGTTTTTACGTTCAGGAACTGCTGAACTGAATTGCCCCCTTGGGGACTGATAAAGTTGTCTGAATCTGAATCTGAATCTTGTCCTGTTCCCATAAGTATTTTCACCTGTGTCTGGTTAAGGCTGAATTATGCTTCCGCGTAGGAAGAGCGTACGGAGGTTGTGCGGAGCTTACGGGGGTTGTGCGACCGCCGCAGAGCCTTGCCGCGCGCCTCCCAAAAATTGTAACTACGCGGACCCTCCGCAGCCCCACAAGAGCTGTGATTGGTCCGCCGAAGTACACTATTTCCGGCATTTCGTTGCAACCGGCACCACATTCCTGTTGTTGTGCCGTCAGCGCCGTTTTTTTTTTTTTTTTTTTTTTTTTAAACTGTTGTGTCTCGACTCGTCGGTTGTGTTTGAAAACTTTGGAGAGTGCCCGCACCTATGCACCTATACGACTGGTCCACTCGCCACAAAAGAGCAGCGACCATACGTCACAAGGTCTACGTTGGTGGGAGGAGAATTGCTCTGTGTGTTTGCAGAGGTATGTTGGACACACACGCGCTGCGTAGGAAATGCGTGCTTCGCACAACCCCCGTACGCTCTTCCAACGCTGAAGCATAATTCAGCCTTTAGTCTTGTTTGCCCCTCCCAGTGCCACACCTGTCCTGTGTCTGTCAATTACCCCTGATTGTTCTGATCCCTCCCAGTGTTTCCCTCAGCCTATCCTCTGTGTTCTCCTGTCTTGTGCTCCAGCCCCTTCCCCAGGTGTGTCTTGTTAGCTATTTAGTTCTTGTGTATTTAAGTCCTGTTTTGAGTTCTGTTCCTCATCTAGTCATTAGGTTGGTTTCCATCCAAATATATCGAAATTAAAATGCGAATTTATGCCGTTTCCATTAGTTTTGTTTTGCGATTATTGAGAGGAAAGTGCGCCGTGAGATGACGCCGTGAGATGACGCCGTGAGATGACGCCGTGAGATGACGCCATAAGATAACGTCTGTGTGTCGACTGAACAACAACAAACACTCAGCTGACACTCAACAGCTGATCATGGACAGATTCCTGCTGAACTTGTCGGCTCTTGGGAGAAGTCTGCTTACTATTTTGGCAGTGCTAACTTCGTACCGAACCATCCTAAATAAGGAATAAGAGACTAATAATAATAATAATAAGACTGTAGTGTAGAAGTGTGATGTGGTATCCGGTTCAGTCATCGTTTATTCGCAAAACCTGTTTCCACAGCAAAAAGTCGCATTTTCTTTTATCGATACGCTGAGAAATCCACCCCCTCCAAGCGTAAAAAAGTTTTTTTTTTTTTTTCGCAATTTCTGAAAATGCGAATAAAAATAGGTGGATGGAAACCCAGCTAGTGTCTTTGCTACCATATATTCCCAGTGTTTCCTTGTTTCCTGCGTTTCCTGCGTTTCCTGCGAATCCTGTGAGTTAATTAAAAGTTTTGTTGTTTGCTGAGCTCCGTGCCTCATCGCTCCTGCATTTGGGTCCAAACCTACCACCACCATGACAGACTCCCTTCTGATTGTACATTTTCTTATCTGTTGACTCTAAAGGGTTCTCACTTCAGTCAACCCTTAGCAGTTTTGTGAAGTTTTTAATTCTGTCTTAAGATGGTAAACAGTGATACGGGGCTATAAATAAACCTGAACTTGAACTGAACTTGAACTTAATTACGCCTGTAATGAAAGCGTGTTAACCCACTTAGGTCAGGTTGTGCATAAGTGCAGCGCAAAGTTCAGTGTGAATTTTGTTCAAATACAATAATCTGTCTTTGAACCTGGGCAGTGTAGTGATCTAGTGGCCAAATCATACAGAATCCCTTATTATCAGAGCTGCCAATTACACAGCCAAAGCCCAGGGCCTTAATAACATATTGGAAATGAATACGTACCCTCACTCAGAAAACATCCATAGACTGTAATTAGATCTGAAACGCCTGTGGCTGTTTACTTTCAATGGGAAGTTTCACTAAACACCCTTTACTCAGGCACTGGAGGTAGTCAGCCCCGATCCAGTCTGGTATCCACCCCCCAACCCCCTGCTTTTATTAATGATATTAATTCCTCAGTCTCCAATCAGGCTAATGATGCAGTGTTTTGCAGCATTTTTCAAAGGCACCGGACAAAAGTGTGTGTGCATGTGGGTGTTTGTGTGTGCTGGACAGAAAAGATGGGAAACAGCAAAAGAAAGACAGAGAGAGAGAGAAAGGAAATGTGTGTGTATGTGTGTGTATCCGTGGAGGGGGGGCTCCTTTATCAAGCAGTTTAGTGGTATCAGTGCAGCTCTGCCTGACTCCTTTGACTAGTCTTTACAAAGAGACCACTGATGCATGAAATCGCTCGCTCCACTTCAGGAATGCAGAAGAAGACAATACCGAAACACACTCTTCAGCTCCTCCAGCAGCATTTTACTGAGAGTTAGGTTTGGTTATGGCTGTATTTATTTGGAGGTGGTGACTAAAGAACAGATTACGGCCCAGATTTAATGGGCACCAAAACCTTTTCAGTGTTTGAAGCCAACATTAAGACCTGTCGCTGGTGCAAGACCACATCTTCTTGACCAGTCGGGGGTCACATTATGGGTTTTGCACAGGCTTTAGCAAATCTTGGCCAAGTGCTCAGGCAAAAACAAAATACCAGAAAGGAAATTCTAAATTAACTCGCAGTTCACACTCAAAGTGTGAAAAACGTACCTTGTCCCACTGTCTCTCTCTGTCCAGTGTGATAATTATCATGGACGGGTTGACCAGGTAGCCGTCGCTGTTGAAGGAGAAGTCATTGTGCTCCCAGGTGACGTTCATCATGTGCCTGCAGTGACAGCCAAAGAGAAATATGATGCGATTAAAAACACCCAAAATAAAAAATGAAACCCACCGTTATCACCAGGTGAATCAGATCAGTCTGTTTATTTAGAAAAACCAAACCTTTCAGTATTTTCACTGAATAAAATTTCCAACTCTACCCTTCCCAAACCAATGGATGAAAATGTCAAAAATGCATTGCCATCAAGCTTACCGCATTTTTATGTTTTTTTTTTTTGTTTGTTTGTTTGTTTGTTTGTTTTTTTAAAGTTTAATATTTTTTTCTTTCATTTTTTACAATAGATTTTTTTTTTTTTTTTTTTTTACATATTTTACATATTTTTCTTACTTATTAATAGTTAAATCCATTTTTTTTTTTTTTTTTTTTTTTTTTTTTTACCGGTCTACCCTTTCTAGCCCTAACCCTAACCAAAAAGCATCTTCACAGACCAAAGTGGCAATTTTTGAACGTTTTAAAAAGAAATAAAGAGGAGTTTGTACATTGATACTGTGTTCAGTTTTCAGAGGGTTAAATCATCTCTGTTTCTCGCAGCTCCTGAAAAGTTAACATTTTGGCTATATTTTGTAAAAAGGGCCTCCTTTGCCTCCACTGTGTATTCACTGTCATTCTTTATTACATTAAACCTATGGCGCTGCTCTCTCACCTCTCCGTCACTCCAGCAGAGGTGATGAAAACCTGCTGGGAGGAGAATAGCCCCCGGCCTTGTCTGTGTGTGAAAAGCCTATTTAATCTGGTAATCTGTGATAATCCCATTAACAGGTGAAGTGACTCATTATCAAAAGCTCATTAAAAACAAAAAAAAAAGACTCCTAATCAAATGAGGACAAGCCCGCTGACCGCTGAGGACCGAGAAGGAAGCTTGTCCTCAAATGTTTTTCTTTGAACTGCAGATCTGACAGGAAAGAGGAAAAATTGTGTCTGGTGGGGTGACACCGTTTGTACGGGGAATATAAAGTGCCTTGTTCTGTCTTCCAGACCTTCATTTTCTGAGCGCGGCCATTGCTACTCAAATCATGTCTGCAGGGTCTATGAAGTGAAAAAAAAAGAGGGTTTGCACAGCGGTATCAAAGTCCGAGATAATGTTCGTGATTTCCACTTTTTCAGGGAAAAGCTTTGCCTCACAAAAGGAGAAGTTACCTCGCCTAAGGCTAGCCGTTCTCAAAGAAGAAAATTAACATCTGAGATCAGAGAGGGAGAGTGATGTTTTATAATACAAGTGACCTGTGTCTAATTTTCTCACTATACTGCTCTGAACAACTTACCCATACAATTTGCATGTGAGCATACACATAAACATGCACACATTTACACACAGGGCCGCCCTCACCCTCCGTCTGACTGTCCATATCCCCTCATTTCTGCCCTGCCTGATTTCTCATTCCAATTTCCCTGAGTGATGCTGGAGCTGTTTTCTTTTCCCCGAGTTTCCCTTTGGCTGATTAAAAACATTTCTCTGACAAAACAGGATTTGCTCCATGTTCGCTGGCACAGATGGCACCAGATTGCTCTTTTGGGGCCGGGTTATGCGAAGAGAGGGCGCACCGTTATCGGATGTCACCAGCCCTCCATCTCCCTCATCCTCCCACTCAATTAACTTACAGTCTCCAAGAGATAGGGGAGAGCACAGTGGTGAGGCGATAGATGGCGAAAGGGTCGAGGACACGATTCGGGAGACAGTCGCTGTAAAAAGTGCTCCACAGTAACACACAAATGGAAAGTCTTAAATAAATGACCGGTGGGCAACTGTTGATCTCTTTTTTGGCATCCTCCAGAGATATAAGTGGGTTCAAGTCCATTTTTGAATGGGTAACACCAGCTCCTCAATTCCTGATCCCTGTCGATCCAAGAACACCCTACTACAAGGTTACCAAGGGATTTCTCACAAACTAAAACAAGAAGGCACTAAAAAAGGGCAGACCTCCAGGTCGCAGTTTGAAGTTATGGCCCTCTTTGGGTAATGTTGTTGTCATGCCCACTTTGACCAATCAGCACGGAGAGTTCATAAGTGCTGCGTTGACCCATGACCAACCTCCCTGCTGCGCTTTGCGATGTTATGTGTGATTGTTAACCCTATAAAACCATTTGTATCATATATGATACACATTTTCAATTCCGTTTTTCGTTTTCGGTTTAATCAATACTTGACCAAAATACTGTTGTATACCTTTGAACACTTCCCCTGTTCACCCTGGACCATACCATTGGCACTTCAAGTACATATCATATATCATACACCAGAAAGGTCGTGTAATAACATATTTTTTGATTATTATTTTTTTAATATATTTTGTTATAGGACTAAATAAAGGGTTCAATTTAAAAAAAAAAATTGAGTTTTTTGCCAATTCTTTCATAGTTCAGGCTTTATAGGGTTAAGAAACTATGACCCTGTGTGTGCCAAGAGGCTTGGCCATTGTCACACCGCCTGAAGGCCGACTGGTCCCAAAAGTCAATCACTTCTTCGATGTCCCATGGCCAACCTTCCTACCAACTTTCATGCAAATAAAATAACTATTTCTATTTATGTGCAGGGCATTAAATGGAATCCCACTGGCCTCCATGACCCTGTCCTGGTACCTCCTAGGACTAAGTGTCTGCATCACTAATGTCATCCTAGTTTCCATAGCTCATGCTGAAAACATTTGGGAGCTGAAATTATTTATAGCCAAATAGCCTAAAATCAGGTTGAGTCTGCTGGTGCATGTCATTTGTGCAGCATGACACCAACTGGCTCCATCTTTAAGTTTGCTGAGGATATATCGAAACATTAATTATTTGTATTACAAACACATAAAGCAAACACTCCCAATCCTTCTATCATTATACCTTCAAATATAAACTAAACTAAAATGAAAAACGAAAGTAAAAGAAACTGGTGCAAGTCGTCCCAGATGTCATTTTTTTTTTCTTTCTGTTTGTGATGATGATGATGACAAGACATTGCTGCTGGAAGCTTGGGGACCTGTTGGTGGCTCTGCGGTAGGTCAATATGTGTCATTTTCTGGCTATTGGATATCAATGTAAAAACGCATCATTGCCCAAAAGTTCATCAAATTGGACCCAGCGGTGGCCGAGATATTGATCTTGAAGCTTGGGGCCGTGTTGGCCCAGTGGTGGCATTCAGCAGTCAGGTCTATATACAAAACAGTGTGTGTGTGTGTGTGTGTGTGTGGGTGGGTGGGTCTGTTTTTGACTACCTTAAGCGACACACACAGATTTAAGACCGGGGTAATTGGGGACGGCTTGTCCAACTGGGGACAAAAGCAGTGTCCCCCATTTGGAAAAAGCTGCTCAGTAGTTAAGGTTAGGGTTAAGATTAGGTAAATCGTCGTTATGGTTAGGGTTAGGGTAGGTCTCCAAAAAAGGAATGTGAGTCTATGTAATGTCTCCCAAACAAACCCTAACCCTGTCAAAATCCATCATTCCTCCAAGTTTTATCCAAAACAGGCAGCAAGTGTGTGACGGACGAAACCCAAACCAACGTCAACGCCACCTTGATAACTTAACAAAACTACTCTAAAATAAAAACTGTGAAAGTAAACTAAACTATAAACCACGTGGCCCTAACTTGGTCTCATGTGTCTCACCTGAACAGAGTGTCATTGTTGGTCGGCTTGACCGGGTTTTGACAGTCACTGTGGCCCTCGGGTATGTAGCCTCTCTGTTTCCTAAAGCTTTGCGCGCCTTTGACCACGATGGCCACCCCGTCCCGCACCCTCTTCCTCAGGCTCATCCTCCACCGGTCTGTGATGATGCTGATGAGCCCCACAGGGAAGCTGTCCGGCGGGGGAATGTCCGGATTCCCCACCGCCAAGCTGGGGACGATCCAGATGTAGCCAGGCCCCACCAGTCCGGCCTCAGCCGCCATAGTGAACAGGTACTGCGCCTCCTCGTGGGAGCAGTACACCAGCAGCACCTGGGCGTCGATCTGCTGCAGGAGCCGTCGCGCCCGGATGTCGTTCATGCCATCAGCGGACATGTCGAACGTCAGCACATCCTGCAGCTCCCACATGAAGTAGCTGGTGTCGGTGAAGGACTTGATGTAATCCACGTAGGTTTCGTAGCCCGGGTAGAGGCTGGTGATGACCACGAAGCTGTCCCAGTTGTACTCCTCCATCACCTTGAACATGCCGTTGATCTGCTGCTCGATGGAGGAGCCCAGCTGGAGGAAGGTGGAGCCTTCACCCTGGAAATGGAGGAACACATGGCAACAGAATGAGGAGAGGGAAGATGGATGAAGACCTTTATGCTTAGTTAACCCACTGCAATCAATTTACTCTAACTAACGAACAGAATTAACCCATTATAATTCAATTTAGGTAATGCGCGGTGAGATTTCCAAAGAACCCTGTCTTTCTCCATGAGGGTTTTCTTGATGGACAAATCGCACACAAAGAAATCAGTTGCCCAGCCAGTGCGATGCTGACAGGACCAAAGTGATTCTGCTTTGTTTTGCACTACCAGAAGCTGCAGATCCATTCATCACTTAACACAGCGCAAACACTGGCCGTCATCCACACTTTGTCTTGCAAATTCAGAGGAATGGCACTATCACTGTGGCCAAAGCCTGCTCTTCGTCTCATGTCTCTTTTTTTTGTTTTTTTAATGCAATGACCTTGAGAGAAAGTTATGAGGCTGCTCCATTATATCAGCTTTGAAGAACAAGGAAGAAAGGTAGAGAAGAGAAAGTGGGGTCCTGGTGTGTCATGACTGATAAGGCTCTTTCCTTTTTGGATTTTCATTCATAAAATGTAGCTCAGGCTGATAATGAAATATTTGAGGTGCAGTGAAACATCAATTTTAATGGCACTGACTTAACGGCACAACCTGCAACATCTCAACATCAATAAATCATTATTACATTCAAAAGACTGTAAGATTCTGCTAGTTTCTGCTCTACATTTTACACTGTGGCCAACTGGGTCAGATTTGGTGGGAAATCATCTTTATGGTACAAAATAGGAAGAGGACACTGTTTTTCCAGTGCAAAAACAAATTACACAAATCCATCACCTGAGGCACAGTACAGATAGTCCTGGTCAAATATTATTCCACTACAAATGAAAGTGTCTCAGTCAAATTTTTACTTGAGTTAAAGAACTGCAGTAATAGCTTTTACAAATACTGAAGAATTCAAACATGCATTTTCTTTTTAATATCAGCACATTGCTGTATTGTTTTCATCATGCATTTATAGGACCTGGTAGCTCTCTGAAACTCGCTTATAGAGCCACTGCTGCACAAAACATGCAGAAACACCTTTAAAAACGTATGCATTCAGTATACAAATGTCTTGCTTACGCTTGTTTCACAGAGCTGGGTCATGAATTTTCGTTTTTACATCAAACCCAGTTGAGAGTGGGTGTCGTGATTGATTTTAGAAAAGCAAAAACAGCTGACCTTAAAGCTGCACTTAAAAGTAACGAGTAACAAGCTTCACAGAAATGAGGTGAAGTCAAAAGTACAATATTTGTCTTTGAAATTAGTAAAAGTCATAACTTTCCACAAAAAAAAAAAAAAAAAACTCAGCTCAAGTAAATGTGTGTTACTGTCCATCTTGTAATGGCAAATAGTGCAATGAATGAATGAAAGGTTGATGGAAAAATAATTTCCAATATGTTTGTCCCCCTTGAAAAAATTGCAAACCAAAGAAGCAGGGGAGCTTTTTGGCAGCAGGCAATGCCTTTTATGAGAAACTAACTCTTGATTTTGAGAAACTTTATTATGGGCCAAGATGGAGTCTACCAATCATCTCAACCACCATCTTCATACTAATTTGACAACGATATATTAACGGTAAAAGATGTGACATGAGGCACCGAGACGATTATGAGGAATTGTTGATTTGCCGTTGGATTTGAATTATACAGCCTCCTCTTGACTGTGGCTCCCTGCTCTGCTAAACAAACACTGTCACAAATCAATTAATGTGAACTATAAAGTGTGCAAAGTGTCAGTTACAAAGTGTGTAAATTCGTGACGTTTTATTGAGCACATCGGGTTGATTTTTGCAGATTCTTAATGACAAGAGAGTGACTTTACAATCCATAAAAGTTTGCTATGCTCTTGTCAAAATGAATCTCGACAGGACTTTAATGTGACTTTGTAGCCTCAAGCCTGCGGGAAGTGATCGTGTTAGAGTTGTACTCCAACCTCCCTGCCTCCTTCAGGCCAACACAGGCGGCCCCTCTCTATCCCGGTGTCTCTCTGGGGAAAAAACGCTCAATCCTGAGAAACAAGCCGGCTCCGAGCTCGGGTGCGGCTGGGTCAGGTGTCCTGAGACTCCAAACTGGGCTGTGATCTTATTCCGTCTGCCTCCTTGTTGTCCTACAGAGAGGTTCGGCGATGATTTCAGACGTCACAGCTGTTTCCACTGAGTCTCCACTGAGGCGCTGACTGTGCCATGCTCACATATTGTTTCTTTATTGTTCTTTTTTTTTTTCTCCCGGTCACCTGTCACTGCAATTGTGTCTTCAGATTTCTCATTAGATCACAAAAGAGGCGAAGGGGCGATTTCTACACTATCTATAATTTAAAAAAAGCCATAAATAGAGATTGCATGATTAAATAGTCACATGTAATATATGTGTTTCTGGCCATGTATTGTAATTCAATGAGTGTTTAGCATGAATGGTGTTACTCCAGCCTTGAACTATGCAAGGACCAAAATACAACTTTTAAATGAAAACCCAAAGCCATATCTTTGTTTAATGTTTGATACTACAGTAAAAAATGTTGTGAATGCTTTGCAAAAGTAGTACATGCATACCCAAGGTCATAGCCACCTGCATGCTGATCCAGTGCTAATAACCCAATATACTGGAGCCTTCCCTCTTTTATAGTGCTGCTGAATATTAATGTAAATGTGATCCAGGAATCGCCTTTTTCAGTTGAAGTTTTTTGAAGCAGCAGGACTCAGTCATTGTTCACTTCTCAGTACAAAGGATGTGCTGTGCCGTGGACTAAGATGAATGAGGCTGCACTGGAGGCCAGGTTGCTGCACAGATCCATACTGGGAGCAGGGATCTTATGCAGGTTAGTCACAGAGAAGCATGAGAAGATGGTACGAATCTACTCGTTTTCTCTTCCCCTTCACTGTCCCACAGCAAATCTGTCAGAGTTACTGCCTTGTTTCTGCGCTTGCTGCCTGTTCCCTAACACTGCAACAGTGCAAGTGAACCTATTTGTTCCTGGACAGGTGCAAATGCACGTGCACGCGTGGGTGTAGATGTATGTGTCCGTGTTTTAGTATGCTTTGCACATGCTCAATTTTATGCTGTGTCTCTCCGCCGACAACAGCCCAAGGGTTTTTCAGAATAAAGGCCCCTGCAAAGTGTGATCTCAACAGCTCAATTAGCAGAGTACAGTCTGATAGCGCAATCCAAATGAGCCTGGGGCATTACCACCGGCGCAACCAGAGCTCCATGCCGAAAGTCACGACTGCCCTGTCAGTATGCATAGCCTGTTCAGCATGGTAACACTGTCCAAGGCATTTGACTTAAGGGAATAAAATGAAACCATCACTTGCAATTCATTACAAGAAATGAAAGGATTTTTTTTTTTTTGACACCAGAATTGGATCACCTTTCTAATTTGCACATGTTGCACGAGACATGATTTTTTTTTTTTTTTTTAAATGTTTTAATTAAATCCAGTGTTACTTGTTGTCTGTCAGATGATGACTCGTGCATGAGTAAATGGTTGCCAAGCATGACACACCATGCAGTCACAAAGCAGTGTCTCTGCAGCACACACAGGCTCACAGTAATAGCGTACAATCCCAAAGAAGATTACAGCCATTGAGTCGTCGGCTTAGCTTCTCAAGCTTCTCAAGGCCGAGATCACATTCACAAGGGTAAAATATACGGAGTAACTCGTAATCTGTTTACAAACACAGATGTGGAGATGTTAGCGACTCAGACAAATTTTACTTTTTAAACCTTTAACTTTCGTCAAGTAAAATCAGGAAATGAAATCTTTAACCGTCTAGTGTCAATGGCAATGCTTTGCAGCCTGAGGATTATCTGATGAATGCATTGCAACTAGCCCAAGCTGGATTTAGATGACGGTTTAAAGTGGTAGTTAGCAGAATTTTTTCTTGATTAAGAGCCCCAGTAAGTAAACAATGGCCTTTACAGATTCCAAAACAAAGTCATCTAGATAGGTGACGGTTATCTGAAGGACTCAGATTAGCTGTGGCTATTGATAGACATGGAATCCATCCAAAAATCTGGGAGAAACAAGAGATTAAATAGCTCGTAAATGATGCACAGACGTAAATGTGTAATGAGTGATATCAGCAACTAGCAGGAGAGAAAAAAAAATGGCCATGAAACAGAGAGTGGTGCATGGCGTCCTCTCGCCCATGACTGAATTGCAGCCAGCTCGCTCTCTCTCTCTGTGAGCAGCGACTTCTGGACAAAGCTCTTTGCTGCGGCATATGTCTGCCTGCACCTCGCAGCGTGAAGCGCCCTGGCACTGCCGCCGTGTGCTCCTGACGTCACGTAGATCCTGCACGGCAACCAGGAACAGACGCACCACTCTCCAGTCTTTTGCCCTTTCTCACAAAACTGGAGGGAATCCAGATCAAGATACTATAGACACGAGGTGGGAGAGGGGTCGGACACTGTGTGTGCAACACCTGACACTGAAGTCGGTTTGTTTTCGAGAGATAACAAACTGCACCGTGTGGGAAATTTTACTTTGCACTGTCAAGGTTTTATGAGGTCGATACACATGCAGCTAGGCCTGGGTTATATTTCATTTTTATCATTTAATTTACTGTGATGACATAATGGTATTATTGTGCCAACTATACAATTCTATTTTCTAATGATAAGGCAAATACTAGTTAACATATCTCACAAAAAGAGCTAATTAGGCCCTAACATTTGAAAATTACAGTTGCATCATACTTTATATTCCTGTGCACTTTAATATGATGAGCATCAGTGGGATTATCTGATGTGATTTTGCATATATCTCTTTTGAATACCCCATGAAAGGCTAATTTAGATGATTTTCATGTTTTAGCTTCAAATGAAGGATTAGATCATCTGTGGGGTTAGAAAATCTAATGAACCTTCTAAACACTGGAGGACCCAAAGACTCAGGACCCCAAAAGGGACATTTCAAACAGCTGCAATGCCAGCAGATACTGTTTGAAACCAGCAGTAAAATAATGTTGACAGTGGCCAAATGAAACAATTCAGATAATCACAAAATATTTTCAGGGTATTAAATTTGTCCAGCCACATTTGTGCGTGGAGTGAAGTTTGGACAGGAGCTGTGTTATCATTAAACGCATCTGAATCCGCTCACGCTGAGACTTCCACCTCGTCCCACTCACCTTTGTGCCAAATTCTCTGTCCCTCTGTCTAGACGGGTCACGCTGTATCTGTGCCGCTGCTTTGCAGGTGCAGCGGGAGACAAGAGGGTTTAGGACGCAGCGAAGGGAGCGAGAGGGAAAAAACAGGAAGTGTTCCAGTTTTCGGAAGGGCCTCGGGCTTTTGGTCTTGTTTGGAAAATCAGAGCTTGGCTCCTGTCTGACTTACATTTTGTTCACTTACACCTTTTTGGCTCGAAGGACGTAGCCTCTCTGAGCTCAGAACGCCTGCCAGAGGATGAGGCTCCGCAGCACTGGAGGACTGAGCTGAATGCACATTGAGAAAATGGTCCAATTCACACTCCTGCTCTTCAGGAATTATTATTTAAGTTAGAATTCAAAGGCACCTGAAACCATCATGAACTACTGAACACAAGGCAAGACCTTAAAAAACACACCCAGCTTATCTGTCGTAATGACAAGCACATAAGAGTGCCCCATCCCTGCAAACTGGGATATTGAGTCACAATATTTGCCCAAAATAAATTATTATGGTAATTATGTGTGCTTTTCTCCTTACAGGAAGTCAAGACAGATTGTAAAGTAAGACCAAACTATAAGTTTTTGCTCATTTCCTGCATTCCCTCGCTGTTTTATATCATCCTCGGTCACTTTCCAGTGCTTTTACCACATTAGATTACTGTTTCCCTTCCTCTTGGTTGTTTTTCAGTGTAAATATTTTGAGCCAAACACTGTCTAAACATTATCAGTTTGTCCCAGTAAAGAAAAGGTTGGCAGACATCAAGCTGTGGAAAATCTTGTTCAGCTGAGGTTCATTTTGCAGACTACAGACTGCAGTAGAAACATCTTGCTGTGGTTTGAACAGCTTGTCAGTGACATAACACCAGTCTAATGTAACCACAGAGAATGTTTGCTGTTGGTTAAAACTATTCATTTTGGCAAAGAAAAAGCAGAAACTGGACACATAATGTCTGATTTTTTGTGTGCAACTAGAAAAACTGTCTCAACTTTTGCAGTGTTCCCTCATGTGCACAGTAATACACAATGGTGAGCATAACATCTTTAAAAATGTAAAAGTTTATAGCCTGATAGAGACAATTAAACCCAAATTTTGCAGGCCCCATCATCTGCATTCAGTCCCTCTGGAAAACATAAATGGCATTTGACACAAATCCCAAAAATATAATCTCTACTACACCGAAGCTATAACATGTTTTATACCCTAAAATAAAATACATCAATTAACAATGAGAATAATCAATTAATTATTCTTCATATTGATTCTTGCTGTCAAAATACTAATAGTTATCCACTTTTTTCAATAAATGGATGTTGATTTTGTCACCAAAAAACCCATTCCAAAAGAAACTAAAAGATCAGAATTCACAGAGGTGATACAAGCAGATGTAATTAATACCTAATTATGTATTTATTTTAAAACCTTTGAGGTATTAAAGTATATATCTCATGGATATCCATTCAAAAGCAGTCTTTATTTTTGGCATTTTGCAGAAAGCCCTTTCATAGTTTCCATGTATGGGGATTTGGCTACGGACCAAATGGTGGAGATGCTAATTTACGGCGAACAAAATGATGCAAATGAGGCATTTTACAGCCTCTTTCAGCACTTTGATGCAACTTCCCTCACAGCCATGGGTTTCCCTTAGAAAATGAATTCCAGGTTATGAGTTGCTGGAAGTGAGGAAGTGCGTCTGACGGGTATGGCAATTAAAACTTAAAATATCTTTAATGGTGGTGCATGTGTATTAAAAACAGTCAAAATTAACATTAAAGGACTGTAAATGTTAAAAATGAGCAAAACCCCCATCAGTCGTGCTGGAATCGTCCTTTTTTTAAAGTTTTATTGCCTGGGTTACACTGGGAAGGCGTACAGTATGAGCCGTGGTTTCTGGGTAAAGAAGAAGCCGCGGTTCAGATTCCTCAGGCTGTGTAACATCTCAGGCATTTGTGTAAGCCTGGATTGCTGTTATTGATCCAGCCACGGGCCTGCGAGAGATGATTGATGTGTGATTGACTCGTGATAATGAAGCAATTTTGATTTCATTTCCATGTGAACCTGGCTTCGGTCCTCACAGCAAGATCACAGGCCTGGCAGAGCAGACTCGCGGTTTGGCTGCGTCCAGGGTGCGAGCTGCAGGGGCGCCAGGGGGAGATGAGCTCCCCTGAATAAGACATGAGCTCCCCTAAAGACCAGATTTGAGAAATTTGGTGAAATCCGCCGAAAGCCACGGCATAGTTTGCACACTGGCTGCATAAAACAACTGTGCCGCTTCGCCCAAATCCTCCCTGTCTAACACCTACAGTCTTCATTTTCACATACTTGTTTTTACCGGCTGCATTTTTTCCCATTTCTCTCCCCCTTTTGTTTTGTTTGGACAGAAACTAAAGTGAATAATGAGGGGTATAATATTCCCTATCAACACACTAAAATGCCCCAAGGACAGGAATCAGTTTATCAGTTAATTTAATGCTGTCACTTTCTGAAAGATCAGACTCCTGGCTTTCACCGAAATATATGAAAAATGAATGAGTTGCATTACCTTATTGACTACCTTTGACAGCATCCAATAAATCAGTCAAAAACAGGCGACGCGCCCGCTCATTAAGACGGAGGATTCACTGAAGGCCCGAGCTGAGAGCCGGAAAACAAGTGACTCAACAATGACTGCACATCAAGTCTAACCTAAAGGACTATTCTGACTTTTTTTCAAGTCACTGGTCACCTTATCCGATATCTGATGAGAGAATTGACATAAAAATCATCTCTCCGGTTCCAGTGCATCTGGACCATCTGCTAGCGCTTTGGAATCCACACACACGCTTTTATTGTTGGTAACAAAAACAAATTGTGCATATCTTCATTTTGCCCTGAATGGTATTGAGCTGTCTTAAGCTGTGCAGTCTTCACCTCGACGGCACAAATAACCTGTGGCATCCACTGCTGTCTTTGTTTATTTCATTAAAGTAAAGCCAAGAAAAGCAAAAGCCAAATACTGTTTTTTTTTTGTTTTGTTTTGTTTTTTTTCATTTTAGCAGAAGGTAGATGGTGGAACTGTAGCTGCTAAACACGTTTATCCTTCCATTTATCCATTTATCACAGCTGAAGGTAGAGGAGGATCCACCACAAATTAATTTCTCCTGAAGCTGCTCTTTTTTTTTTCTTTTTTTTCTTTTTTTTTTTTAAATTTTAAGATGTGCATTTCAAATCCACATGACACACTGTGTAAATAAGGCAGCTTCGGAGTTGCTGTAAGGTTTATTTTTCCACCTTGACGGAGCTAGGCTAACGACCTCCATAGACTTCAAGTCTTTATGCTAAGCTAACACGAAATGTGACCCATAGGAACCGAACCAGAAGGACATCAGAAAAAGGCTATTTTGCCCAAAACGTTGGAGTTTTCCTTTAAATAACACTAGTCACCTGTTGTGGCTTGACGTCTTGTTTGACAAGGCATTAGCAGGCACAGCAGATGAACTGATCTCTCAGAGACACAGATGATTTTTTTCACTAAACCCCTCCTCACAGGGGACCGACGGGCCAAGATCCCAAAAAGTTCCAGCCCGTCAGTGCGATTGGTTTCAGAGCCGAGTTTTAATGTCCATTTGAGAAAGTACCAGTCGTGATACTCAGTCTCATTGTGTAGCTATCCTTTGTTTTCCACTTTTAAAAACCTGGAGTACCTCCATCTGGACCTCCTCCTCTACATACTTTGATATACACCCCTAATTACTCTGTGTAGAACAAGTGGATTCGATCCCAGTGGTAAAAACGTCACTGCTACTCCACTTGGACACGAAGCAGATACGCTGACAGACGTCCATTTCTGCTTCCTCACAGCCTCTTGAGTTTGTAGCTGGCAGCCTTCAATGAACGCAGGCAGCATCTCATTGCCAGATTGTAAAAGAAAAAAAGAAAAAAAGGCATTCAAGCTTTGAAATATGGAGCGTACAAGATATTAGAATCATCTGTCTAATACTGAGCTGCACTCAGTCATGACTATAATATGTGGTTCAACATCAACCCACAGGGAAGATTTTTACAATATAATATTATGTAATGGTAAAGATTAACATCAGAGGCTTTGAAAACTGATATCATAAAGGTATTGAACTCCTGACTCTACAAAAAAAAAAAAAAATGCTGATAGCAGCTTCGGAGAACTCATCAACTTTGATTTGGTGCTATTTTTACAAAGATCAACCTTTTTTTTTTTAACCTTTAGGAATGATTACTACAATATACTGATTATATGTGGGCCCAAGCCCATAAGCAGTGACTATTTGCTACACACATCAAATTACCAAGTGAGGCAGGGAGGCGTATGTGCCTACCAGAAGCCTGGTACCTCAGTGGGTAGCAGGGGATTAGCGCTGGAGTCCAACAGGGACCATCCATATTAATAATGCATGTACTCATTGCATTGTAAGGCACTTTAAATGCATGGACTAAGTGGTATACAGTATGTTCACGGACTGAATTTCTTTTACTGGCTAATTACAAATGAAAAGCAGTCAGTCATCTGAGCACCATTACATTTTTTTTCCCACATTCCACGTATTTATTCTGTAATTTATTATGAAAGAGTCGCTGTTGTCATCCTGAAGTTAGAATAGTTAGCGTGGAAATGGCCAGTGGGAGGCATACGCCGCTGATTGACGTCTCTTTGATTACCCTTGAGAAGTCATGCTGATGCCGAGATTGGCCGCCATGTTTTCCGAAATGAATACAGCCGACCGGGGAGCTGTCTAAAAAATATGAATTAAGGAAATCCCAGAGTTTTGCCACGTACGCGAGCCTCTCTGGCTTCTATTTATTTCCCCACAAAGGAAACCGCCACAAGTCTAAAACAAAACAAACATTTCAGTTATATATTCTGCTCCACTTTAGCCCGAAGCGTCCGTGTTAACCTGTTTCATACTGAGCTTCATATAAA
The DNA here is from genome assembly GCF_902150065.1 of Myripristis murdjan. Classification (NCBI taxonomy): domain Eukaryota; kingdom Metazoa; phylum Chordata; class Actinopteri; order Holocentriformes; family Holocentridae; genus Myripristis; species Myripristis murdjan. The sequence continues at coordinate 29,473,968 of NC_043987.1, read as the reverse complement.
AATGAGTAGCAGGAGCTGAGCTGTCTCCCACTGTGCCATTTATTAAGGCTGCGAAAGGTAGCATTTATTAAATCACATTACCGCATTAACGTGTAAATTTAAGTGTAAGATTGGCAGCCTCTCCCAGCCGCTGCACTGCATTTCACGTCGGTGCATGAGAGACATTTGCCTGGTTTCCTCAGTGATTGCATTAAAAGCAAACAGGCTGCAGGGCTCACAGTGTAAACTCCTGCCTGGGAGTGTGTGGCGACTCCCCGCTCTGTGCCTCCTGGACGCCGTGCCGTAATGTCATCAGGGAACGGCCTTTTTAAAGGAGTTAGAGTCGGTCCCCTCGCTCGAGCTCTTTGTAGTGGATTCTAGACATGGATCGCTGCTGCCAAAACTATGAGCCTGCACTCTAAAAGGCAATTTAATGGCAGTGTGTGTCACATGCATCTCACCCAACCGTGCGGTACCTCATCAGTGTAATAATGATGTTACAATATAAGCTTTAAAATGCAAAATATGGTGATCTTGGCGATGGTGATCAAAATCTTAATATGAAAGAAACAAACAAAAAAAACAACAACAATGAACTGAATGAGACTGGCTTTTGATTTTTGACGTGTTTTTTTTTTAATATTTGACCTTGACAAGGTTAAGGTGATGTGTGCGTCACAAGTCTGGTGTTCCTGTCAAGCCACTCTGAGCAGGATGGCATTTTTCCCGTTTGTTGATCTTGAAGTTGTTTTGGAGTGACAGACTGTGACTGTCTGTCTGTCTAATAACGCTCATTATGGATTATAATTAGCGCTTGAATGAAGTATCGAGTGTGAGCACTACCTGACTGTGTTCAGAAATGAGTCACCTTAGCTGCACTTCTGCTCCATCTTCATTTTATTTTTGAATCTGGGGCTCTCCTAAGAGATAACTGTTGTTTGAGGTGATTTGGGGATAGCTTCAGTATTTTTCCACCCGGGCTGTAGGAAAATGTTGATACCCATCCCTTAGAAAGAAACACGTCACAATACAATGTTAGCTAAAATACTTGGCTCAGGTGAGGTTAAGGTTAGGGTTAGGCTGAGGTTATGGTTAAGGTTAGGAAACTTTAACTAGCAACATTAGTAAACACTTTAAAAACAACCTCCATTTTTGCTTGGACTTGGATTTGAGTTCAGGTCGTTCACGGCAACATGAGTGACCTGACCCGACTCGAGTGTTTGACCCGTCCACCACCCACCATGTCTTTATGCAGAGTCCCTTTATACCACATCATGTTACTGCTCTTTCATAAAACCGTACATTTTTCTCACCTCTGCGACAGAAAACACTGACAGGCTTTCCTACAGACGACCAGCGGGTCTATTACACACTTTGGCTTGACACTTGGGTGGCACAACCGTACTGCTTAGTTATTAGAAACTTAACACTCTGCTGCAGCTTCTTGCTCGCCTTCAACACAGTCAAACAGGGAACTCATTTTCAGCCTTGGCATAAATGAATGCAAGAAGAAATTCTGAATTTTCTTAAACAGGGAACACCAAAAAAAAGAGAATAAATTTTTCCTGCACTGACACTGTGAACTTCATGAAATCCTGAGGTCCGAGTTCAAGAGCAGGCGGCATTATGTAAGCAGCAAAATGGTGTGGATGTATTCAAGGCTAAGGATTATTGTAAATTCTAAATAACACAGAGGCTGCAGCAGAGTCGTGAGTTTCTCCTCGTTAAAGCAGTGCTGAGGTTGAGCTTAGGGTCAACATTTTAATAAGACCTGAGCTGAAAAATGGCCGAACCTATCCTTGAACAGAATATCAAAGAGTTATCCAGCCGTCCAATAGTTTCAGTGACTTCCTCGTGGAAAAACGTGGACATCGATGACTTACATTTGTCCAGGCAAACTCCAAACTTCTGCAAATCTAGAAAAATGTGACTTACAAAATGGTGTGTGTGTGAGAGAGAGATCTGAAAGGCAAAACAGAAGCCGAGCGCACCCCCCCCGCCGTGACACTGGCACACGGGCCGCGCCCCCCCGCCCCGCGCCCTCTGCACTGACCTTGTATGGCAAGACGACTGCAGAGCCTCCGCTGATGCCCACAATGGGCACCGCTGTCTGCGTGGAAATGAAGTCCAGGATCTGCGCCACGGCCTCCGAGCCGACGTTGTCCTCAAACACCACGCCATGCACGCGGTTGGCGGTGAGGGTGTCGCAGATGCGGGTGAGCAGGGCCCGCGGGTTGGTGTTATTGACCAGCACAGTGATGGGGTTCACCTCCAGAGGCAGGTCCATGAAGTTTTCCCTGCTGAGCCGCCCCTTGATCTCTGTCTGGTAGGCCGAGCCGCTGAACACCACCGCCACATTCACCGCCGGCGCGGGGATCCCGAAGGGCCGGCCCCAGCAGCAGGGGGCAGCGCACAGCAGCAACAGCAGCAGTAGCAGCAGCAGCGGCGGCGGCCACCACGGGGAGTCGCTCAAGCGGCCTAGACGAACGCCCATCTCAGTCACCTACTGCCTGGAGGAGAGGGTCAAAGGGCAAGGGCGAGGGGGGGTGGAGGAGAGGGAGAGAGTGGGGATTGACATATTAGATACACGAGACCGGCTGATGTCATTCTCTGAAATGTTGTGATAATACTCGGTAATCCCAACCGGCCAGCCAACCAAACTGCCTTTTGTTTGGAGTCGGCTTATTTTGATTAATGACCTTTTTGCTTCATCTCTGCTCAGTGCGCTGCTATAACTAAGACAGTGTAAGAGCCCATTAACGGAGCCCGCAGTTGTATTTTTAGAGTGTGTCAGCATGCAACGCGAGGCAGCGGCCAGGTTGTTGCGTCTTAGGGCAGCAGCTGCCACCCTGCTGCTGTTGTATTCTGCAGTCCAACATAACAGATGGTGGCCAATGTTTAATGCAACAAATGGAGAACAAGGAGGATTTATAATTTTCCTCTCGTGACATTAGTTTTTGTAGCTGTTGCTGAATTTTACACTGTCCCGAAGCGTTCAAATTTAATCTGCGAAATGCCAGAATGCACGGTTTTTGGCCGATGAAGTTGCAGGCGCGGTGACGTTAATGTGACACTTCATCTGTTTTGGGGAAGTTTTAAGTCAAATATTAGGTTTGAGACTTGTTTCTTCAGTTAATCAGACAATTAGGCAGTTACTTAGCAGAGTGTGTATTTACAAGGGATGGCAATTCCCAAATTGGCCTTTGAACAAATCTCACTTCTTTGTGCAGCGCTGCATCACTAATAGATTGGTTCACAACCAGTACCCCCCAGCCAGACTGTCTTAACTTTCTTCCAGAAACCTAATTGCTTTGCTTTTTTCCCCCAGGAAGGTAATGGAGGAGAAATGCCACAGCAGAGTTGAATGAAGTCAGACCCTGCAGCATTAGTTTAACAGTCACATTGGCAGTGTAGCCAGACAGTGGTTTGTGTTGAGCTGTCAGACACACTCAGGCTCTATGTCAAATCTGTCACAGTGGTGTGTGGGCCTGAGGGAGCACGGCACACTGGTCCCCTGTCAGAGAGATCTGATCCACCGTGCGATGGAATCCCAGTGGGGTGAATATATTGTAATCCCTCGGTAATCCCTGCCAGGCGTCATGGCCTCAGGCTTGATTGTAGTGTATCAACTTATAAACTGATTTGGATGTGGCGCAAGACTCATTGTAGCTGTGCTCTGCAGTTCTGTATTTTTCTCCACCTCCTGAAAAATATTTTCACATATTGAGCGGTCAAAATATTGAATTATTTAATGGTTTATTTCTTCACTAGTTACAAAAATTAGCCTAATAATTAACTGGAAAAAAATGTTACCACTATTGAATAATATACAGTGGTATATTGAAAAATGTGCAGGTAAATTCAATGTATTACAATAACAATTTATTAAAGCAGACGTAAGAATATGCAGGGTTTCATATATTATACAATATAGTGATTTGTGTTGATCCACACAGAAAAAGTGGAAGGAATTTTGTTCATGCAAAAAAGAAAAGCGCATTTCATTACAATCACTACATGTCAAAATATATGATAGTTGTTGACTTTACTTTTTCTAAAAGTAAACAATATGTATAGTCATTTGTGGTCCCTGCACATACTGTAGAATAGTTTTGTTGCATAAAGGATGGCAGGGCGCGGGGAGGGTGGAGCCGATGGAGTGTGAAACAAAACAAAACACTCGGAGTCAGTGCTTTGTTGCAAAGATAACACAGGATAAGCTAAGATAAACTGAATTCCCACCAGCCTCCTTAAGAAATCATTGTAAAAATACAGTCTAGGAGGTCCAGGTAGGAACAAGAAGACAAGCTGTAGGAGTGCTCTCAGAGGATAAGGCGTGCGCGTGTGGTACAACACTGGAATACCCATTACGGGATCCTGTTTCCAAATCCAAATAAATGACGACGTATATGCACGGGAGGCTGTACACAATATATCCTACATGGGATTCTCCAGGTAAGTGCTGCCTGCGACACCTTGGCTCATAAATCATTCTATAAATTGATTAGTCCCCACTGTGAGAGGGCATCTGCCCCATTCCTTCCAATGACATTAGCCATGTTTCAGCTGCGACAGCACTGGAATAGTTTGGGGTTAATGTCTTTGAGGGGGAGTAACGTACGTGGTCCAAATGTTTAAAAGCTTTGACCTTCCACATGTTTAATCAAGGCAGTGAAACAGCTGAGACGGATGTCTGAAGGTCAAATACGTGGAGAATTATTGAACTGGATGGTGGCTGTAGAATTAAACCAAACAGGGAATGAGTCATCATCAACTTCATTAACTGGCTTTGTATTGTTGATATGCCCTCTAACACCAAGGGTCATGGCAGCCGTTTTGGCATGCAGAAACCACAAGAGAGGCGCACTCTGCATAAAGCAGCGCCTCACGTTTCTGCCTCGTCTAATCTCCAAACTCTGGACGATGCCGTCATCACAGAGACCGTGTGACGCAGCTGAACCGCAGGGCAGCGTTGTAGATTTGCCGGGCGGTGACCCCTGAAGCTGTAAAAGTCAGCTGAATCTGGAAACCGCACCGACACATAAAGGAGAGGGGAGTTTCATCATTGCGGGGGCTAAATCCTCCCAAAAAACCCTCACTGTGTGTACAAGGACTGGAGGCTTTACTCAATCAAAGGTCACTGTGGACATCCAGATATTGAAATAAAAGATACATGACAAGGTACAATCAATCATGCTGAATTATGTCTCATTTTTTTTCAGAACACAGTTTGTTTGGCTCCTAAGCCGGGTGGTAAGTACAGTACTGTCCTGAGCTGTGGACAGGAGACAGGTTGCTTTTTTGCATCACGTCACTGCCAAAAACCGGATTGTGCCTGAGTCATGCTGTAACGCGGTGAGCGAGAGAGCGGAAGCAAATATCGTCAAAACCCTACTATGCTGCATTATGGAGACGCTGGGATGACACATTTTCACATTTGAACTCTTTGTGAACCTGTCCTTGTTTTCTTTTTCATATTTGTTGAACACGCCTCTATTAAATCAAAACAACAACGCTTTATACAGATGCAATCAGAAAATCACAAATTGCTTTATCGATTTCCCTGCTGTGTCACATCAGAGCAGGTTGACTTTGTTAGCTCTGAGTTACTAAACCATATATCATACAATCGAAATATGGTCACTATTCTATGATTGCATAATAACATCATAATGGCAGTGATTGTCTGAATTAGATAGATAGATAGATAGATAGATAGATAGATAGATAGATACTTTATTCATCCCGAAGGAAATTCACAGTTTTCAGCAGTATCCACAGAGTACAAGATTAAGTAAATAAAAAAATAAAGTATAAAAGATGACACTCGAGATCTAAAGATCTAAGTACCCAATGTGCAAAAAACAATGTGCAAAAAAAAACAAAAAAAAAAAAAAAACAGTGTGCATCGATGTATACAATGTGCATAGATGTGGGCAATGTGCAAATTTACAGTATAATTATATTCTAACTAAACTGTGGGCTTAACAATACCAGGAAACAACTGAAGTTTATGAAATGTGCATAAATGTGCATATTATATGTCATTTTAGAATATGATAAAGCCTGTGTTTCCTAAATGCCACCAATCCAGTGCAGCTGTAGGCTTTGTAAACTCGGGGTGCCGTCACATGTCCTGTCTGCTCCCCTGCTCACTGAATGTAATCTGGCCTGAGGGGAGCCAAGCACGGTGCATTGTGATTTTAAAGCGGATGTTGACACCTGTGGCTGCCAGACGGAGCCACGAGTTCTGCCAAAATGAATCGGGGCCAAATGTGGAGTGACAATGAGGTGACGCTCCAGAAATATATGACTTGTGTATGACCACGGCGTTTCACGATGGCTTGCGGAAGCATAAAAAATCCCGCGGTCTACATTGTCGAGCTGCTGTCGCTCCATTGTTCCGCTGTTGCTCTGTTGTCGTAATTCACTGCTGTCCGTGACCGGGCGCTTCCCTCGTAAAAAAAAAAAAAAATTCGGTCCAACAGATGAACAACCTGTTTGACTGTGTGTCGTTTGTTTACAGATTCTGGTTTGTTTAACACGGCTGAGTGAACATTAATCGGACCGAATGAAAAAAAAAAGCAATAAAGTCGTAACTTTACACTCAAATCGGACCAAAACCAGTGGACCATAGGTGTGAGAGCGCCTGCAGATTCTGTGGATACTAAGAAATCTCGTCACCACATCGGTTCGAGTTCCCAGACTGGTGTGGAAAGTGAATGAGTAATGTCTCCTCAAAAGCTACTGTTAGTTGAGGTGCCCTTGAGCAAGGCATTGACCCCGCAGCTGCCCCAGTGGTGACAATAGAGGACTGTATTTTGGCTTCGGCAGCTGTCAGTGTGAATGTGTGGAAGTGTGTGAATGTAAAGCTGAGAGAACATGCATCCTAATTTGACTTTCTCTCTACACAGATATATATATATATATAGAGAGAGAGAGTAATATATATGGATATTTGACTGCAGGCTTTCACACACACTAGCATGCACACATTCACACATTCATATGACCATCTCTGCATGCATACAAAAACACCCACCCCCACTTTTGGCTGCCACACACACACACACACACACACACACACACACACACACTGCCCATAATTCCACCCACAAATCACTGCTGAAATGTTTCTAACAGCTTAAACCCACCCGACCTCACCTGACTCTTCCCCAGAATCAACACTATTTCAACAGAACCGAGAGAGAGAGAGAGAGAGAGAGAGAGAGAGAGAGAGAGTGAGAGAAAGATTTCCTTGAAGCAATTGCACTGTGAAACAGCTCAGCCCCTTGCACTTTCCCATGAGCGGCTGTGTTACCGAGCAAATCCCAGGTGGGACCCACAGCTCCGGCACTCTCCTCTGTAAACTGGCAACCAATAAAAGGAGCAGGCAGATTGATGGCAGAGAGAGAGATTAGGTGTAATGTGGGAGTATGACATCCTGGTTTACTTTGTACAAGCCTCACACTGACAATCTTCCTGTTCCCAGCCCTTCAGAGCAGTCGAACTCGCAAACATTGAGGATGTGCTTGTCCCCCTCTAGTGGGTGACGTGGAGGAAGTGTGCGCTTCCTTACAGTATCGGCTGCCGCTTCTCTCTGGCTCTCCACTATTTGGAGGGATTAAAATAAGCCAGAGTCAAAATAACGGGTGAAAAAAATGGCATTTTTATCATATTGATTCTCTCCCTTGTGGTTCAGTCTGTTGTACCTCAGTAATACCTCCACATGGGATTTATAATAGAGTAAACAGACAGCAATACACATATGCAAATCTGCACATTCTGAACATGTTATCTTGAATTTGAATATATTTGATAGGGTGAATAGTTTTTTTTTTTTTTTTTTTTTTTTTTTTACAAATCGTGTCTGCACTCCCAGATAGGTTCTCTACATATATATGACTTTCTGAAGGCCTGGCAATGGAAATATGAGCACATATTTGCATTTCCTCTATATATGCTGCAATCTCACATCTGTTTTTCTGCTACTTTACTGCACAGCCTTTTAAAGGATAGGTTAGATATTTTTCTTCCCGGGCTGTAGTAAAATGTTGATGCATCGTTCATAACCGTGCAGCACAACCTCACCGCTGGCTTTTACTGATGAGAGGCTTACAGCTGTGTTGCAGCACCCTGCTAGCCCTCGATGCAGTCCGACAAGGCATTTTGGGCTTCAAAAAAACATTATAATATATCTTTTTTGAACACGAGAATCTCACAGCACAGTCGTGAATTGGTTATAAATGACGGTATCAACATTTTAATATGGCCTGGGTTGAAAAATCCCAAACCTATCCTGGAAATCCTGAATGCTGCCATCCATATTTTGTTTCCGTATTTTTCATTCGTACATATTTTTGCCCAACATCCTGTACTGTCAAAGCTGTTTGCTGTGCTCTTATTTGAATCCTGTTGTCTTTGCTGTATCCTGTTACTAATTGCGGCTGCAAAGACCCAATTCCCCCACCGGGATCATTAAAGTTTCATCTTTCATCATCTAGAAATTCCAGAAGTATTCCTGACACTTAACCTTTGGATATTGTCGTTCCTGAGGGCGGTGAGCGGTGGACAGGGCACATAAAGCAGCGGGCTCCATGAGAGAGTTTCCGCTGTGGCGTCGAGACTTGAGACTGATTCCTGATCCAGCTCATTATCATGGGACAGCGGCGATAAATACAGTACATCTGGCGGAGAGGCGAGGTCTTGTCAGTGCAGTGTTTAATGACTCCCTTTATATTCTGAGCATGATGCCTCTGCTGTAGCTGTTTAACATGTGCACCTGTCCCATGCTCGGGTACAGGGTGATCAATACACTCATCCCTGGATCTGCAGCCTGGTGCCTCTGTGGCTCACACGCTGGTAAACCTATCCTCCTCTCAGTCCTGTTATCAGTGGAAGAGCGAGCACCCAAACAGTCTCCATCTACGTCATCACCTTTCGGGAGGCATTTCTGATACTGTAGAACGCGTAAAAGGAGCATTAAGTGATCTGTGACCTTTATTGACCTCTGTTGGCAGCCAGAAAGAAGTGCAACAGATGTGCCGACCCGCCCTCCTGAGCTACGGTGGCCTGATTTTTACAAAAGACGAAAGTGGAGTTTACTAATTAGAGCAGACTTCCAACAGAAATGTGTTGTAAAGGTGTAATATCACCTTCGCCACCGTACAAAAGGCTGAAATGATAACAACCAAACTGTCTTTTTTGACTTAAAAATGTAGCTATTCAAATTAAACATTTTTTAGCCTTTGTTTTGTGACACTGCACTAACCCTAACCCTAAACTCAAATGGCTTGGGTGTTTTTATTCTAAAAGAGAGTACCAGCCAAAAGGTACAGAGGAAGATTAGGGCCATAAAAAAAAATTGAAAAATTGAAAAATTGAAAAATTCGGAGAAGAAAAAAAGAGAATAAATTCAGAATTCTGAGGGAAAAAAGGTTCCAAGAATAATCTCAGAATTCTGACAATATATTTATATATATTTATACAAATTTAGAGACCGAAGTCAGAATGGTGAGAAAAAATCTGACTTTTCAGAACTGTAACATTCCTAGAAATGTGAGATTAAACTCAGAGGTAATTTTCATGTGGCTAATCTGTGCAAAAGTGAGTTAAAAAAAAAAAGAAGGAAATCTCAGCACCTGACAAAATACATATCACTAATCAATCACTTATATCAGCCTCCCTCTTGTGGTCATTTTGTGCTATACGGCAGTAAAATCTTACTTACGGCAGCTTTGATTTTATAATCTCCGCCAGGTGGCAGCCTAGAGGAGATCATGTGTTTAGTCCTGTGTGTCTGTTTGTGTATCTGTCTGCAGCTAATCTTGCATACTACTCGACATATGAGCCTAATATTTTTGTGCAGTTATGACTGTATGATCAATGACCTGTTGTGCTTGTGGTGACCCAAAGCCTTTGAAAACCTGTTTTAAACTACAATTTAGTGCTCAATCCTCAGGTGTTTATTGTCCAAGTCTGAGCACAGGAGAAGGGGAGATATGCAGGCAGTGCCTCCATGTTTTCCCTTCTCCCAGAGTATGAAAAAAGAGGTGGTTTGTCACTTTAATCTGAGCACCAGAAGGGGAGCTACGCCTGGTGGAAATCTGCAGTCTACCAAGTGCGCTCTTCTAGTTATTTCTGCATTATGTAATTAATTAAGATTCTGTGTTTGACATGTATCAAGGCACTACATCTGCAGTACATTTGCTTCTGTATGTAGTAGACTAATCAAAAGATGCAACTGATAATTTCACCTCCACTAATATGAAGAGTAGAAACTTATTCATCAGCAGATTCATACAAAGGTCACGGAGAACATGGTGAACAAAGCCATGACCAAAAAAAAAAAAAAAAAAAAAAACCACAGCCATAATAATCCTCTTAAATTAATAGCCATTTATCTAATCTGGTGATTCATCAGCAGTGTAAGTACAGTGTAAAAAAAAGATGCTATGAATAGAAACAAAATCTAATATCAGATTAAACATGCTCATTCAAAATACATTATATGAAAATAAATAAAACAATATTTGGAGCCAGAACCACAGATTTAGCTGTTACCTAAGAGGATCTAGCTGTGACCCACCAGCAGGTCCTGACCCCCCATCTGGAAGGACTGAGACTGAATCAGGGTATTTCCATTGAAATGGATCCATAATTTGGAGTAATAAAAGAAATCAATAACGTAATGTCTAGCAGTATAAATTAATAATGAAAAAATGACAGCAAAAACTAAAAATAACAACTTTAATACTGATCACTGTCTTTACTTGGATTAGAAAATATACAATATTGGTTGCACTGCTCAAGCACAGCGGTCGAGCTTATAACTAATGCATCTACTGTGTTATTGGTGTTCCAAAAAAGGTTAGACTGATATAACTTTTTTTACAGCTGATTGTATTTCCCCCGAATTTTCTGACACAGCATTTAAAGCATTGGATACTAATGCTTTCTACTGCAATTCATGATAAGTTATAGTACCTCTTGTAGATTTAAAGGTACATCAAATGTGGATTAAAGGAAATAGCGCCCCCTGCAGCTGCAAACAGTCACTCCAAATCAAATCCGAGACAAAACTGGCTTCCCCTCCTGTCCCAAACAACAGGGCTGCATACACACGTCCTACACACACACACTTCGTCAACCAAGCAAATCAAATCCAATTATCGCAAACAGATCAAAACTGACAACACAGTCAAGTGTACAAGTCAGTTAGCAGTAATGTATCTATAATGCTAAATTACTCATGGCCTTGCAGCATGGTTTGGCATTGCATAACTTTGTTGGGTACTCAGTCTCGTGCATCAATTTACAGAACAGAAGATACAAAAAAAAATAAAATAAAAAATACACTCACATGTCCTCAGTTCATAATTTCTCTGCATATAATGGACAGAAATCACAAAGCAAATCACACTAAGGGAAATGTGGCACTGGCTGTAGTTAGTAGGGCTGTTAATTCAAGAGCACCTGTCCAGAACAAATGAAGATAAGATAGGCTAAATTGCTTTCACCTGGCGAGGTGGTCTGTCTCAGGCTCCTCACTGCTTCATTATCAGCGTTTGTTCCTGTCTTTGACCTTGCTCTTTTAAAGACAATTTGGGAGGCGGGGCAACGTTTTTCCTTCTTGTGACTGTTCTGCTGAACCAGATTTTACACACTCATAGACTGAAGGTTTAAAACAGCTGGGACATTGTGCAGAATGTGTCAATTTAATTCTATGTTTATTACTGAGGTTGTAGTTTGCAGAAGTCTTGTACTGGACTACATTGTACTGAGAGGTGTTTCTAATTTTTTGTCCTCCCCGTTTACATACAATGAGGGGGGGCAGAATAGTGGAAACACCTGTCAATAAAATGCAGTCCAGTACAGCAGCAGCACTAACTATGAGCTCAATGCCAAACATAGAAGTGAATGAACGCCTCTATTACTGTGACAAAATGAAAACCTGAGCATTATAGGCATCAGAAATGGAAACTTTATGGCACAACAGCTGTATTGGATTGAATTAGATTGTGCAGGTGGACCTAATAAAGTGACCATTGAGTGTGTATATACAGGGACTGAATGCAGGGGACTACATTACACAAACTTGGGAATGAGTGAGTTATAATTTGATCCCTCTAACATATTTTTGACCTACTGAGAAGATAGCAGGCTGGATTTAAAGGAGAATTTCACTCAGAAAACCTGTAATATTTGTGGCATTTCGACCTCATCAGTCACAATGTAGGCGACACAGACAGAAAAAATGGGAGAAAGAGGGGATAACAAGCACCAACCCACAACACGGGAAGAACATGAGTCAACAGGACACTTGTTAACGAATAGAGAAGTGTGTTAAGCTTGCATACCCAAGGAAATAAATGGTCTAACCCACCCTCTTCAATAAAATTTATTGTTTTATTTTAGATCATGTCTGTCATTCTTAGTGAAGGACCTGGCGTAGTTCTGCCTGAGCCGGTCTTTAGTGTGTTAAGTTGGATTTTAACCCCCTAATGTGGTACAGTTGGTCGCCCCCCCCACCTTCACCACCCTGTCACACACCCATTCAGCACTTCTGACAGACCTAATGGAAACAATACCGCCGGCAGAGCTGGATTTAGTGAGCCTCTATGGGCCTTGACAGTGCACAAACAACTCCTCCATACATATCATTAACTTTGCATGTGAATATCTAATCAAACATTAATGTAGACAAATGTTGCTGTGAAGTGCACTTTTCTGTATCTGCTCTCGTTTCCGGGGGCGAGCAGATTTTCGATGTTTGTAAGTGAGCCTCTGAAAGATCCTTTTTTTTTTTCTTATGAGGCTGTTCTGTCAGAAAAGTGTGTAATAAACACGACTTTCTTAACAAAACCTTATCTGGTGGTGAAAATGACACGTTGGCACCACGTAATGCCAATGCCAGTGTCAATTAGGATCCTTAGTCAGCTTGGACACACACATTACTGGTAGTAAAGAGCGAAAAATCCTGCAGCAGGAGGGGTCAGTCAACGCAACTTCAGTCATTCAACCAGAGTTTGAATCCACTTTGAGGAGAGACCAGTGATTTTTCTTTTTTACGTTGGCTTGCTAACATTAACCATGACCTTTCCCTGACCAGAACAAAATAGTTTTGGTGTCTAAACCCAAATTAACCCAAAATTCTGTGTAAAGCTAACTAAACTACATCCCACCAACTGCATCAACGTGCAAATGACGTGGTGGCACATAATATTTTATATACATCAATTCTGTGGTGTTGACTCGTAATTTTATCCAATTCTGTGGCACCACCATGTAATATGTTAAGAAAGCCACGGTTATGTCACATATTTCTGAGATGATGTTTTTGTTGCCGATACTTTTGGTGTTTTTCCTTGTCTCCATGTTTGGTGTACTTGTTGTGGACTCCACTTCCCAGAAATCTCTCGTCAACAGATTTTCTATCGATGGGATTAGTGTTTCTTTGTCCGTTCAGTCATGGTGGCTAACGCTGCTCATCCTAACTTCCCAGGTCTTCCTCTGTTTACTCCAGACAATAACTGGAAACATTAAAACTCATCACTTCACTTCCTGCGTGGCATTTTTCCCTGGAGAGGCCCACCATCTGTTCACAACGGGGAATATGAAAGCTTTCGTGAATCGACTTATAGCTTGAATCAGTCTTTCGCTGTATCGGTTGGTGATGATGTCAAAACACTAGTTTATGTTTATGAAAATGCTGTGGATGATTACTTTAATCCAGCTAGATTTCCATCCAAATAATAAAACAATACTAATAGTTCTGAAATGTTGCAAATGCTAAAGTGCATAATTGCTGCATTTTCATCAGTTTAGGTGAAGAAAATTGATCACAAATTAATAAATCAAGCACAAATAAATCCAAAAATAAAGTTAAATTAAAGTTTCTTTGAATTTGGCAAGTTATTATTCTTTGGTGCCAGCAGCTATGGGCTATATTTCATATTTTCAAGGGAATGAACATACAAGTTGGTGCACATTTTAATGCACTAATATATAATTATGATTGGCGCCCTGGCAAAAATGGTGGGAATTACATTTCTTGGAGGTTGTGGCAGATATTTTCCTTCAGAATATCTGAAGCAAATTTTAAACTGTTAATGAACGGCGCCATGAAAGTGAGCCATTCATCAGGCTGATAGGCTGATAATGCCAAGCCAGTGTCATTAATGATTTAACAAACGCATTTCCTTCACCACTTAACGCATAATGTCATTATCGGCAGAGAAACTCAGCTTCAGGACAGCATGTGCACGGCAAGTTATCAAGTCACTTAGTGTCATGTTCAGCAATAAAACCTTTTTCCAAAAATGTTAAAAAAAAAACAAAAAAAAAAACACAACAACACACTGCTATTGAGAAGAAATAATCTCTCTCATGTGAAACTGCATTACAAACAAATGGGATTATTTAATCCATCTGGCAGATTTATTATGTTATTTTTGTACCTTGTTTGAAGAAAAACATGATTGTGTTACTGAATATGAGACTAAATTATTTGCTAAAATAAAGTTGATATTGACTAATTGTGAATCTTTGAAAATATCTGAAAATACTTTCACATCCTCTCTTCCATTTGTGACCAAACACAGCTGTTTTCAGCTTCACGTTTTCAGATTGGTCTGAGTCTTGCTGCGTTATCTGAACTGTGAGATATCGACACATCGGCTGCTCCTCAAATCGGACACTTGCACCTGTTTCTCGGCTCGCTGGGACGTAATGACCCTCATTGTTGTCCCGTTTTATCAAGGTCAGGATTCAGCTCGCTTCTGAATTCCTGCAGCCGGTGACACCGCGCGCCGCTTCCTCATCTGTGACACTCTGTTTCTGGGCGATTTGATTATCCTGCAACCTGAACGGACAGGCCACGCCAGCCCGTCAGCCGTCGAGCAACCCCGTGTTGATTCACCGCTCCGTTCCTGATGGAATTACTCTCTGTATCACGGCCGGGTGATAAACAGGAGCCACAAGCTGTCGTATAAAAGGTATAAGGACACGCCACTGTCCGGCGTTCTGTAAAGCGGCGTAGCCTCTAGCGAGCTGTCCCTAAAGTGAAACCAAAGTGGATGTTTTTCAATCTGAGGCACGACTGATTTATCCCTCTACCCTTTCCTAACCCCTGGGAAGAGAAGCGCGTCAAACAGATAAACTCGGTGATATTAGTTTCTGTCACAGGCCCAATCAGGACGTCCTGACTTCTCCTCTGCCGGCGGCGCGGCAGAATATATACTTCAGACATGCCTCTGCGTTAAGCGTACACGACAGGTGATGGATCCGCCACACAGAGCGAAAACCTGCGCCTTTGAAATCCCGATAAATTTCACGGCTGTGATCTCTTGGGTTGTCTCAGCGAGAGGGTCAGGGCGCATGGGGGGTGGGTGGGTGGGGGTCCTGCCACACACACTGTATATTTTCAGACACGGTGAAAGAAATCAATTGAAGGGTCACCGGCCTTCAGCTGATGCCGCTCATATGAAAACGTAGCAAACAGACGGCAAAAACTACACAGATAAGCCCCTTCATTCATGATTTCTAGGTGAACTGTTTAAACTTTAGCATGGCTCACATGGCGGATGAGCGTCCTGTAATGTTATTAGCATTGCGCCGCGACGTCGGAGCGCGGCATTAGCCTGGTTAGTACTGTATATAATGAAAACAAATAAAAAAAAAAAAAAAAAAAAATCTCCCCTGCTGTCTCTGCCGGAGGATCAGGGTGTACGCAGGGTCCTAACACACACTCTTTATTTCCAGATACGGAGAGAGAAATCAATTTAAGGGTCACTGGGCTTCAGTTAATGCCTCTGTGCATTAAAGGATTTAAGTATTCAGGAGCCATGTGCGGCTAAACTGAGCATTTGGATTTTCCCGACTCCGTTCTGTATATTATCAGCGGGGCCGTGATCAGCAGGTTTTTAAATGCCACAGCAGATGGGAAGCTATGTAGTTCTGCTTTATTACCGATGTGTCTCTGAAATCCCATCTAGCACTGAAGCCCGGCCGCCTTACCAGCATATATAATATTCAATCGCACATTCATCCTGTCGCAAAACACTCAAAATATTTCCGGGGCGGTTGCATATTTGAGAAAATGATCCCAAAACGGACTGGTGCGAGTGCTTCAATCGTCGAAATCGTTCTATAATAAGGAGGATCAACAGAAATCAGAAAAAGATCCATGGCTGCCAAAGACAAAAGGATTTCGTCCAAGGACACGGCCACATGCATTAGCCTGTCAGTGGACAAATGTATGATGTATATCTCTCCTCTTCACCTTATCACATTTATTGCGAGCGGGACACTCCATCAGGCGGCGTCGGCTCTGTCAGCACGCCGCGCGGCCAGATTGAACAGATTGTATGTGGAAGTGTTGGGAGGGTAATAATCTTTGCGAGGCTGCAGATTACAATGGCATTGCGAGTGTAATCCATTTTGCCGTAACACATGATGTAGATGTTTACCTGAGGCTTACGGGCCTCGGCGCGGCGCTCTGATATTAATATTCCTTATTGTGACCCGGCCGCGCGGCCCGGGCCTGAAGCCAGAGCGGGCAGGTGAAGACGGGCTGGTGGCTGAGGAGTCCTCTGTCAGCCTTTGACCGGCCCTGCGCTCAGCCTTATGTGTGTGTGAGTGTGTGTGTGTGTGTGTGTCCGTATGTGGAGCAGGGATCAGCGTAAGACCCTGGTTAAGCCGAGGGCCATGGCTGCCCATGCAGAACGCCGCCCCGCCCCACCCTCAGCCATCCAGCTGTCATCACCAGCCTGCTCTCACAGTTGACTCAGTGACTGCCCACACATATGGCTGACCCCTGACACACACACATACACACGCCCTAATCCACGTATGAACATACCACTTTGTTTTTTAATCTATGTTTGGTGTGTGTGTGTGTGTATATATGTGCGTAAAGGTTACCTTGCACCATATCAGCTATGCTTTGAATTTTGTTTGCCACTACAATCATTTCTACCCCTTTTCCCCTATTGCTAATGTGTTTAGAGCCGCGATGTAATGGAGGGTAAATCCAGCTCAAATCTGTTTACCCGCCTTTTTTATTTGCAGAATACAGTTTACGGAGCTTTTTAGGCCGACATAAATCTTTACGGTGAGCAGAGTCAAAGAGCATGACAGGACCCCGAGAAGGGAAAACACAAACGAACGCGTGAACCGGAGTAGATTTTTGTTGGTATCGGTGATGATCGGCGATTCGAGGTCGGAGTTTACCCGCCTTTTTTATTTTATTTACTGCCACATCGGCGGCTACAAGTGGCGCAGATGCCGTAAAAGCTAAGTGACAGACGAGCCGAGTCCATTTAACGGCGGCTAAAGCATGTAAAACTGTCCTATGGAAGACAATCAGAGCATGTCATAAACAACGCCGGCTTTTATGGTTTTTCTCTGGAGATGAAGTATCGATCCCCCGCCTTCCCTCCGCGGTAAACAGTCGCCGGCAAAAACTGAAGGCACCGATTCTTCATCTTTAACCCGAGCCGCGGGGGAGCGGTGTTTTTTTGCAACATGTACAGCAAAGCCTGGCGCCTATTGATGTCTCGCGTTTTTTTTTCAAAGATTATTTTTTTGAGCGTTTAGGGGCTGGCGGTTGACGGCGGAGAGCGATAGGATGGATGGATGGAGAGAGAGAGAGGGAGTGAGAGAGGAGGACATGTGTCAGAGGGAGCCAGGACGTCACAGCCACGTGGGGCACGCCGCGACGCCCCGTGTCACTTTTTATTAGACCGCCGTGCAGAAAACACCCAGCCTGATTTCTTACAATTCATCACGCAGAGTCAAAAACGCTCGCCGTATCTCGACGGCGTCCGACAGCCCCGTCACGTCGTGCCGCCGAGCCCCCCCCCCCCCCCCCGCGGTTATCGCCCGCCATCCTTCACGAAGACGCTCCCCGCCACGCCGCCGCTCGGGGCTAATTGTGAAAAATTAAAGTGGCGCACACACAACAGCCGTGAACAGAAAGCAGTGAGGGCTCATCAGTGTGGCGGCGTTGTAAATGACACACACACAGAGAGAGAGAGAGAAAGACACACACACACACAGGTTGGTGTCGGTATCCACGAGGGGCAGAGGAATGGCAAGGAAGGAGAGGAGGCGTGCGCTCCCTCAGCCAACGGCGTGTCAGTTTTCCTTTTCGACGGGGGGACGGGGCGTTAGGCGAGGTGGCAAGCGGCGCCGCGCCATGAATATAAATGGGACCCGTGAGCGCAACCGTAAACTTGTGGAAGGAGAGCAACACGCAGCCTGCCACACTTCTGTTTGCTTTGAGTTTGAGATGCCATCAGATAGCCTGCACGGATATGAGAACCCCCCCCCTCCTCCTCCTCCTCCTCTGCCCACCTGCAGGGACGCCGTACCTGTGCGGGGCTGTTTGCAACATGTGAGGTCGGTTTCCCCGTAAATCTGAGGGGAAAGGATGGCGTGGTGATGCAGCGCCGCCCAATTCAGAGTGAAATTTACTACTTCTCTCCCGTGACCTTGGCTGGATCGCTCCGGTGCGAAACCCCCCTCCTCGGGCCCCCCCGTCCCTTCCTGCAGTAAATGTTTTACAGCCCCTGCGTGTGTGTGTGTGTCTCTATCTGTCACTCAGCCCGTTATCCACTTGAATCTGTTGTCTATGCAAGCGTGCCCACTTGTTTTTTTTTTTTTTTTTTATCTTTATGGGCCCCTGCCGTTTCTCAAGCGCCTCTTTCCTCTTTCCTCTGCTCCTCCTCGCCGTGTCCCCATCCTCTCTCTCTCTCCTCCCCTCCTCTCCCTCCCTGTCTGCAAGGATAGAGCGAAGATGGCGTGAGGTCTGGTATCTTTAACATTTCATTAAGCAGATCAGCTCCAAGTGTGCGTGGAGGCGCGCTGGACCGCTGACAAAGCAGCGGCTCACCCTGAGCCGCACGCCCAGAGGTCGTTTCAGTTTGCCTGCAGGCTGCAGACACACAGCGAGAGGCTGCGGCCGGACGTGCAGCCACACGGCACATCACGTGAGAGGAGACGTGTTTAGCCTGAGCTAAAGAGGAGGGGGGGGGGGGCGATTTAACAAAAAAGTCCTCTTTAAAGTGCTGTCCCGTCCCAGATTGTTATTATTTATTTAGTTATTTAATTATTGTAACATCTTTGCGCATGTTGCTGTGGGGTTTCTGCACCACGCTTCCCTGAGATCACCTGTCAATCAAACTGTGTCGACAGGACAGGATTTTTTTGGCGGGGTTTCTGCAGGTGAAGCTCCTCTCTTTGTCTGTTCCGCCACGTCCCCTCTTCCTGCTCATGCACTTCCTCCTCTTTTATAGATTTCAAGCAAATCAGAAACATAAAATGCATCGCTTCTTTTGCAGCAGATGATTTTTTTTTTTCCTCCCAGGAAAGAGCAGCTAGATACCGAACGCTCAGAATAGCAAATGTAGCTGGTTGATTCATTATTGTGCTTCATCAGTTGGATGGAGTTTTTTTTTTTTTTATTATTATTATTTTCAGTTGAAAGAACTGCATAAATACATCCGGATATATTTTGCAAACACAGCCCTGTGTTTTATTAACTTCTTTTACAACTAATAAAGGCAAATATGCAGTCAAGAGACCACAGTGTTCCCCAATCTGTCTGAGCTCCTCTGTCAAACCAACATTCATCTCCTATTCGATCCCATTGCCTCAGATCACATTTTAGTTTATACCTCACAAAATTTCATAAATAAAACACAAACAAAACGGACTTTTATTAGTGTTGAATGAGGGCAGAGACAGTTGCTGTGTCTCAAATCGCGCACTTCCGTTAGTGCACTGTCTGTAAGTACACTTAGCTGACAGTACACTTACCGGCACAGTGCGCGAATTTTGACAGAGAAGGGTGTCTCAATTGCCGCACTTCCCGTTGCGCACTTACCAGAAATGACGATCGCCACAGTCGGCATCAGGCGAGCCCCGCGGCACTGGCCGCTCACCTGTCAGATCCGGCAGACCCGACCGGGTGGGCGCGGTACCAGCCGGAGCCGCGGCCGGCCCGCCTGATATCGACCGGAGCCGCGGCTGGTCCGTCTAATGTCGACCGGAGCCGCGGCCGGCTTTGGTTTTCGGTGGTAAAGTTATCCAGAAGTAGACGTGTACACATCCTATCTTCAAAATAAAAGCATCACCACTGCTTCTAATGTATTAGGTTTTTATTTTTGTAAACAACCGGAAGTGACTGTACTTTGCACAATTGCTAGCTTGAGAGTTATCCGAAAACGTCGAAGCAATTTTCAAAACAGACGTTATTTGGACAAACTGACCACATATTTGGAATCTAAGTAGTTACTTTCCCGCCTGAAAAAAAATTAAAACTTAATAAAGTGACATATTAACAGTCGTAAAACGAAAAGTAAACTCAGCTTTTTAGCTAGCTACTTCCGGTCAGTGGTGCCGTGAGGGTGATAAGTGTCCATCGTTCCACACTCAATTTTTTGACCGTTTTGAGTGTGCATCCGGGCATTTACAGTGCACTTAATTTTGTTAGTATTTTGTTAATATTTCCAGTGTGAACGCACTTATGCACTCAAAATACTAAGTGTAAGTGCAGAAGTGCGCGATTTGGGACACAGCAAGTGAGTTAAGTAACCCGTGCAGTGGGCTGCCACAAACCACTTGTTACGTATTGCCTCTTGAAAATGCATGGCGGCGATGCTTATACTTAGACTGTTGCACAAATCAATCAGCGATGCAGGACCCGTTTGAGCACAAACACATAAACGAGAGACAGTGAGAGAGAGAGAGAGAAAGAGAGAGAGAGAAAGAGAGATGTAATCACAGTGTTTGTGCTCCACAGAGACTTAACTGCACAACTAAAGGGACAGCTAAGTGAGTGCAAACACAGGCTAACCCTCTCTCTATCTGTCCCGTGTATATGACAGGGGGCGTGGATGTGTGAATATATGTGTGTGTGTGTGTGTGTGTGTGGGTGTGTGTGTGCGTGCGATGGCAGTGGGAAATGGTTGGACGGAGGATTAGTAGAGCATCTGTTTGGAAAAGAAAAAAAAAAAAGCCCTCTGCTTGATTGCTGAGTGTATCTATTCTGTTAGCGAGCCAGGCTCCTCCTCCAGTCTCCTGTCCAGTAGCAGCCTCTTCCATCATGGCTGTGTTTGTGTTTGTGTTGTTATGTGTGTGTGTGTGTGTGTTTGTGTGTGTGCACGTGTGCATCGTGCTGCGTGATGGACCAGCGCTAGCATAGCAGAGCCAGCATACCCTGGGATCAATGCATCTGCTCCCCCATCACATGTTGTCTTGCACAGGCACACACACACACATACACACATGTGCGCACACATACAGCCACTTGCACACACACACACTCACACACATACATACTCGTACATCCAATTACTGAAACTAGGATATGGTTGATATAACATAATGAACAGCCATTTTTCACCTGCCTAACTGGTGCCACGCTGTTTACACCGTTTCCTTCCATTTTCCCATTTATTCCCAGGTGAAGCCCATGGATTAAAAAAAAAAAAAAAAAGCCTGATAACATATTTTATATTTTAAAATTTATAGACATCAAACCGTTCCACCATGTGCGTAATCGATCATGTAATGGTTCCGGCGGCCCTCATGCCTAACTTATTTTACTGTCAAATTATTGGGA
This sequence comes from Myripristis murdjan, assembly GCF_902150065.1. Taxonomy (NCBI): domain Eukaryota; kingdom Metazoa; phylum Chordata; class Actinopteri; order Holocentriformes; family Holocentridae; genus Myripristis; species Myripristis murdjan. The sequence goes on along the minus strand of NC_043987.1, from coordinate 29,452,361 downwards.
AAAAGTCTATAAATCAATTCTGCTGAGATTGTTTTCAATGTGTAATTAGTAGTGTTTCTATTGCCTCAAGCACAAAATGACCATAATCTGTCAGCGGGGGCTCGCAGGCGGTGGTCGCTGCTGTTTTCTTAATCGCTGCGGTGAATTCAAGCCTTCAGCATCAAACGTCTGGCCCGTGCTTTTTGTTTTGGTAGAAGGGATGGCGCTCAGTTGTTTCTTGTGCAAGTTTGTTGTGGGAAGCAAAGTGGCTAAAGAGATATTAGGTAGCTAAAGTGAATGAGCAGCCGGTAGACCTTGGACTGCTGGACGTCTGACAGACATTTTAGAAAGATGGTGACTGTAGTTCCACCTGACTAGCTGGATAATCTTGTTACTGCTGTGAAACGCAATTTCGTCTGTTCTCCAGGCGGGGACTGGGGGGTGGAGGAGGTCGGAGCTCGGCTTGGGGCTGAAGCTCAGATTGGAAGAGGAGGAGGAGGAGGAGGAGGAGATGCCAACGGTTACCTGATGTTGCAGTTCCTCTGGTTGCCACTAGATGTTACCAAAGAGTCCATAGCGCCGCTCATTCCTTCAAAGTGGCGATAATCCCAGTTAAAAATATGGATTTCCTTATTTAGTGTTATTCTTAAATACAGTATTCATCATCTGGTAAGATTTGCGAGTGATCCAGTTATTCCTAAGTCAATAACTGTGTAAAATTGAGTTTTAGGGGCTGCATTTCCTACACTGATCCGTTCCAGCAGGGCTTTGGTTCCCCTTGTGAGGTAGCCATGTCGTCCAGACCCTGGTCCACTGCAAAAACTCAAAATCTTACCAAGATTATTTGTCTTATTTCAAGTCAAAAATGTCTTATTACTAGTCAAAATATCTCATTACACTTAAAATAAGACATGATGACCTCAGAAGTAACTTGTTTTTAGTCAACTGTCTCTTGTTTCAAGAGAAAATTTGCTTGAAACAAGTGAAAATTTGCTTGTTTCATTGGCAAAATTTGTTGCTTGTTTCTAGCTAATTTTCACTTATTTGAAGTGATTTTCCACTGGCAAATTTTGCCAATGAAACAAGCAAATTGTCTAAAAACAAGTTACTTCTGAGGTGATCATGTCTTATTTTAAGTGTAATGAGATATTTTGACTAGAAATAAGACATTTTTGACTTGAAATAAGACAAATAATCTTGGTAAGATTTTGCGTTTTTGCAGTGTAAGACCAACAAACGGTCCAGCAAAGAGGAAAAAATCCTTCTTTTTGGAACTTAAATAGCTACTTTCTCATTAGCATTGCAACCAGGGTTGCCAAGTCCGCGTTTTTTCCGCCAAATTGGGCTACTTTTTAAGTGTTGCCGCGGGTAACAAATTTTGTCCGCGGGTTGGGCTTGGGCAGACCTGTGGCATAACTGTGGCCTTTGCCTGGGAAATTGCCTTTAATGTTTATGATGTTATTTCATAGATATTATAGTGCATTATGCAATTATAGCAATGCTGTTGGACTTTAAAAGCAACATATATGGATTTTTATGGGCATATTTTGAGTTCTGGTATTGGGCTGATTTTTGGGCCGTTTTTATACCCGGTTGGGCTTTGGGTTTTGGGCTGGTTTTGAGATGCTGTTTGGCTTCTTTTGTCTCATAGATCTGGCAACCCTGATTGCAACAGCATGTTAGTAAATGCTTATAGCTAGCATTGCTGTAGAAGTCACTTGCTAAAAGCTTCCACTTGCAGAGGAAGAAGTAGAATTGAAGTGCGTGATCGATGCATGATGCTCCAACTATCAGACTCTTCTTCTGTAACATTTACATTCAAGATTTAGATTGAGAAAATAATCCTTGGTAAAATGGTGGATTTCAGTGCTAACAAGCAAACAGTTGGCCAAGTGTTACTCACTATTGTTTGTTGGGGCTTGCAGAGGGCAACAGGTATAATTTGGGGGTCAATTAAATGGGGTTGTGTTCTGATTGCTCCACTTAACTTCCCTTCCCTTAACTTTAAGTCAGGGGAAAGACAGATTATGTTTTCTATAGCAAATCGTGACAAATTAAAAAAAAAAAAGAAGAAGAAGTACTGAGAAATTACATATTTTAGTTTCCTGTGCCTTTAAATTTCTGTCTGATTCTTGACACACATACTGGAAGGTGACAGGAGAGATGGGAAAGAGAGGGACTGAGTTGTGTCAGACTGTACGTCATCAGCCAAACTCAAAGTGTCACTGATCTCAGGGAGATCCCAGTGGATCCCTTGTCTCGCTGCATCGATATCGCCTCTGATGCAAACTGGACAATTTCAAAAGCAATTGCCCGCAACTGACAGCCTGTCTCTGGCGTTTGACCTTGACTCAAACTGAGATACATTAAGGCCTTTTTAATACATTCAGTCAGTATCCAATAACGTTTGTACATGCTGGGAATTCACTCTGACAGGCTTTTCTTCTCCATGACAGAATATTCTAATTGGAGCCCTGAATAACAGAGACATCATTTCATATTATGATGTCATCGTATTGAATCAGATCGTTCGTTATCGACTGAGAGGGATTACCTCTCTTTGTGCTGTCCGGAGGTCTGTGCCAGACATTTTCTTGACATTGTCGTTGCTTTATTGCCTGGAAACATTGCTGACAAGCTCCTGTCTCTCCAGGCTGTTAAATTGGAGTTGATCTGTGCTGATGATGTGGTTGATCTCGGTGTCAACCTGCCTGGCGCTGGCTCTACCTGTCCTTGCTTGTTTACTTGTTATGCATTGCCTCATCCTTGTTCTGTGTTGCTGCTCTTGTTTTATGTTGCTTCCTCATTTATTACCTTATCTGTGATTTCTGGGAACCGTTTGTACTGTCAAATCTGTTTTTGTTCTTTTTTTTTTTTTGTCCATATGCCAATCCCACTTCACCGGTCCCATTGGGTTAGGTTCATCATTACCAATGCATGCTGCATAGCTGAGCTTTGTTCAAACCCACAGAACTTTATTTTAAATTCTAGGGGAGAGCCCAAGGATCTCTGAAGATATCAAAAACGTCCTGCTGAAATGCAGGGAAATGTGTATAAAATGATGCACACGACATCTAGATATTCTCTATTTGATGTATTGCTGCAGCCATAAAACAACTGGCATCTTGGGTTTGAATATTTCTCTTAAGGGGAGACTTAAGAGAAAATCATAGTTGCAGAGTTAAAAAAAAAAAAAAAAAACCCTCCTGTGTTTTTGCCAAGCCATTAACATAAATATGATTGTATTCATCTTTCTTTCTTTTCTTCATGTCAGTAATGGCAATTTCTGCACTTGTAGTATTCCCCCCCAAAAAAATGCAGCTCAGAAGGCTCTGAAACACCAGTTTTGCCAATTCAGGGTTGATTCACATGCCAAGACAACTGCTCTGTATTCATGAAACTTAAGTGCCGTAACGGATTCAAGAATAATTACACGAGTCCCTTATTCCTTCCCATCCTGCCCGCCAAAAGTCCCCTGCAGCAGCGGCGGCACCAGCAGCAGCAGCAGCAGCAGCATCCCGTCTCTGCCGGGCAGGTATCACAGCCTCTCTGAGCTGCTCTAACTGTTTACAATGATGCATCGATCCGTTCTGCTTAATCCTCGGTGACACGGTGAGTTAAGGCAGCAGCTACGGCCAGCAGAGCCTGTAACAGCCACAAAAGCCAAACACGGCGAGCCGCCTGATCCCTCGACAAAGGACGGACTCATCCTCGCCGCTCACTCTGCCTTTGATAACTCTTCTATTTACAGGTAGCAGCATGAAGCAGGAGGAGGAGACGGGGGAGGAGGAGGACGAGGAGGAGGGGGGGTTTCTACTTGAAACTACAACACAGCTCTCAACAGCAGCAAACACACACACACACACACACGGCACAGCACAATGCAAAGTTAAGCTCAACTACAAAGAGCAGGAAGGTATTTCTTCCTCGTCTCCCACGCTCACTATTGAAAGTAAACAACATGCTGCACAATTTGAGCCACATACAGACAGAAAGTGAAGTGATGAGGCATGACAGCATCGCACAGCACTGTTTGCGCGCGTGTGTGTGTATGTGTGTGAATGTGTCAGGGATGAGAGGCTGGTGATCCATTACCTGTGTTGGCAATCCACATCCAGCCCTGGCTCGCGACCACTCATCCCGTGTCGGCGGCTTCAGCTGTCCTGTTCCTGTTCTGCCTTTCTTTTTTTTTTTTTTTCTTTCTTTCCGTCTTCTTCTCCTCTCCTCTCTCTCTCTCTCTCTCTCTCTCGGCCCTTCACACTCACTCCGTCGCTCTCCCTTTCCTCTCCGCACTTGTTTGAGTCTATTTCAGTAGCAGCAACAGAGGAGCCCGCTGCGACGGTGGCATGGTTTCCAGCACTTTGGCAGAAGGTCACATTATCACTCGCTGGTAAGAGGGGAGAGGGTGAGGAGGAGAGGGGGTGCAGGGGGGGAGAAGAGGAGGAGGAGGAGGAGTAGGAGGAAAAAAGGGGGGGGTGACAGTGTACGGTCGGAGCGGAAGAGGGAGATTGGAGTGAAAAAGTGCAGGAGGAAAAGGAGGAAAAACAAACACGTGAACGAGCAAGCAAGTGGCTGTCCACAGTTGTACTCCTGGCTAATTTCCCAGGTGAGGAGCGGGACGGCTTCCTCAGAGGAGCGTATTCGAGTTAAATGTCCCCTCTGAGGAGAAGCCTCAGCGTGTTCGCCTATGTGAAGGTTGTCCAGAGAAGGTTAGGGAGTCTTCACCTGTGTTCAACCTGCAAACTTATCCATTATTCCTCGGTGAGACCTCAAGAAGTGCTCCGCGAAGCCGCCTGAAACTTACACCGTTTCAGACAGGAACAGAGGAAAAAAATAAACCCCAAGACCGAGTGACCTGGATGTGCAGCTCTTCACTCGTCTCTCCGGTCATCCCCTGTCCTCCTCCCTCACTGCTCGCTCCAGAAAGACACCGATGTACTCCATCTTTGGGGGTGACGCACCCGTCTGCACTTATGTATGTCCATTTATCAGAGCAGCTCACAAAGTCAGCCGGGAGAGCCGCGTGTCCGTTTCCCCGGCTGCCCTCCTCAGGTTTGAGCAGCGCTGATGCGGCCCCTCCATCAAAAAAAGAAAGGAAAAAAAAAAACAACAACAACAAGACAGAGAGATGCTCCAGATGCCCGGGATGAGGCTGTCGACGCCCGGCGACAGATGGCCAGAGCGGTGGGACGGTCAGCGGCTGCAGGAGTTGGAAACGGGGCGGAGATGTCTTCTACAAGGCAGGGTCTTGCTTGGATCCACCCCCAGCCCCCCCGCCTCGTAAAAAAAATAAATAAAAAAAATAAAAAGACCCACAGCTTTTTGCTTGTTGTCTTCTTGATTTTTGAGTTGACGGCACTTGTTGTCCTGTTTTTCTTTTTTGTTTTTTCCCCTACCTGTGCCCCTCCTTCCCCCCTCAGCAGAGCCTTCACTCTGGCCAGCTGTAATCCTGACTCCTGCACTCCATGTCACAGGAAGGGCTTGTGAGCCCTAATCATTATGTAGTAAGGATTTATCCTGCGATTCTCTCTCTCTCTCGCTCTCTCACTCTCTCTCTCTCTCTCTCTCTCTTTCTCCCTCCACCCCTCCCTTTTGTTTCCCTCCCTCTTCCGTCGGAGCACCGGCCGCTCTGCAACTCTCTCAACGTGCTGTAGCCTCTCTTTCGCCCATCGCGGTTTAATGCGTCTCTCCTCACTCTGCCCGACACGGCTTCATTTATTTTATTTTAATTTTTTAATTTATTTCTTTTTTCACACTGCCGCCGCCCCCCTGCCTGTCTTTCTATAGCTCAGCCGTGTCACATCAACAGGTTTGCCCTTGAAATGTTCTCTGGGACAAACCGAGTCAGTGTTCTCTTTTTTTCGCCCCTATCTTTGTGCTAATCTGTCTGGCCGTGTGTCCGTGTGTGTATGCATGCATGTATGTATATAACGTGTGTATATGTATAAATGTATGCATGCATTTTTCTATTGATGTGTGCATGCATGCATAATATGTCTGTCTGCATGCCCTTCTTTTCTCTTGCCTCTGTTACTTCCTTCTCTCTCTCTGTCTCTCTCCCTCTGTCTCTCTGTCTGTCTGTCCCCTGTCTGTCTGTAATCTGACACCACTGTGGTACACCTTCAGCCTTTCAGCACAGACCGAGTCAAAAAAGAAACGGATTTTGATTTTGACGGTCATACTTGTGCTAAAACTGCAGAAAACAAACAAACAAACAACAACAACAAAAAAAATCCAAATTAAAACCACAGGTGATTATCGCTGCCGAATCCACGGCTTGTTTACAGTTTAACTCGCTTTTTAAAAAGTGACTGATTTTTCCCCCCTTCTTGTCTTGTTTATGGAGCGTAATGATTCATTCGGTTCACTAAGAGTCAATAAGCTGCTTGGCTCCCAAACTCCAGGACGGGAGCCAAATACCTGAATTTGGTGGATTTCCAGCTGCAGTTTGCCATTAATTCTGCGTGGGAGAGCTCAGTGTGAGAAGACCAATCACCGAAGAGGAGTTTCACTGTCCTCCTCAAAAGATGTGTTTTTCTTTCAGGCCGGCGGACGGTGGACTCACTTGCAAAGGGCTAACGTGGTCGTAACACCATTTGAATATTCAAATCCAGCTCATTTGTCAATCTGGAGTAGGTGAGCGATTAAACCCAGCTTAACAGTGGCACAACCGCAGAGATAGATCAATTAGATTTCCCATCATATCCATCGTAGATATCCTTGTGGCGATTGCATGGACTAGATTGCACGAGATGAAACTAAAGTATTTAACTCGACATTTGTTCGGTGATATCGTGAAGTGTTGTTTTAGGACAGTACGTGCGGCGAATGGAAATGCGCAAGGACGGAGGGGCGGAAAGAGAGCTTCAAGTTCTTTTTGTTCACTTCGCTCGTTCTTGCGTTTCTTGCATATCTTCACCATATTTCCTTAATTATCACAATGCTGTAACTTCACTGTATAGTTGTGCTCCACAGTCTGTACATATGGGGTGCACTGCAAAAACTCAAAATCTTACCAAGATTATTTGTCTTATTTCAAGTCAAAAATGTCTTATTCCTAGTCAAAATATCTCATTACACTTAAAATAAGACATGACCACCTCAGAAGTAAATTGTTTTTAGACAAACTCTTGTTTCAAGTGAAAATTTGCTTGAAACAAGTGAAAATTTCCTTGTTTCATTGGCAAAATTTGTTTCTAGCTAATTTTCACTTGTTTCAAGTGAATTTTCACTTGAGACAAGTGAAAATTGTCTAAAAACAAGTTACTTCTGAGGTGATCATGTCTTATTTTAAGTGTAATGAGATATTTTGACTTGAAATAAGACAAATAATCTTGGTAAGATTTTGCGTTTTTGCAGTGTGCTGTGAAGTTCATCTAGACTCCCCGGGGAATCGCTCTGTTTTGAAGATACGGTCACACAGGCGGGATTACGTTGTGTTATGATGGAGAGTTTGGATGGATTTAAGGATTTTTCGGCACAGATTTTTTCCCAGGTATCTTGGCACTTTATGGATACGGGAGATTTTAGATATTCACTTCAACGGGCTAAAGCAACTTCCAGCAGAGAGGTGAGGCAGGTGCAAACTGATGAAGCTGATGTAAGCATACAAGGTGTGGGGTTTCCTCGTCTCAGTACTCAGTGCTTAAATAAGTGGATTGAATAAAGTTGATGACAGTACATGTGATGTTATAGAATTTTTGTAGGTAGATTATAAATATTTTGGCTGTATCCGATTCAAATGACTGTCCATAAAGCCTCTTTTCGCCTGTGTTTATTGACTGAGCCAGTCCTCTGTCTGCTTCATTTTCCCAGTCACATCCCCTCTCCTGCAAGCTGTCACATGTCTGACTGCAAGTATCAGCTGTTTGTCTTGCATCCCACCAGGATTTTTATTAACCGGCCACAGAGACTGTTGCATATGCAATTTAGTGGAAGACAAACCCCAACCAGACTCAGTTTACCCAATTTCTGAGGCTGACATGAATGCATTATTAAGTGATATTAAGCGGATGTAAGTAATGTGGATGACAAGAAACACTGACGACAGACAGCATAAACTCCTGCTTCACTGAAAATGTAAATGGTGTTTGAGTGACGGTCGCTCACTGGTGGTCCTGGTTTACGGCTCCGTTGCTGCATGGAGACAACCGCAGTCTTGACCTTGTCTGACCTTGGCACCGTGCATCCCACAACTGTGGCTTTGATTTGTCCTCTTTCCAATTTAGAAACTCTATTGTTTTGATTCAGGTGGATATGTGGAGCTGAACTTTTTTTTTCTTTTTCCTTTTTTTTTTTTTTTGGAAAGATCACACGGGGATGCAGGACATGAAACAGCACTAAGGCAGAGTTGACTGCACCTGTGCCTGTATCCTGCTCTGAGTAAAAATAAGCAGCCTGAGGCTATTTTAGCCCCTCTCTCCTCCATGGGTAAGGGGATGAGCCCCCCCTAGAGTTCGCAGAGTAGAAATGCCCCTGATGCTTGGCAGATTAGATGATAATCTCAGCATGTGTCAGGACAAAAACCAAGAACTGCTTCAAAGTTTGCCTTACCCGTGCTGTATATTGCACTTTTCCCCACTTTTCTTTCTTTTAAATTTAGGTATTTAAGCTCATTCTGCTCAGAATCACATCGGAAGCAGACAGCAATTTACTTCCAAGTTAAATTAGATTGCCAAACTATGAACAATCTCTCATAAAGCGACAGATGCAAACTGCGGTGGAACAAAGAAAACCCCATTAATCTCATTGTTTCTCTCCTGAGAATGAATCCCACCAAAGATGAATCATTTTCTCCCAGTCAGGAGGACATCAGTGGGATTTTATGAGCCTGTCGCTGCGCTGAGAGGTGTGTCAGCACGGCCAGGCGATATATGCTCCTCTGCAGCCCGTGCTGGAGGCTGAGAGGCTGAGAGGCTGGGCTGCATGACCCCAATCAATCGCCATGCTGTAATAAATGTCCATGAATCCCTTGCTCTTGATCAACAGCTCACAAAGTTGGCCTTCTTGAGTCAATAGCTGATGGATAAGGCAAACAGATGAGACTGTAAAGCAAAAGATAATTACATGTCGGGTGTCGGCTGTTGAGAGGGTTTGGGGTTAGAAGGGAGGGCAGCAGACGCTGAAATGCTTTAGGAGGGTAAAAGTGGCACAACCATGGCCCTGCATTCAGAATGTTATACAAGTAAAAGTATACACATGTTAGCAGCAAAATGTACTTAAGTATCAAAAGTAAAAGTAGTGATTGTGAAGTTTTTGGTTGTTTTTAGTGTTAAATTATTGCATTACTTTGTAGAAGTATTTTAATGTTTTATCTTTAATTAGTCCATAATCTGATGGCCAGTTTAAAAAATGAGGTTATTATATGTTTTTTGCAAAGGAAATCCTATTCTGCAAACCATCTAGTGACTACAGTTGTCAAATAAATGAAGACAATATAGATTTGATTATTTATTTATTTATTTATTTTTTAACTAGAGTTAGATGCTGAGGCGGATCTACGGGTGGGCCTGGATGGGCGTAGGCCCACCCAGATTGACAGCTTGCCCACCCTATCAGATTCAAGACCAAAAAAGAACTAACTAAATAAATAAATGTTTTAATGTCCTTTTTCCAACGTTTATTTTATGCTCGTTTACAAATATGCAAACACGTATATAGGCTGGACAGCAAAAACAAAAAAGGAAGAAAAAAAAACTTTCTTGCGTGATGTACTACGTCGCGTTACAATCTGACACTGTTGTCATTTGAAAGAGAACTAATTGACAGGACAGATTATCATGACATAATTAACCTTTTCAACGCAAGGCCAAGAAGACTCCACCTTGTGTAACATAGCAGCAGGTAAGCCAGTGTTTATTTATTTATTTTTGTTTTGGCCCGCCGTGGCATTTTATGATTTCTGTGGTTCTGTGGTTTCAGTAACATTAATTTGTCTGTTTATGTTGTCATAACGAGGATTATGCCGTGGTGGATTCATCGCTGTCATCTGACTGGCTCACTGATATGTCTGTAGTATTATGAAATGAGTAGCCTACTAGGAAATTGCATACCAAAATTTATTACGGGTCCAAGAGTTTTTTTTTTTTTTTTTTCATCATATCATTTTATACATGTCTATTTAAAAAAATAAACAAAATTAAATAACAGGCCCATCCAGAATTTTTTAGGCCCACCCATTAGCCATGTTCTGTATCCGCCACTGGTTAGATGGTGGAGCCATAACCATAACCCTCTGAATATTTCTGTGATCCGCACACCGCCGAGGGTTTAGGAAGATCAGGCACAAATTAACTTCTAAAACAACAAGACAAGTATTTCAAATTCACATCAGACACACCGTGTGAATAAGACAGCTTCTGAGTTGCTGTAAGGTTTATTTCTTCACTTTGGTGGAGCCAGGCTAATGATGCCTATAGACTTCAAGTCTTTATGCTAAGCTAACTCGAAATGCTACCCATAGGAACTGAACCACAGAGGTGAAAATGGTATCGAACATCTTGTCTATTAGCTGTTTGGAGACAGCGCATCCCTCTTCCTTTAGTGTGTGTTGGGTCGCAGTTGGATGAGTTGATATGAAGTTAAACATCAACAGTGGACTCTGTGATGCAAAGCTGATCCTAAGTTAAATATTGTTGCACAGGGCAAATAAAGTGTGGCCAAAATGGAAAAACAACTGAATCACCAGAACCTCACGATGGTTAAAGCCCAGTTTCGAGGTGCTTCAGTAAACTTTGCTCCTCTGCAGTCATTTTGGTATCAGCCGCTGCCAGACCCTCGATGCCTCAACAGATTGCACTTCATTACGGTTGATGCGGCAATTTCTCATTTGCCCGTCATTCCATTACAGGTGTTTACTGTGATTACCTGAATGCTGGATTGACAGGGTATTAATTTTGTAATCCATTTCTCTCTGTGTTGATATTGAGTTAGGAGGCGGCACAGTCGCTAAAAAAAACACATTACGCTGAAAATATAACGAGGTTTTGTAAGAAATATCACCACTGACAGGCGAATCCCTGTGTGTTCTATATTATTTCAAAGCGATTGCGACTTATAATGTTGTCCCCCTGCATCTGAACCCGAGACAACCTCCCCTCTGACAAAAGTCCCCCTGACAAACCTTGATAAGACTAATCTGTGCAGAGGCTGTGGCTGTAGGCTCGCGTTCGTCCTCGGCTTTGCACTCGCGCTCAGGAGGATGAGCGTATAGTAAAGTATAGTGCAGTGGAGGAGCAGGTGGGGCTGAAGCGGGAGGAAGTAACACATGTCGGCGGCAGGAGCAGAGGGAAAGGCAGGCATATGTTCTCTCTCCATGGCCTGGCCTTACCGCTTCACCGGGCAATATGGCAGAGAAGCACATCTGACCCAAAATAATATCCTCACAGGCGGCACACCGAACGTCACTGCAGCCGTGGCTCGAAGTCCTGGCATTTAAAAACATGGTCACTCCTTTAAATCTGGGTCTACTTAGAGCTATTTCAAGCAGCGTTCCTGTGACTGAAGCAGGGGAAAACAGTGGGATAAAAGGCCAATCTTGGCTGTTTGTGGATCCCAGAAGGGAGGCCCAATATATCTCGGTCGTCTGCGAGTATTGACCAGTGGCGTCTCGGCTTACATCATGAAACCTGCGTTCCTCTGCTCGCACAGCGGGGCTCTCGCGGCTTTTTAACTTCGCAAGCCTCTCACAGCACAGCACAAATCCTACCAAACAGATCCTGAATCTCAAACATGTTTTGCAGACGAATTGTAACCGCACCGACTCGAGTCTTTTGTCCTCTTTCCAAAAATGGCACTCGTGTGGGTGGGCTGTGATATTGTGATACTGGATTCCTCTCATTTCAGTGCAGCCCGCCGTCCAAACATGTCTCGATGCATAGATGAGGCCTTATTCAGAGCCAAGCATTGTATTCAGCTCATCTTTTAGGGCTTATCTTCTTGTCTCCAGGTTATGGGGTTTTTCGTCATACTGTGGCGCTGAAACGCGACACATCCTGAGGCGGTGTGCTGCCATTCAGCTCCACAACTCTCCCTCTCTCTCTCTCTCTCTCCACCGGGCAGCGGCGTCTTAAGCTGTCGCCTCAGCTGGCGTGAGAATCCACTTTCGGTGCCGTGTCCAGCGGGCGTCCTGGGGCTGTCTGGCGCTGCCGGCATCTCCGTCCGGCCGCCAGCAGCATTTTGGTTGGGGCGTAAGAGCCTGGACACAACCTGTCACGCCATTAAGCATCTGTGCACTCTGGGAACACATGCCAAAGCCCAGACCTGTTGCCTGATGGATGATGCCGTCACTGTAAACAACCCAACATTACCACACAGGCCGGCGCTCCATTTTCTCCATTTGCTGCGCCGCCTCATGTCGGTAAAAATGTGAAAAAAAACAATAATGACTCCGACGTAAACAAATTGAGGCTACGGTTTATTTTCAGAATGCCTATTTATATTACAATCTGCCTAATGGAGGTGATTTGTGACTTTCTTGTTGAAATGTATGGCTGCACTTGTGCATCCTTCCTGACACCCACTAAACAGTAAAATCTGTTTCCCCATTTCCAGGATTTATCAGCATTTCACTCGCGATTCATAAAGCAACACACGAGGAACGGCTCCCCGGTTAGCAAAGCTCCATATGCAGAAATGAGTTTCGAGCGGGTGTATCAGCGCCTCCCGACTGTATCTGATAAATTTCCTCGGGGGTCAAACACACGTGGAATCTTAATGTCAGAGCCCGTTCCTCATCAGGGTGCCAACCTTCGGAGGAGAGAGTTGTCTGACGAACCGAAGCCATTATCTGCGCCATCGCTAACGTTTATTTAGCCTCTGCATCTCTGGGCTGACAGTTATCACAGCTCATAACTGCATTAGCACTGCAAAGCATGCAGAAAGGAGGCAAATCACCCCACTGCAAAGTCTCTATATCTAATACTGATTTACACCGAGACTCCTGAATGTGTTTACATGTTGGAAAAAGTGGATCAATTACTGATAAGTAAGTAAGTAAAATTTTATTTATATAGCGCTCTTCCCAGTACGAATACACAGAGTGCTTTACAATAAAAACAGATAAAACGAGACAGTCAGGTGACCGTCAACCAGTGTTGGGACCAATTACTCACAAAACTAATAAGTTACAATTACTAATTACTTCTGTAAAAAAGTAATTTTGATTACTGCTCAATTACTGCTGCAGAAGAGTAATTCAATTAGTGGGGAAAGTCATTTTTATGGTTACTTTTTTTCTTTTCTTAAATCCTCTCATTAATGCACATATTTTTGCGTTGCTGTTGCAGTGTGGACATTGCTGTCAAATTTCATCTATCATTGTCAGTGTTGGGCACGTTACTTTGAAAAAGTAATTCATTATAGTTTAAAGTAGTGATGCCAGCTTATTCAGGCGGGGAATTGAACCCGTGGTCTTCTGTACAACAGGCGGCGAAACTATCCGCTCTGCCGTCGGGGAACACATACGGTTCTTCTAATTTGTGCTCAGTCATTCTCCATGCATGTTGATAAGTTAGGAAAAACTGCGAAGTCCGACCGGTTTGAAAATTGATACACCGCTTTTTCTCCACAAGACGCACATTTTTCGAACAGGATAATGAAATAATAATAATTATTAGTAGTAAGTAACGGCTAGTAACGGCGCATTTTATTGTCAGTAACTGTAACGGCGTTGTAACGGGGGAAACAGTCATTTCTTTGATTACTCGTTACTGATAAAAGTAATGCCGTTTCTTTCTAACGCCATTACTCCCATCACTGCTGATGACTGACCTGTTATCATTTTTTTGTCAATATGATAAATTATTAGACGTAGGTGAGTCAACTCCCAGGTGAAAGAAAACACTCCAGAGCAGTGATTTTTAATCGTGTGCCATCCTGACAGGCTGATGTAATGCTTGGCTGAAATAAAAAAACACATTTCACATGATTTCAAACCTCCAGCCTACAGGTCAGAGAAGCGATTCAAGTCATCAGGCTGCCTGACCTCGATGACTCGTTGTCCTTAACTCCTGAATCTCTGATTTTCCCTGAAGTAGCCTCAAGTAGCCTTTGATTTTTTTTCTTTATTGCACAACGTCATACTCTGAATCTGTTAGTTGGAACGCTTCAGTGAAGCTCCATCACACTTATATCGAGTGAAATATTCAAACCCATGATGCTGTTGTTTTAGGTGTGCAGGATTACATCAAATAGAAAATATTTAGATGTCTCGTGCATCATTTTATTCACATTTCCCTGAGATTCAACAGGATATATTTGGCATGTTTGGAAACCTTGGGATCTCCACTACAATTTAAAATAAAGTTTTGTGGGTTTGAACACAGCTCAGCAGCGCAGCGTGCATTTGTAATGGTGAGGACCGGCACAGATGAAGAGACTGTTTAGCAGCCAACAACAACAGCAACTGTGTAGAAGACTGTGCTTTTTTTTCTGCTCTTCATTATTATGACAAAAATCACCAGATCAAATTTGGCTGCTGATCGATGCACCGCTCGGCTCCCAGCAGCCTTCGGTGCAGCGCGGTGCAGAGCATCTGTTCCAAACCGTGTCTTTATGTCTGGCGTGTCAGACGCAGAAGTCTCATTGAGGACAGTCTCTGCAGGGGAGTGTCACTTGTTAGCACCGGCCCTGAGACTTCACACACATGCCGCGGCTGAGAAGTGTGTCCTCAGCACCCGTCCCGGCTCCTGGTCTCAACACCAGTGTGCCAGCACCCTCTAAAGGCGGCTCAGAGCGCGTCAGCCCGAGAGCACCCACACCACTTCACAAATCTGTGGTGTATTAACCGCGCGTTTTAAGCCTGGCTGTCCAGCTGCCAAAAAAAGAGAAATTATGTAATGCTTATTTTTTGAAAATGTGCATGCACTATATCAGAAATGGCCCGTGATTTTGCCGATGCCCATGTCCAGGGGAGCCACCTGACCTTCTCTTGGCTTTGCTACCATAAAAGCAGCCCTGCCAAACCAGGGCTCTAATCCACAGGGTGACTAAAAATGGATTTGGCTGGAACAGACGCCCAATAAGCTGCCTTTACACGGAGGACAGAATCACACAGGACACGACCTCTCTCATTTACTACTCAAATACCACAGGCTACTCTGTAGCTGCTGGTAATCCTGCACTCCTGACCTACTATATTGGTTGATTAGTTTCTATGATGATGGCAGGTCCAAAGATTAAAAAAAAAAAAAAAAAAAAAAAAAATCCACATGCTCAATGAAATTTTCACTTTTTAACTCAACCCAACAGGTTTCTCATTACAAATACATGCTGCACAGCTAAGCTTTGTTAAGCCTGCAGGAACATTATTTGATATTCTAATGGAGATCCCAAAGTTTCTAAAAATACCAAACATATCCTGTTGAATCACAGGGACATGGGAATAAAATAATGCACAAGACAGATATATTTTGTCGTTTTTCTTTTTTACGAGATATTTTCTCTCTGATGTCACGGTGCAGCTCTAATGCAATGGCATCTTGGTTTTGAATATTTCACACAATATGAGTGTGTTGTTGCTTCAATGAAGTATGGCAACCTGTAGACATATGAGAGTATGTATAATATATAAGAAAAAAAAATTCTATACCTTTGAAGATACACTACTTGAGCGTTTTTTTATTAATAATTTAAGGGCGAATCTGAGTTCAAGGGGCTAAACTTTTGACCGTAAGTGATATTTACGTCTTAAATGTGTTCGTGTGATCTATATCTATCTAGGTTTATGCTCTGAGACCAGTTCTGCTTTGAATCATATATATAAACTGTAACATGTGGAGGCTTTCTCCTCAATTTATAAGGGTTCATTACAATCTCCAGCAACGATTTCTCCAGCTCAGCGGTGGACAGTGTAAGAGATCAAAGGGGGAAATAGCTTTGTGTAGGTGAAGCAAATTGAATCCCGGATACCTTTGGATAGTTATTTACCCACATGCAGCACTGGACCAGACTAGCGATGCATGCTACAGCAGGATCGAGTCTCTCCGAGTGAGTGAATATTTCCTGGCGCTGGACTCCCTCTTCCCTCCGTCTCCAGAGGCCTCGGACAACAGACGGGTCACAGCGAAGCCACATTTCAAATCCGGTGTGCAGATGGACACCAGTAGTGCCTCTAATCCTGAGCTAGTTGGCACCGGGCAGAGAGGAGAGAGAGGAGAGCGGGGCCGGACCGATATATCTGCTGTCTGATATGTCAGGTCAGTATTGGCCTTTTGGTACCAATCACACATTGTTCAGTTGGAGTAGTTTTCATTTTTCATCATCACAAGGTGAGAAGAAGAAGACGCTCACATTCCTTTGTCCTGTGACCCTAAAGGGCATGATTATTTAACTGCACTTTATGTAATGGAGGAGGGCTTGCTGATTTGCCAAGTTGGTGTATTTTGTTCAAAAGGTGGCCTTTTTTTTTTTTTTTTTTTTAAGAGAGATGGAAAGGGAAAGTGCAAAATTTGGGGGATACCTGACATTACCTGACAACCTTCAGGGTGCTGTCGTTCCTGTATTTGAATGAAACGGCTGGCATTTATGGTTTGAAACATTAGTGTTAAATAATTCAAACATCACAGCATTAAAGAATAAATTAATTTCAGGTGTCGCTCAGACGTCTCGGTGTTAAATCGGTCAAAAAGAGGACAAGGGTGGAGGACATCCGGTCCTTTTTACAGAGGAACCAAAGTGTAAGTGAGAACGTAGCTGAGTTAAAGGCTTATTTTGGATGTGGGGTCGGACGAGGTGCTTATCGGCAGTCAACATGTCATCTGTTTTCTGGACAGGAAGTCGACCAATGCACTGTTGAAGAAGGCGGCAGAGGCACAGTGTTTTTTATTCATGTGAGAAAAGACACACCTAAAGAAATCAATACATAAATCTATATTTAGACTATTTCCAAGCTCAACCTTGCCTTCACACCGCCCTTTCCTGTGGCACTGTCAGACTTCCAGCACAGTGATACACTAACTGTAGATAAGTACCTGATAAACCACATCAAAATCTCTGAAATAACCCTTTAAGACTGTTTTGTAATCACAGCTGAGCAAACAGTGAGCAGCTTTGATGTGGAAAACTAATTTAGCCCCTTATGTTTCATGAACTAACACCACGCCCCCTGCTCATTTGAGTTGAGTTATTACTGTATGGATCATGATAACATCAGCATTATTCATATGGAAAATTAGCCACAGCACGCTGATTTGTTTGTGAACGTGATGCATCATTTAATTAGGAAAATCCTGGTCGCGGCGGCTCAGAAGGTCCACAGGCAGGTGGAGCCGCCGGGCCTCAGGTGAGCTCTTACGCCACACTGAAACGAGCGGCTGCAGGTTTGGGAGTTATGTGAAATGAAAACAGGTGAAGGTTTGAGCGCGCTGCTGTGGCTCTGACATGAATGTGTTTATGAGATACCATTAAAATACAGTGGAAAGGCATTTATCGGTTTGATTTAGGTTGGCTCACTTTGTGTCCATCATACAGCGACTCAGTGTATGAACTGCTGGTTTATCAGGCACACACACACACAAACACACACACACACACACACACACACACACACACACAAACACACAACTCATAAAATGTCCCTACCAACGTTAAAACCAGACCCACAGCCTTTATTACTGATTAAATACTACTGCAATTTTGACAAAGTGACATCATGCAATGCAAGGCTGAAACTCTACTTAACAATCATAGCTATTTTTATTCTTTTATTTCTGGTGCCATATTAGTATGGAGGACTAAAAGGGACAGAATGAAATAAATAAATACATCTTTAAATAAATACTTAAAAGTGTCATTAATTAATTAAAATGGGAATTAAATAAATAAATGTGTCATTAAATAAATAAATATGTCATTAAATAAATAAATGTGTCATTAAATAAATAAATGTGTCATTAAATGTGTCATTAATTCATTAAAATACCAGTTCATTTAATGTAAAAACATATATATAATTATTTCATTATTTATTTAATTATTTCATGGACCGGTGTTGCAGTGCTTCATGAATTAATTTTATCTGTCAAACTCACCCATCAAAGTCAGTGGGCGGGACTAACGTGAATCTAGCCCAATCGATTGCTTAGGTCTGAAGCCTGGAAGTCTGCCGGAGCCGGAGGAGTTTTGCTGAGAGCCTCTCCAGTTAAAGTTACTGCTTCTCTGAGTAGTTCTGGGCAACTTCTCGACATTTTGTGGCTGCACCTATCTAGCACGCATCGCGCACCGCAGTAACATTTGCTCCTGCAAATCCCCCATTTGCTTGAACCGAGTAAAGGTTGCGCCACCAAGTGTGTCAGAATATCAAATCAAATCAAATCAAATCAAGCTTTATTGTCATTAAGCTACACATACAGCAGTAGTGCACACAAAATGAGATAGAGTTTTTCACTTGGGAACCCCGACTGATGGTAAAGTCAGCAGTTTAAAAGTCTAACAGCTTTCTGGAGGAAGCTGTTGCTCATTCTAGCGGTTTTGCTTTTCACCGTTTGCCTGATGGAAGCAGCTCAAAGTATTTGTGGAGCGGGTGAGAGGGGTCTCTGACAGTGTTCAGTGCTCTACTCCTGCAGGGATGGGATGTTTCCATGGAGCCATGTCTCCGCAAAAGCAAGCACACAGCAGTCTCTCTCCTGCGGGTGTCTTAGCAAGCGTAGCTCGTCCAGCTTGTTGTCGAGGGAGCGAACATTAGAGAGCAAGAGCCACGGTCCTGCTGGTCTGGAGGGGTTAGCCTTTAGCCTTTAGCCTGTAGCCTGTAGCCTTTAGCCTGTAGCCTGTAGCCTTTAGCCTGTAGCCTGTAGCCTCTAGCCTAGCGTGGATCCCGGCTCTCTTCCCCCTCATTTGTTTACGTTTGCACCGCTTGCGCTCCCTCCTCTCCCTGGTGGCTGCCGGTGTAGACGCAGGTAAAATCCCGTGCTGGCGTAGTGTGTCCACATCAAAGCAGAGAGCCTCAGTTCTTGCAGCGTGCTTTACCTGATGTTTAGTAAAGTCTCTCGGCTGTAGGTTATGCAACCTGAGCGTCTGGATTAAGCAAAACAGTTAAAAACTTTCACTCTAGAATATGTTTACTTGCTCTGCATCAATCGATTATCTGAAGTCGATCTGTCTTGGCTTGCTGTGCCGGGTAACCAATCAGGTGTTAGGATCCGCCCACTGACTTTGATGGGTGAGTTTGACAGATAAAATTAATTCATGAAGCACTGCAACACCGGTCCATGAAATAATTAAATAAATAATGAAATAATTATATATATGTTTTTACATTAAATGAACTGGTATTTTAATGAATTAATGACACATTTAATGACACATTTATTTATTTAATGACACATTTATTTATTTAATGACATATTTATTTATTTAATGACACATTTATTTATTTAATTCCCATTTTAATTAATTAATGACACTTTTAAGTATTTATTTAAAGATGTATTTATTTATTTCATTCTGTCCCTTTTAGTCTTCCATATATTAGCGCATGCCTCGCTTGTAAAAGAGTTTTAATCTCACGTGGACTTTCCTGGTAAATTAAAGGTAAAGAACAAAATCATCACATAGCTGAGAGATCCCTCTGGTGTGCTGTGGGAGCAGCTCTGGTACCTTCAGGGGTTTGTATTGTTGAAGGTGCAACACAGTTTATTATGTTTATTGTGTTTATTCATATA
Source organism: Myripristis murdjan (assembly GCF_902150065.1). Classification (NCBI taxonomy): domain Eukaryota; kingdom Metazoa; phylum Chordata; class Actinopteri; order Holocentriformes; family Holocentridae; genus Myripristis; species Myripristis murdjan. The sequence continues at coordinate 29,432,724 of NC_043987.1, read as the reverse complement.
TTTTTGTATTATTCAGTGAGGTTTATTAATCGCCTTTCTTTTCATGTAAAGGTAATAATGCATCTCCAAGTTTTAGCCTCGCACTGAAGCGGCGAGGAGGGTCACCCTGCACCTTACAGCAATTAATTAGAGCAGAATTCATTTCAGAAGAGGGTTTTGGTGTTGCATGAAGGTCTTAACCCTATAAAGCCTTTTGTATCATATATGATACACATTTTCAATTCCGTTTTTCATTTTCAGTTTAATCAATACTTGACCAAAATACTGTTGTATACCTTTGGACACTTCCCCTGTTCACCCTGGACCATACCATTGGCACTTCAAGTACACATCATATATCATACACCAGAAAGGTCATGTAATAACATATTTTTTTATTTTTTTATATATATATTTTGTTATAGGACTAAATAAAGGGTTCATTTAAAAAAAAAAAAGGAATTTTCTGCCAATTCTTTCATAGTTCAGGCTTTATAGCGTTAATGGTGTTTTAGAAGCTTCCTCACACTGACTGACTGAAGAAATGAAAATCTGGGAGAAATACTGAATACTACTTTTTTCTTACTTTCACTTTTTTTTTTATCTATTATATAGATATTGGTTTTAAAATGTCAGCTCTGAGCAGCTTGAGTGCAAAACTATCGGTACCAGTACTGACCTTCAGATATAAATATCAGTCTGAGCAGGAGAGGGAGGGAGCGACACAGAGAGAGACAGACAGACAGAGAGAGAGAGACAGGGCTTGTAAACGTGCGCGGTGGCAGCGGCCCAGCACGAGTTTGGAGGGAGGACAAACCAAACTCTGGACGTTTGATGAGGAGCGCGCCCTGAACGCGTCCAGTCTCTGTCCTCTTGAAAACAGACCAACAGTCCTGTGCATCGAGCGCACCAGATCCACGCTGACGTCAGCAGATCGTTTCCGTTTGAATACCTCGACACCCAGTTATTTTTATCCCGATCACTAATTCAAAATCGTGCGCTTTCTCCGGGCTTCTGTCTCCACACGCTGACCTCTCTCTCTCTCTCTCTCTCTCTCTCTCTCTCTCTCTCTCTCTCTGCTCTGCCAAAGCGTGCATGCCGGATTTCAGCGCTGTTAGTTTTCGCCTCACACCTCATCACACTCACATGCTCCCCCTTTAAAGAGCAGCTTCACCCGGGCCGTGTTAAAATGTTGACACCCATTTCCAGCCACACAGAGCGAAACCTCACCATCAGCTTCAGCGACAATAAACTTGGCCTTCAGCACAATCCAATACGGCAAAAAAAAAAAAAATCTTTTTTGAAGACAGAAAACTCACAGCAGAGTCACATATATCTAAATATTGTCCACCCAGGGTATTTTTTCCCAAACAAGTGTTATTTTGCATTTGGAGTAATACATTGCCTGATATGTGTGTGTATATATTGTTATATATGACCACAGTGTTCTGCTGTTGGTCTGCTCACGCTGCGTTCACTTGAACTCGGACTTTGGATCTTCCATCCTGTAAATGTCTGACCTTGGACAACGTTGCGTTCCCAGTGTCAGCTTGGGATAAACAGCTGCTCCTTTCTTTGGTTTTTCCTCGAGTTTCTCCGACTTGTGAGCGCGCAGCCCGGCACAACGCCGAAAAGTTCACATTTGCTCTGGTCGCTATTCCTGCTGCCGTCAGTAGAATGAGTAAAAATTAAAATATGATACGATAAAAAAAACTATTTTCACCCTCCTCTGAGCAGACCACCCCCTCTAATAGAGATAAAGTAGATCCACCCTGTTTGCTTAAACTGATTTCATGCGTCCTGTGTGGTCTCCAGTAGAAGTAATGAATCAAAAACTAACAGTTGAACCATGACTGTCTCCTAAACCAGTGGTTCCCAACCCAGTCCTCAAGGCGCCCCTGTCCTGCAGGTTTTTGTTTCAGCTCTGCTCTTTCACACCTGATCCATTTAAGGGCTTCATGCTGACTGGCTGAAACAGATCTACCTGAAGAGGGCATGCATGAAGGTGCATGGGCCTTAATTGGGTCAGGTGTGCAAGAGTAGAGCTGGAACAAAACCCCTCAGGACAGGGGGGCCTTGAGGACTGGTTTGGGAACCACTGTCCTAAACCATCACCTCCACCAGCCGCTACGGAGGAAATTAGGTCTGACGAGTGCAGTTTACTGATGACACTACATCATTTCTCAGTGAGGAAGTGCAAACTTTACAAGGTTGGTACAATTCAAAATACTTTATGTTATTTCTATATCATCTCTCAATATCAATAATAGCACTTTATATTATACTGTATCTATATTCATTCCTCAGGCTTGCCCTTGTGTTACAGTGATTTGTGTACGGTAGTGTAATTGTGTAATGTTTTATCTGCACTTTGTGATTTTTCATTTGTCCTGTTTTGAGCAGCTTCATCTCATTTCATCTCATTTATTTGTTTCACACATGTACAAATACAAAGAGAAAGGTGGGGAATCACATACAAACAACAACAACAACAACAACAACAAAACAAGAAAAATATGTGTGAGGTGTGGTCAGAAACCTATAGAGGCTCATATGAAAACCACACCCCAAAAAATACTAATGTTAAGATACACACAATACAAAAATCACAATTACATATTAAATGTTCAAGTTGAACATATCATGTAAAAAGAAAAAAAAAAAAGGAAAATCATAATTCATCAATAAAAATAGACAATGATTTATACTTTTTAAAAAAAAAAAATAATAATAATAATTTAGAGTGGTTCTATTTTTCTAAATCAATAAACTTCAACAGAAGAGCATTTTTAAGTTTCTTTTTGTGTATGGACACACCTCTTGAGCAGGTGGTCGCTCTGAATGACAAGCTGCTCCCAAATGACTTTTGTTGTTAAATAAATTTGAGGTTCTCGCTCCTGTAGACTTTTTTGCTCCCGTTTCCCTCTCCTATTTTCTACCTCTCACCCCTTTCCCCCCCCTTTTACTTTCTCCCCGTGTCTCTGCTGTAAATGAGGCACTGCCCCATGCCAAGAAAGTGAGTTTTCTAATGCATGGCTCTCCGGTCACCCAATTCCCCGCCTGACCTTGCATTACCCACAAAGCCACGGGTCATCAGCTGTGTTCTCACCTAATCTTACAAATTGTGGCTGCACACGCGACGGCAGCTCCTTTTCTGTCCAGCCCAGCACTTTTGTTGCCATTTATAGCATGAATCTTCTCAGGATTCTTATCATTATTTTCCCTAATAGGTCGAAGGAGGGAGGGGGAGTTTCGGCCGAGCTAAATTCCTAACGGCAGCACCTCTGCGACGCCGTAAAGGGTATTAAACCGAAATCATATTAAGCTGTCCAGGTGGGAGCGAGTGTCACGCGGGCCACTATTTCTTCTTGCCTTTGTGGCTCATGTTTAAGGGTATGAGCTGCCTGCTGACATGGCTGGAACAGAGACATTATAAAAGGACAGCCAGTGTCCCGATCCGCCGGGCTGCGCTGTATGTTAAACACTGCGGGGCCTTCAATCATGCCATTTGCATGCATACCTCGGGTCAAATTTAATCAGAAAAGAGCCCAGCGGCCGTCCGTGCACTATACACTGTCCTGCTGGAGGAAGCGTGCACGTGGTTACACATGGGGCCCTGCCGGGTGTAATTTAATGGCATTTTCCTCTTTGTGAAGACTCTTGTGTGTGTCAGCTTTATGCGTTCCACTCCCACCACAGAGCCTCTACAAGCCCCATCAGATGTGATTTTTATCACCTGAGTGTGAGTCTGCAGCTCTTCTCTCCGGGGTAACAGCACTTTGTATGTGTGTGTGTGTGCCTTAGTATACATAAAATGTCAAGTAAATAGCTGGATAAAAGCGGATTGGAGTTTTTAGTGCATATGTGCTGCAGTGTGTAACATGCAGGGGACACAAAAACATGTTTATATTACACAGATAGACAGATTGAGAGATGGTTGTGTTTTCGGGCTTGGAGCAAGTGATTTTAGTGCTTTTTAGACCGGATGCTTTTCCAGGTGACACTAAACTGATCTTAAATCTGGACGTTCATCTGCAGAATGGGCGGAAAAACTGAACATTTTACGTCTCAGACCAGGTCGGTCACATTTAAGTGAAGGTTATAAGATCTGAAAGGCAGAGTAGCAACAAAATCACGTTATTTGTACACTTGTCTCACACAGATTTATTTATTTTATTATTTAAAAGTGGTGCATGTTTGGACACGTTGCACGTCCTGTCTACCTGCGCTCCCCGGTATCCTGGGCATTGGGCCGTCCGGCGGCAGCCTCGTCCCCCCCGACCGGCAGCAGCACGGACTGCAGCTCTGCTCAGGGGCGTTCATACCCGGCCATGAGCCCCTGTGTCTCTGTGCCCATATCTAGATTGTATGTACTGTTGTTGTTGTTGTTTATTTTTCTGGTTAATGACACACACACACACACACACACACACACACACACACACACACAGTCATGTTTCTATCACTTAAGCAGATATGACATTGACTTACATTCATTTTCTGGACATTTATCTTAACCTTAACCCTAACCTTAACCACTTCACTTGAAAATGAATGATTTTCACTAAGTGGACCTGCTTTTTGTCCATTTAAGGGAGGCAACTCCTCACAACATTAGTATACCTGGTACACACACACATACACACACACACACACACATCTTTTATAGTTGTTGTTCATCTGTCCCATGTGAATAATTTTTTTTAAATTGAATTAACAAGTCACCCGTATTACAAAAAAGACTATAAAGTGACACTGAAACTAAGTAAGTCATACTTAAGTAAACTTAAGTATGACTAAGAATTTTCAAAAAATAAAAACTAAACTAGCAAAGTCAAAAACTGATAAACTAACAAAAAAAAAAAAAAAAAAAAAACACTAATGCAAAATGCAAAGCTGTAATAACCTTGATCAGAGAGCAGCAATCAGCACTGACCTGAGGTAAGATCAAATGATCAAATCAATCATCACGATGGCAAAAAGTAGGAAAATAAAGCCCAGCTTGTCGTTTTCAGTCAATCATGCATAAATGAAAGCTGTGTATATGTAGAGGTGTGTGTCTTTGGAGAGGTGTAGGTATGTTCTTCATCTTTTGCTCTGTTTTCTGCCCATTTATTCATCTGTGACACAGCACGATCAACTCTGCGGGCTGCGAACCTCTCTGAAGAGTTCCTGGGCGTGTGGCTCCCTCTTCTGGACACGCAGCTCCATTACAGTGTCAGAGTGCTGAGAGCTGTGCATCAAAACCAGATGGAAAGGCATAATTAATTGGCACTCAGCATGCAAATGTGTGAATAAAGCATCCATTTAAGTGTTCGCCCTGACACGGCGTTTGGTAAAAAACACGCTGTTTTGAGTCTGTGAGTCAAAAATCGAAATTTCACAGAGCAACATAAAGGTGGCGCGCTGCAGATGGCTGGTGGATAGGCAGCGTCCTGTCGCGCTCACAGCAGATGGCTGGGTGCTGGGCTGATGGATGCCGTGTCTGCCGCTCCAGACAAGATACCTGCTGGTCCCCTCCAGCCGGAGGAGCTCATGGAGGAAGCGGGGATACACCGGAGCGCCTTTTCACCTCCAAACACACAGGAAGCACGGCTGCACCTGCTCATGGAAGTTAAATATGACTTGGGTTAACATTAGAAAGGCCAGAACATTCTCAAACACAGCCTCTTTCAAATATTAGAATCAAACTTTTTTTGCTTTCAAAGTGTTCCTCCATGCAACGGCCTGGCCTGGTTGATTTACTGGGATCTTATAATGTTTTGAATTGCATGCAAGGATCTAGAAGTTACTATATCCCCCCCCCTGAACTGATGTCTTGCTGGCTTTCTCTTATCCCCCAAATCCATCAGGCCTTTCTACTATCAACAACCGAGAAAGATACAGACATAAATTTGTTACAAGCAATTAAGTTTTTGTATTGTCCCCCACTGAAACATATTATCACTTATTATGAGATAAATTGCACTGAGTGGAGGTCAAAAGGGGATACCGTCTTTCGACAGCTGAGATTAATTATTGCAATATTTACAAAAAAAAAAAAAAAAAAAAAAAAAAAAAGCAACTAAAAGTGTCCATGAATCTGATTTGGACCGGAGTCCTTATTTGACCAGCCGGATGTTCTGTCTTCATTTTTAAACGCTGCTGAAATGATATTAGGGAAATGCCTCTACCTTCTTAATAATTTGATAGCGCCGTCAAATATTTGCGTTGGCTTTCTCCGCCACAGCAACACGCTCGCCGCTTTGTCAGCCGCTATCTGCTCCTCTCTGTTGGAGTTGATATATGGGGTCTCTCAGCCCCTGCGCTGGCTCAAATCCAAGGCCCATTTGTACAGATGGGCTTTTACGTGGGCCATTTTAGTAAAGCACCCTCCCCATAAAGCCAAAGTGTCTCATCGCTTCATAATTGTGTGATTATGGTCATTTCCTGTGGTTGGGGTGACAGATCCTATTCTAGTTCAACAGATGCTTTTATCATATTTGAAGTCCCCATTTGACCTTAATCAGCCGTTACATGTATGAATAAAACCCAGAGATAATATTTTACCTCTGAGGTGCGCCAGGTGTCCGTGTATGACAGAGGGGAGGGACACTGCGGCTTTAAGATGAGCTACAAGTGAAAATAAAACCAGCCGTACTCCAAGACGTAAACTGGCTGCACTGAATGAATTATATATCAACTGGAGCCTGTAAACAACACATTTGCAAGACAGATGTATGGTGCCACCATGTGGGATTATCCTGACATTACAACTGTGTTATGGGAAGCAGTGGAGCAATAATGAATAGAAAAGTGTCTTTTGCAGATGGAAATTTTTGCAATGGCCACCGAGGAGGGTGATTTTTAAGCAGGATTAATACATTATTAATCATTATTGTGGGTTCAGTGAGGACTAATGCTCAGGTTGGACCACATGAGGCTGTTTAAATGTTATTAATAAGCCAACAATCACCTGGTTCATGTTTAAAGTGCCTCAAACGCTCCCCGTCATAATCACAGTCGAGGTGATAAGACTGTTTTCTAGTGAGCTCTCACTCTTTCACTGAGGAATAATAAGTGGACTAACTACACTTACAATATAGGGATGCTAAATTAGATGCATGTGATGATTATTGGCACTCGGTGCTTCAGTCACATCGGGTGGCTCATTCCTGTGATGAAGCGGACATCAACAGGGTAGTCTGAGCAGCAATTCAGTCCTAAAGAAATAAAAAAAAAATCTGTGTACTGAATGAAAAGTAAAAAAGAAAATGAAAAGTCTATAAAAAGAAATAGTCAAAAATCAGCACACAGTGGAAAATCTCCGCCTTAACAAGTCACTCAGTCTCATGTGCACTGCTGACGTCTTGATTTTCTTATTAAACAGCTGAAAAACAACCAGTATGATGAGATAATCCCACTTCCACTACATTTTTTTTTCTGGTAGATTAATATATATTTTGAAAAGATGAGGAAAATTAAATGTCTGGGCAAAAGATGATTAGCATTGGAGACAAGTGGGATTATCTCATCCCACGGGCAGATTAGATAAAGAAGTGCACTGAAGGAGTTCTGCAGCCATACTTTACTTTAATGCACTCGTGTAATGTATATCTGTATGTTTTCCTTTTAAAATGCTGCAACCAAACTACCATCTGGAAATGAATAGAAAACTGATATTTCTTTTCACTTGTTTGAAGAAAAACAAGATTTTAGCACCGGAGATGTGACTAAATGACTGGAGATAGATTTTACTTTCAGCGCAGCTTTACCTCTTGACCCTGACTTTGCTGAGCGCTACTTTCTATCTAAATGAAAAGTTAAAAAAAAAAAAAAAAAAAGTGTGATATGGGTTTGCATTTGAGGCCTCAGGCTAATAAAAGTTAAAAAAAGAAAATGAAAGAAAACTGAATATATGTGCACTGTTGATACTCAGTGTACACTCACCCACTGATAGCCAGTGCACGTGCTGCATCTTGCACATTTTGATGTGGCAAAGCAGTGACACATAAAAAAACAAAAACAAAAAACAGCCTTTCCTGGATTTTCTTTTTTTTTTTTTTTTTTGGCTGCGGAAAAAAAAAATCCCATCTCCCATTGTTTGTAGAGGCTCAAAGGATTAAACAAAGCCAACAATGATGGAGAGGCACTGATCTTTTGAAGTATTTACAGCGCTTTTTTTCCCTTTTTTTTTTTTTTTTTTAAACTTCTTTTCCCTTCTCCCCCCTGAAGGCGCCCTTATTTTTCTTCTTGCGGGGTTCAGTTTGCCAGTTTGTCTTTGCTCGGGTTAGGTAAATGGCGGCCTTGGCAACAGACAGGTGTTCTCCATCTTGTGGGCCCGGAGGGGGTTTGGTAAGACAAATGGGTTTGGGAGCGTGGCCCCGCCCCGTTCCACCTGGCTCGTCCCATGCGGTGTCGCCGTGACGTCGCGTCCTGGGATCTGTAGTCTTACCAGGCGCCCCGACCGCCGCAGCTCATCACTCACCACAAAACAACACCGACACCCGGCGGCTGAAGTAGACAAGTTTATTAATGATAATAATGAGGATGATGAGGATGATGATAATATTAATAATTAGTCATAATTATAATAACGTTAATGTCATAATAAATAGAACTCTTCTTCTGAAGCACGTAAAGAGAAGCATACAGAAAGAGAAAAAACAAAAACACAAAGTTCAGAGTACAGAGCCAGAGGAGGGAGGGGGGGGAGAGGGGGGCTTCTAGAGACCTTTTTTTTCAACCTTTCAATATATCCATTTAATTTTTTAACATTTTTAAACTTTATTTAACTGGAACATTTACAAAAGGAGAAAGAGATAGATTTTAAAAAATCCTTATAAATAAATTTTGTCATTATTAGAACAAAATACAAGATTTTCGGGGGGGGGAGTTAGAGGGTGTTTTTTTTTTTTTTTTTTTTTCTCTTATTTATTTATTTTTTTAACATCCCGAAGGAGTGGCGGGGCGGGGGGCGGGGAAGGGGGGAGGTCGGGATTTATTATGTACAGTACACCAGGAATACAAAAGGGGCCGGTCGACTCACACAGTAGAAGGGCATGGAAGTTGGGGGGGTGGGGAGTGGGAGGGGGTGGCATGTTGGGGCGGGGTGGGGGTCGAGGAGGTGGGGCGGGGTAAGGGGGGGGGGGGGGGCTCTCAGAGGGACATCCTGCTAGTGTCACAGCTCAAGCAGTTGTGCTCAGGACTCAGGAAGATCAGGATCAGTTCGTTACACTGAAGGCCAACAGAGGGGTCGGAGGGAGCGAGCGGGGGGGTTCACACTCACACACACAAACACACACACCCCGTACACACACACACACACACACACACACACACCCTCCCCCCGCTCCCTGCTGCTGGGTTGCAGATTGGAGTTTTAGTTGCACAAACATTTCTCGGAGGCAGAAATAAAATCTCACTGGTCGAGTTAAACCTCAGCTCAGTTTTCAAGCCGGAGAACAAAACGCATCGAGCGTCGATCGAATCCAAACCGAAACAAACACAGAAGCTGCAGCGGCACCGACGTAGGAATCCATGACCGCGATGTGCACGAGCTCGGAGGGGCATGCTCCCTCTCACTTCCGTTAAAAAGCGCACAAAAGACGAAAGTGCTCAAAGAAAAGGAGGAACATGGAGGAGTTTCCGATGATTTTACATCACCCGAGCTGAGTAGCAAACGCGATATCGGTGGCACCCTCTTGTTTTTTGGGGATGCCTACGTTATCATGCATGATGGAACGGGTGCGACCAAGATTTAAAGGTGCATTAGCAAAAAAATTACAAATCAAACTCACACAAATCAGACTCAGACAAAAAACACCAAAGTCTGCTTTCAAATTCTCACTTAAACGGACCCGTGGGAAATTTAGCGTAGTGCACCTTTAACGCGACCAGAAAAAAAAAAAAAAACGGGCTTCTTCGGCTCCGCCCGTCACCTCCACCAGTGAGATTATTTCTGCCTAAACCCTCTAAAGCGCGTGGGCAGAACTAAAACTCCAACGTGCTCAGGAGTCTGTCTTTTCTGACCCGCTGCAAGTCTTTTTTTGTTTTTTTTACATTTTTTTTGTAAGAAAGCCAGATGCACCATGTTCCTCTCCGAAACAACCCTCTGCATAATGCTAAGCCTGCTTATGATCGCTGCATGGGAGAACAAACGACTGGCTTCGCCCAGTCAGACTTCACAACAGTAAGGTGGCGTGGCGTAAGACATGGGAGGTATGAGGAGCCGTCTGAGGATGAGCAGAGGTTACGTGGGTATGAGCCCTGATTCAGAACAAGTTTTTAAACCTGAAATAAGATGAAGTTACTCAAGAGTTGTACGGTGAAAACGCTGTACACAATATAAACAGTACATACTTTCGTTTCGTATAAGAAGTCAATGAGTATGTTTGCATCCACCGTTGATAATCTGATTAAGGTTTGGCTGAAAACCCGACTAAGGCAATACCTCAACCGCTGAAGCTGCAATGGGAACACCTTCATCCGACTGCTTTTCCCTCTTCTCAGAATCAGGTTTTGGAATCGGAAACGCGACCATAAACATCTCCACGATTGGATTCGTAGGACACGCGGCGTAATGAGTTGCACGTCACTTATGAGATGTTGCATTTACAAAGCAAACGCGGTAAACTGCAGCTCATCTTGACGTAATAACTGAATGTTTCTCTGGGCCTCGTGGCTCTAAAAGGCTCTAAAAGTGGAGCTGACGGTTTCAGGGGAGATCACAGCTGATCCATGCATGTATTTAATCAGGATATATGACCGGCAAAATGTTTGACCATTAGCCATTAGCTTTCTTAAATTATGAACTGGTTGTTTTTCTTTCATGATGATGAGATAACGAACTCTAATAACCATGAGAAAACAAAGTTTGGTTACGCTGCGATCCTGATTAACAAAGTTATGAGCAGCCACTTCCGCGGTGCGGTAACGAGCTGTGGACTAAAATGAATTCTTGTAAACTGTTTTGTTGGAGAAATCGCATTACTTCGACTCATGTAAACACTGGGATCGAAATATTGCCTTCGCTGATTACTCCCCGGGATCGGGGCGTCTGTGTGCATGTAAACATACTCAGTGTGTTTGTTAGAGGAGCTTTCTACCGTTTCAGTTAAACTCGATCAAAATAGTGTTACCCTGATGGACCCTGATGGAACTATTCACACAAAACAACTACCAACTAAGTTGCGTACCCTGAACTCTGAAACAAAGTTGTGCTTCGCCCAAACCTGCTTGCCTCTGATAAAAAAGTTTCTTGTCAGGGCCAGCAGGTTATTTCCAATATGCAATAAAACGCCCACCAGGGTCAGTGTGAGAGCTGCTGGAACGCCGGTTTGCAAACTGTAGCTGTGCAGAAGCTATGAGCAGGGCTTCATCAGCGGGGCTCATTATATTAGCAGAAGAGCGCGCTCTTCCTCGGCGATGATGAGCGAATGAAATCTAGGTCACGTCAATACACATCCGGGCTCCGCCGCCATCACCGAGTCCCGCTGTCTCCTGATCAAAGAGCACAGAGGCTGTGTTCAAATCATACTTTGGTTCAAGTAAGAGAAATCAATATTCATAAACGTTTTATCTGACATCCACAACACCTTGCTCTAATTAGCAAGCCTTCCCAACTCCAAACGACGAAGAGCCAAGAGCACTGTGGGGCCGGTGCAGTTGTGATTCTGTTTTTTTTCTGAAGCGCTCTCGGTCTGTTGGCAAACAGGAGGATATGATGTATTGCATCTGATGGGGCAAAAAATGTGTCGGTCGGGAAACGGCGTTTGCGTGTGTTGTGTGTGTGTGTGTGCGCGCGCATGTCCGCGTGTGTGCGTTCGTCTCCGTCTCTCTGCACAGGGTGTGTTTGTGTGGTAAGGGGTGGGGGAGATCAGTTCACACTATCACCATCACACTTTCAATCATATAACACATGATCACATGTTACAGTATATATCAGGGTATATTTAGTTGGAGGGGGTCTGATATCTATGTATGGGGGCGGAGGACAAGGCGTACTTGCCCACCCCCTCTACTCCCTGACATCACCACAGCCCATATAATAGATATGTATATATATTTATATACAGAAAAAGAATACATACTTATTGGACACCCTAGACATTAAAGTACATTCAAAGAACTGAACCAACATTCTTGTTTAAACACGTTTACAGTGACTCTCCTGATATAAATTAAGGTTCTGCTTCACCAAATTAAAACGTTTTTTCCTCTTTAAAAGTTTTCAGTGCTGCGAAAAAAAAACAAAAAACACACACAAATAAATAAATGTTCTCAGAATACATTGACAAAATAAAAACCCCCAAAAAACAAAACAACAACCAAAAAAAAAAAAAAAAAACAACAGAACATTGTAGTTGACATATTTCAGCCCTCGTTCCTTATTACCGTTGAATGGGCACTACTGTATTTCTATAATGTTTTTTATCTAGCGACATAGTCTATATGCCTCAGGCTTGTGTTTTGGTTATGCACCTGCTGATGTATTACAATGGGATTATTCGATTATAATTCAATTTGTTACATGGAGGTTGATGAGTTATTCTCTTGGGTGGAAACGTGCATCGTTGGTAGTTATATGCACCTCGTCGTGTTGGTCTGCGCTCTGGGTGGGATAGTTTGTCGGTCGGTGCAGAGTGACACAAAGGCTTGGGCTTGGAGCCTGGCAGGTGAGTAAAGTCAGGGACTTCTGCGCCATTTTCTCGAGTCCTCAGTCAATGACCTCTGCTGGGGCGTGGAGAGGGGCAGACCGGGGAGGCTTGGTTTTCGTACCGTCTCACCGTCCCGCCGTGGCTCGACCCCCCCGCTCCCCAAAGCTGTAAACCGGTGACACCGCCCGTCGGGGGAGGGTGGGGACACCCAATGGTGCTGTCAGGAGGAAATGACATCATGACAGTATCCACGGGGGACGCTGCTAACAGTAGTGACTGCCGATAGATAGATAGGAGGCCGGCCGGGGACGCTGCAACACGAGCGAGGAGCAGCGCCACCAGCCCAAAAGTCGGAGGGGAAGAAGGTCGGAAGGAAGAAGGCGGACCAGTGAGACCAGGAAGTGAACCTCAGAGACCTCCTGCTGCAGGACATCTGACTCCACCCACAGGAAGTACAGCATAGCGAGCCCCTCTGCCTGGATGCCGAGCTCTCCCAGCCACCGTTCTACGTACTGCACTGTTTAGTCTATGTAGGCCTGTTGTTTGTTTTCACGACCTCCTGTCGTCTGTCAGCGACAGGAGCAGTGTGCCATAGAGAGAGGAGGGGGATTTGTCCTCCCTCTCCTTCCTGCATACCACAGAATCAGCATCGAGGGCCAACTGTTCATCTCCCTTACCAAAAAACATAAAAACATATTTGTACATATATACTGTTTTATACACACTTTTTTTTTTTTTTTTTTACCATTGTAAATCACAAAAGTATAGAAAAATAAAATGTTTTATAATAACGGGACACTTTTCTTTCTCGCTCTCTCTTTTTCTACCCGGCAAAAAGGTGGTCCCTGGTGGAAACTGGCTCGCTCCGTCTGTCAAGCTTGTGGCTGGTTTGACACCGCCGCCGCGGCGCCACTTTGTACGCCTCCCGTCTTCCCTCGCCAGCCTCAGTAGAGGGACTCCTTCTCGTCTTCTTCTTATGTTATTTTCTTAAAGCTAGTTCTCCTCTCCTCGTTGTTTTCATCTGTGATGTCCATCAATACTGAGTACAGCTCTTCCTTTTGTATTTACTGGAAACAGGGGAGAAAAGCGGGGAGACGGGTAAATATGCAGAATGTCATGTTTCTGATAGGCATACATAATGAGAGTTGTTATGAACAGCCGGTATGGAGCAGTGTTGTAGCTCAGAGCAACTAGTTTTTGTTTATTTCTGTCTGAGCAAGTTTTTAGGAGAGTAGATCTTGTTACCAAAAAAACATAGTCTAGGACATTTTTCTTAAAATAATAATAATAATAAAAAAAAAAAAAAAAAAAAATACAAGTAAACATATGAGATAATGTATGGAAGAGTATACAACACCGAGCTTTCATAAAAGTCCTTCTGCCCCGAAAATTGAGAAAAGTGAGAAAAGTACACAATGTGAGGTTAAGATACAGTGATGGAGTCAAAACAGCCGATTGGAAACCATGCTGGAAATAAAAAAAAAAATAAAAAAAAAAAAAAAAAACTCAACAGAAAAGGAAGCTTTGAGAGGGAAAAGAGAAGGAAAAAGAAAAAAAGCTTCATTCACTTTTCATGCCATTCTTATAATGTCGCATAAAAGAAGCGGGAGCAAAGACCTTAAGCTTGCTACTTCTCTCCACAGAAAAGAAAAGAAAAAAAAAAGAAGAAGAAAAAGAGAAAGAAAAAAGAAAAGATCAGAGTGTGCTGTAATCATACAAGTGGAGATTGGTAGTTTGGCAGTGCAAAGTGGAAAGTCTCTCCAAGTGAGGCCTGCTGTATCGGGGATGGATAGAGGAAGCCGGGGGAGGGAGGAGGCAGGAGGGGAGGGGGGCGGTTGGTGAGGGCAGCCACTGGAGGGAGGGGGGGCGGGAATCGAGCGTCGCGGGACCCTCGTCACGACGGTCGCTCGCTAATTCAGAGAGATCTCCAGCAGCTCCGTCGAGCTTCAGACCAGAGGAAATAAAATAAGATGAGGCTTTAATTTCCAAACGGCTTTGTAGTGTGTAACCTCCCTCCCCTCCCCAGGAGACACACACACACGAACCAGTGGCATGCTAATATCAGCCTCCACCCCAACCACCACCCCCCCCGCCGCTCATCAGCTGGCCTCCTCCATCCATCCCGTCTTTCCATCCCCCCTCAGATTCACCGTGGACGCTCCGCACAGAAACACCCCGGTGCCGTCTTACAACTCAGCAGGGAGGGAGCACAATGGAGCCGGAGCTGCACACCGTCCTCCCTGACAGGCGGGCAGCCGGGAGACGGAGGGGCTCGTCGACACAAATATTAATCACCTATGGACATGAGGAGTCCAGGAGGGGGGAGTTTAAAGGAGAGGTGTGGTGTTTTTTTTTTTTTTTTTTCCCAGCCCAGGCTGTAAGAGAATGTCTTTCATCACCGGACACGGCACAAACTCACCGCCGGCTTCAGTGACGAGAAAAACTCACCGCTCTGCTGCAGCTTCGCACAAGCCTTCTACGTTTTACGCCTCAAAAACCACAAAAGAAATATATATATATATTCATACATAAATAAATGTAGCTGCAAATGGTGCTTTCCAACAGGTTTTCTTTAGTGTTCACTGTAAGGCTGCATGAACTCCGACCTCGAAATTTCCGTCTCGTAAATTTTGACATGGCGTTCGCAGAGTTTTCTTTTGTGTTCTTTTCTCACGAGGAAAATGAAAAGTTTCCTCTTTTTCATTTATCCCGAGTTGACACTGTGAACGCCATGTTGTCGGAGACGAAAAATTTACGAGACTGAAAGTCCGAGGCTGGACTTCCTATATAAACAAGGCAATGTACGATCGTAAATGCTAAAATAAAACCTGTTAGAAAGCACCATTTGCAACCATTTTTTTTGGAGTGGACATTTTTAAATGAGTTTTGACTGTGCTGTGAATTCCCTGTTTTCAAAAAACACATGTTTAATGATTTTTGAGGCTAAAAACAAGTAGACTGTTGCACCGTGTTAAAGGCTAGCACTGAGTTTCCCATAGAGTTTCACACCAGCCTACATCACACTGCACTTTGCTTTCCAGAGTGCGAGATGGACGATGCACTAAAAAAAAAAACAAAAAAACGTGCCTGTGAGGAGAAACGGACCTCTGTCGGATAAAGCGATGTGTCTAATCTGCAAGCAGGTGAATGCAAAGCGGAGAGAGTTGAACATAAAGCGCCGTTGTGATATCGATCATAAGATGTACGACGAGTTCACGGACGAGGCGCGGTTTTCACAAATCTGTTTCAGCCTCTTTAAATACAGGTTGTGTTTGTTTTCCGCTGCAAACCGTCTCCAAAGTATGAACTGGAGACATCTTTGTCATTAAAACATCTGCAGATGCTTTACTGACAAATGGGAACACAACTGACATTCCTCACGTTTCACAGTTTGCATGACTTTCAGTCTCGAGTTGCGCTCCAAAAGAAAAGATTTGTTTTGGAAAATTTCGTGTTCTGTTTTTTCTCGGGCGGCCCTCAATCCAACGTTGGGTCCCTAGATTGGTCCTTAGCCTTCGAAACTTTGAGAATGAGCGCTTAAATGATAAGTATCGACATTTTAATACAGCCTGTGTTGAAAAATACCAAACGTGTTCTTTAAGTGTTATTCTCATGGCATAGGCTCACATTTCACTGCCTCTAACAGTGACAGTCTGGAAATAAAATGTCTAATTTTTACCCATTGATACCACTCATCCACTTCAACTCACTGAAAGAAAAAAAATCTAAAAAAAAAAAAAAGATCAGATTGGACCAACACCACCACCGACATGCATCCATCTCTGAAGGCAGACATAATGTTCTTATAACTGCTTTATTCTGACACTCAAAACAATCAGAGGTTACTTAGATATGTCACATATACGGACAACAAAAGTAAGTCATGAGTAAAGAAAAAACAAAAGAGTCATAATAGTATACTTTACCTATGAAATTAATCAGAAAAGCAAATTACTTTACACCTTTCAGACAATATATTCTCATTATAGAAAGTACATACAATTCAAGAACAAGTTCAGCTGAATTGAAAATACACAGATAACCCCACTTCATATAGGAATACATATAAAACAGTTACTCAGAGAATTGCGATATAGTGTGTATATACATTTAAATGTATTTACAGGTACTGTAGCTTTTTTGCTTGGTTCTCTTTTTACAAATCTTTTTGGATGGATTAATAAATGCACCCATCAGCTTATCAGGGCTTAGTGAATACAGTAGTAAATATAAACGATGGAGGATAAAGATTATTTTCTGCTGATATGTAAATATCCCTAAATACTGCTAATAATAAGTACTAGCAAATTTGTTGGTCAAATAGAGGTCTGGTTGCATATTAAGGTGGTAATGAAATATAATGAAATAAAACTAAACAAACAAACAAAAATATATTTATATATATATATTTATATCATAGTTTTTTTTTTTATAAATTCACATTTTCATTACTTTTGACTCACTCTAAGCATAATAAAACGTTTCAGACCTCTACAATATTGACTACCATAGCTATTTACATGTCACATTTAAGCCTTGATAAGCTGACACAGTTTAACAGTTTAACAACGCTAAAGTTAACTTTTCTGTAAACGGTGGACAAACCCGTGCAGGCTCACATGAGCAGCTCTAGATGACCGAACTCACACCCGTCCCCGTCGTAACACGAGCTGCACGAGCTTCATAAAGAGGCGTCTGCAGGGGATGAGCGCGACGCGGGGCTCTTTAAACTCGGCCGGGACAGCGCCGGATCTCCTCCCCTGACGTGTTTTATTAGGGATACTTTGCTGTTTTAATTTACTGCGCTCGTAAAGAAACACCCAAAGTCAAAAGGTGCATCCACGGTAACAATCTCCATCTCCTTTTAATCTCCATCTCTTCCTCTCCATTTGGTTCCAATCCAGTTTCTGTCACCATTTAAGTTGATCAACAAGCCTTCCAATATGCCAGGAAACAAACAAGAAAAAAAAAAGAGCTGTGTATGTGCGCTATTTTGGGGAATAACTTGGGTTTTGGAAGGACAATACAGGCGATGACAAGCGCCTGAGACGATGAGACGAGGCTAACGGCGAGGACTTTAGAGGACTATGACAACATTTTGGGATATCGGCCCATTGATTACCTTACCTTTCCTAATTACCATACCCAATATCTGATGAGAGGATTGGCACCGAACTGATCTCTTGTCTGCAGCGGATCCTCCGGTGCTGTGCGCATGCAAACACTTTAGCAAACATAATACTGAGGAAATTGATTAGAATGAAGAGCCGTGGTGGCGCGGGCTTCGTGTCGGGGCTCGGTCTGAGTCCAGGCCCCCGCCCTTTGCTGCATCTCACCCCCCCCCCCCCCCCCCCCCCCCCCCGTCTCTCCCCTGCCTTGCCTGTCTCTCTCTACCAGTCCTATCAAATAAAGCAGAAACAAAAATAATCTTGAAAAAAGGTACACTGCAATTTTATGGGTCTTTAGCACCATCTAGTGGCTGCTCTTCATCTGCGATTGTGCACAGATTCAAGAGGACGCCAGTTTTAAGGTAATTTATTTTTAGGTGAGGTTTATGTGTTTTCTGCAAAATGAAACCAAGAAGCCAGACTTTCCAGGCTTGGCTATTTAAGGAGCTCAAAAATCTTGCAGATTTGAGCAAGTAAATGATTACAATATGTAATCATTAACTTGCTTAAATGTGCAAATTATTATTATTTTTTTTTTTTATCGTACCTCTAAATATGCCAATAAACATTTCTACAATCCAAATTTGGTGTTGTTGTTTTTTTTTTTTTTTTTCTATAGCTGCCAGTAGATTTCTAATTTCTGAAAACTAAATTGCAGTCCTCCTCATTAGTAAAACCCATTATGAGTCAACAGTGCTCAGTGCCTCTGTGAACAAAACTAAATTTTGCCATTAAAAGTGAATTATTTTTGTTGCATTTATTTCACCAATCCCCTAAAAGAGCCCGGCAGGTTCAGATGCATCATTAACTAACCATCCAGCCTCAGAGCCGCTCTCTCTCTCTCTCTCTCTGTCTCTCTCTCTCTTTCTCAGGATAATGCTAGTCACCGACAATTGCTTAACAGACTGTATGCTAAAGCGTTAGCATGCACGCTGCGTAGAGCCGTTTCGCTGCCAGTTCTCTCATCAGATATCTGGTGAAGTGGCCAATGGGCCAAACTCCCCAAAAAAAAAAAAAAAAAAACCTGGTGTGGTCCTTTGATACTTAAATTAATTGAGATGAGGAAATAAGCTGTATATCTCCATAATGTGGTCGTATTCATTTGTCACGTCCGGTGAGTCGCGCGGGTCCTATCTGAGCTGAGAGCACCTGCAGAGTGAAGCTGCCGTGATGTTATTACAGCGGACGGGGAGTGGAGTCATCTAAAACTGTCAGCTTCCTGCAAACTACAGCATATTAGCAAACCGCACTCACTCCCTCTCTCTCTCTCGGCCTCTTTCTCTCACCTCCCTCACACACACTGACACGCACACACACACGGAATGCATATACATAGGCACGCACATTCAAAAACAAACAAATGACAAAAAGAAAAAATAAAAAAAATTCAATTTCATTCCCATGTAGCTTCACTAATAGTGGTCAGTAGCTGAACCCCCGCACACACACTCTGCTGAGAGCTCACACAGGAAACTCCTACAAATGCACAAACCAGTTCTCCCCTTTGAAAATGGTAAAAATAATATCCAAAGTTTGTTTTCACTCATATAAAAAACCCCAAATGGTCTCTACATAGAAGCATAGAAAAGGAAGGACAACGTTTGTTTACCCACATAAAGATTTTCTTTGCGTTAATGAAATAACGATGGGTTCCTTTTATTATTATTATTTTTTTAATACACTGTATATACAACATTACTCTTTTTTTTAAACTATTTTATCATGTTGACTAAACATAACTAGTTGTATATGATACTTTTGTAAATATGTTACATCTTGGAAATGATTAAAAAAAAAAAAAATAAAACAAATAAAGTGCAAGAAACAGATCTGGAGACCACAAACACTTTTCTGTGAGTATATAGAAATTAAATAGCATTGGCAATAGCTATGTTGCTCGAGTTGTATTTCCATAGTTGCATTGAAATCTTGACAGCTTACAGCAGCTACACACAGAGTTTCTTTTCAAATCCGCCTCACTTTAGCACGAGGTTGTAATAGAAGCCGACGCGACGACTGCATGTCAACTAAGAGGCGACTCGATAAACATTTACATTGTGTCTCATACAGTAAGTCCTGGGTGGCTTTCATATAGTCTGTTACTGTATTTGTGGTATGTTTTGTGTTTGTATACAATGTAAAGTATGTTGTACAGTATATGTATACATACATATATATATATATATAATACAATAGCTTTAATGAGGAACAGTAAAATCTTTTTGTTTCTGCTTAGACAAAATCAACTCCGCTAGAAAGCCACGTTGCAAAGAGAGCAAAGCTGCTGGTTATGTTCGAAATCAAATCTCCTGCCTGCTGAAGGTGAATAGCATTGTATTCTGTGTGGTCTGTGATTTTGCTCTAAGTTGCAGTTAGCTTATCCTGAGGTAAAACATTTTGTGCAATGCTTAAAAAAGAGACCGGCGACTGTTACAGTTCCAAAGGAGCCTCTGGTTGCACTAAAGGACCCTCGACCCTCCCTCCGGTGTCACCCGCGTGCGAACCTCGCAGACGGGCCGCCGCCGTGTGCGAGTCGGCGCGCGTGGAAAACGCCCGGCGTGACGGCGCGCCCTTCGGTACAGTGTATCTGCCGTGTTGGATTAGTGAGCGTGTGAGCAGTGTGAGTCCGAAAACAGAAATCTGACCTCCGTGGCCTTTTACTCTGCATGCTGTCACACCACATACTGCAGCTTGTAAGGCTCCACTGCAAGTGCACAACAGTAGGACACTCCAACGTTTAAAAAAAAAAAACAAACAAAAGAAAGAAAGAAAGCAATCAGGGCAGTGCCGTCGTGTGAACTAAGAATTACCAAGGCATGCTGTTCAGAGTTTGAACTGAGATCTCAGCTTCTGCAATGGCAGGTGGAAGAGAGAGGTAAACAAAAAAAAATCTGAGTTAGTGAGATTGAGCAGCAATCGGTGTCAACTTGAGAACACGCAGGATGTCTCCAGTCTTTTCAGGTATATATGTGTGTATTCGAATGCCCCGGTATATTCTTAGTCAGATGACAGCAGCTGCATACACACACCTCTGAGCATGCATCATGCGTGCTGCAGTAGGCTCACATTGGTTATGGTGACACAGCACCCATATACAGCAGTCGAGATAATGCACATGTGCATAAAACTTTCCAAAAGAAACCAAAAGCACAAAAATGAGTACAAAACAAGAGCAGACCAATGATGACATCAAAAAGGTTGTTGTAGAAATATCGGCTTGAGAGGGAGTCAGGGGAGGGGCTCAGCATGGGGACCTGGAAGCTTTTAGTTTGATTTAGCTCTCCACCAAGGACCAGCTGTTCGCTTGTTTTGCTTTTTTTTTTTTTTTTTTTTAAAGATCGTTTTTTTTTGTTTGCTTGTTTGTTTGTTTGTTTGTTTGTAGGGGTAATGTCTCTGTCTTTCTCTCTTTTTTCTTTCTTTTAGTAGGGAGTGAAGCGACTGTACCCTCCTCTGTATAGGCTAGCCTGCAACATCAAAGATGAAAAAGTACCAATCAGTATTCAGGTGACAGCTTAGTTGGTTTCTTTTTCCCCGCAAATTTCCTTCCTTTTTCCACGTGGTCACTTTGTAAGGCTGTGCATGCAGGAATGATGAAGAAAATAAAGATTGAGATATTTAAGCTGATGTTTTTTTTTTTCTTGTTTGGTTTTCTCAGGCGCACAATGTGAGTGTGTGTTAGGAACAGGGTCATAAACCGCTTCGGAGGGACTGGTGGATTTGGAGCTTGGTAGTGAAAGTGGAAATCAGCGAAGTTAATGGAAATTTTTTTATTTTAACCATAGCAGGGGGGGAAAAAAAAAAAAAAAAAAAAAGAGTTCCAAGATATCAGTATCCCTTTGCCTCGACAAAAGCGGAGAGACGTGGGACCTGCCCTGACGCATTTTCTTGAATTAATTACATTAAGAAATAAATTGGAAAATATTGTGCTCGGTTCATGCTTTTCACTGTGGAAAAACATTCCTTGAGGAAAAGGCTTTTCAGGCTATAACAATGGCAGAGATTCAACCAAAGCAAAATAAGTTCAAAGGGGTTTAATCATAATTCCTTTTCAAGTCCAATGGAGGTGCCTGCACCTTTCTGGAGGGGCAAACCACCACGGGGTATTAGTTCCTAGATTCAGCACCATGCTCGGGATATCTGGGGCAAAACACGCACATCAAGCATGCACGTAGGGGCCTACGCATGCACACCTGCTCATGCACGCACACACACACACACACACACACACACGCACACACACACACACAGCCACTAACTCCCTCATCTCATCTTTCACCGGCTCTGCTGCTGGTAGGAATTGGGGGAAAACTCCAAAAGCGAGTGCATGTGTTCAAAGGCTAATTTCTCCTAATTTTGGGGAACCCTCTTGCTTGGTCAAAACTTTAATCCGTGTGAAACGTATCGGCGCGCTGGAAATGAGCAAAGAGAATTTCATGCAACCTCAGAGGAACTAATTATTGTATAGCTTTTAAATGCAAAAATGACTCGTCTCTGCTGTGGAGCCATTAATCAAATATGATTAAAGAATTAGGAGCCAAACTGGTATTTCTCCTCGGCTCTCGAGTCTATTTGATGTGGGCCTCGGCACAGCGGATCCCCCGGTCTCCACATCATTTGTTCACCACCAGGCTCCTCTACCACACCAGCACACGCAGCCTCCCGAGTCTCTGTTATTTCCCTCAGCTCCCAACACACACAACATTAGCTCTGACGGTTTTTTTAGGGGCCAAATCATGTCTTATTTTTGTTGGGGAAAAAAACAAAAAAAAAAGGACGGCTATAGTGTCAGAGAAACGGAAGGAAATTTGGAGGAAAAAGAAGAAAGAATAAAAAACGTTCAAGCACATTTTTTAATTAAGTAAATGAAGAGGAAAAAAAAAAAGAAATGTCTTAATTAATGAAAGCTTTTAGCTAGCAGCTGCACCGGGGAACTGTATGCTTTTTTATGTTGTTGAAAAATCGCATGCATGCCGGAATGGTAAATTTGAGTCATTTCTCAGGCAGAGAGCACTCCTCCGATCAACCTTGTGGGTAGAAGGGGAGGGTGAGACAACTTCCTCCTTCCGTCTCGCTCTCTCATTTATGTCCCACGGCACACTGCTGCATGCGTTTGGTGGTCCTTAATCTTTAGATTAAGTCTGTGAGCCCAGTCCCATTCCCTCAACATAAAACAAACCAAAGAGAAACTCTCTCTGTTTTCGGAAAAGATGCTCTTTTATTTATTATCATTTTTCATCTTTGATGTTACAGTAGCTGCAAAAGCTAGCTAAAAACAGACATTAACGATTCAACTTCATCCCTTCAAGTTTGGTTTGGCTGAATGAAAAAAAATGAGCCAACTCCGGAGCGAGTTGAGTGATGCAGAATGAACAGAAAGCTTGGAAATGTAGTCATTACGTAAGATGCAGAGTTGGTGTAAAACATGTTGCAGTGATCGCTCATTCTCACTTCAAGAGAACCTGTGTTGAATCAATATTGCATGAGGTGGGCTAGCATGGCATAACACAACATAAGTTTGTTGCACTGGGTGTCTGAGCCAATTTCCACATGCTGGGCTGTTCAGTACTGCTCAGCTCCACTAGGCTGTGCCAGATAGCATGACAAGGGGAAAAATAAAAACCAGTGACCGCTGGAGTCTCTGGTCTTTATTTTGGAGTGTGAGTTGTGTGTCTGCTGGCTCATGTCTTAATGTTGCCGACAGGGTGCAGATATTACAGGTCAAATCTCACAGACTTACCATAGTACCCACACTGTACGTGGCGGCAGGGCCAATTGTATGGTGGTAGGGGTCTGCTGTTGCATAGACTCTGCCATAGCTGCACAAGAGGAGGTACAGAGAACACGGTCATTGATCTATCATTGACAAGGAGAGAAGAACATTTATGCATGCTTGTTTAATGCTCGAGCCCCGAAGTCGACTCTTTCAAGTCTCTAACACAATCAATTATTTCCCTCCTCTCCCTCCTGGGCTTTCTACATTATACAAGGTGGTTCAAAAAGGGGAGTTCAAAGGTTGGTGAATTATACTTGTCTTTTCATTGTCATCTTGATTAGGTGGAAGGAATAGGTAATGAGCATGGAGAGAGAATGAGAGAGAAAAACAGAGAGGAAGACAGAGAGTGAGACAGCGAGAGAGAGAGGGAGAGAGAGAGAGAGAGCTGAAGCTGGAGGGCTTGGTCTTGGTCTCTCACCCTGTTCTTGTTTACCCAAGCTGCACAGTGGGCTCACGCCCCTGTCTTTTCATTGTTGCTGGTTTGGAACTAATCCTTCCAATTTCCTTCTGAGACAGGACAAGATGTGTCTGCCTTATTTATTTATTTATTCGACTTCACATATTCCTCTATTTACTTTCTTTTTTTTCCCTTTTTTTTTTTCAATGCTCGCTTGCAAATGAGGGTCTGCACGGAGCAGATAAGGCACACCCAGCCAAGGACTGAGGGCACCAAATCAACCAGGAATAAAAATCAAGTGGAGAGAGGGGAAAAATTTTCCTAAAGGAGACAACAAGACGTACAGCATGCATGCCTTTCGCATGAGCTACATTGAGTTATATAAGATCTAAATATGGCTTGTCCCATTTAAGTCCAGCAGCACCCAAGGTCAGTGAGCAGGACGTGAAATCAGAAAGGCTGTCTCGGCTCCTTGGGGAGGAGGCCAGTGCCATGAGATGGTCAGGGAAACTCTCCATGGTCCTCTTATCTTCAGTGAGCACCAAACCCCACAGGCCCTCTAAGGCTAATATATCTACAAAATGGCTCTCACCAGAGTGGCACTGCTGACATCCGCCAGGTCAAACCACCCTGTGCAATGTCACAGCGCCTCAACAGAGCCGATTGGAAGCTGGCAGGGTCTCTACAATGTGACTGGTTCCTCACAGGGCCTCTCTGATATATCAGACTGCCGGGATGAACTCTGCGATGGCTACGGTTACTTACAGGGCTTCGTGATGCAGGCCTGTAGGCTTTTCAGATAATGAATGTTTCATATTTTACAGGGGTTTCACAAGCCTTCTGCGATCCCGGTGACCTCTTTTCATGATTGGCTGATTGCTCCACGGTTAAGTCTGATAAGGTATTGCTGAGACAATACCGACAAACCCCTATTGATCCAATGGGCATGACCGCTTATTCAAAAGGAAACAAACAGACAAGGGAGGCAAAACAAAAGCAAAACAAACAACTCGGGAGCGAATTACATTAAATCTCAGGGAAAAATATAGGCAAGAGAAACAGGAATTAAATCACTCCCAGAGGAAAAAGCTCCTGTCCAATTTCTGCTCTCGCCGAGCACGGCTGCTCATAATTCGAGCTGCGGCGAGGCCTGATAAATCTTACATTATCGATATGATCTTCAGGCTCTCAGGCAGGGTGTACGTTATCACAAGTGACATGCTCAATCCTTCCCAGATTAGATTCCCAAACCAGCCCACATCCTGGCTGACAACGGCTTTCAGGGGCCGAATGAATCAGCGACGCCTCCTCAAACGGAGCACACCTGAACCGGAATGGCATCACTCAGAAGTGATAGAGTCCCTGCCTGTCCATCTTCCCCCCTCTCTCTCATTCTCCCTGCCTCCCTTCCACAGTCCTGGGGCAATTCATAAATACCACTGATATACCCACTCTCCCATCACGGGCAGAGAGTCATGGGATATATACCTTCTTCTTTTTTCATCTTGTCCAACAAGGTTAGTCTTTTTGTGTGCTTTAGCTTAGAGCCAGATGGTGGGCTCCCTAATGGACAAGATAATTGAAGGAGGAAGGGTGGGGGTGGGGGGTGGGGGTAGGGGAGGTGGGGTATAAACCCTGAGAAGGAGATTCCATATATTTTGAAAATGTTGATAAGGTGGTCTCCATTTATCAAATCCAGTCAGCGCCAAATGTCTGGGCCATGGATCTTTCGCTTTTTTAGGAATACACCGTGATTATTTAGAGGAAAACTCCACCCTCTGACACCGTTAGATATAATCAATTTGTGATGCGCGATGCATTCCAGCAGATATCTCGTGATTAAGTGCTGTAATTTAGTTTGTTGATGCATCCACTTTCGCTCAACCTTACTTCCACTTCAGCCGGTGATTTCTTATGTTTCCGGGAATGCGTTTTCAACAACCCCCGGAGAAGGGGAGTCGGCGTGCGGTTTTTGATCAAAGCCGGGTGTACGGGCGTAGAAATGCAGCGAGTCAGCCGGCTAGCTCAGAGCACTGTGGCGTGTGCGTGATTGTGGCCATGCTCATCTCTCAAAATGCACATCCTTGTATACAAACAATATTGAACTGACTTGCATTGAAAATGGGTGTGAAGCTGTAGAAAGAAGCCAAAACCTGATCTTTACTGTGTTTTACTGTAAATAGCCGGTAAAATATTCAAGTATTTAAATGTTTTAGGGTGGGTCTTTAAATTAAAACAGTTCAGTTTGTGACTACATAATGACTTTCACATTTATTATTTGTGGCGCTATGTAATTAATGATCAAAAAGACATGCCTTTTCTGAACTAGTGCTTAACTATTTTGACTCATTAGTATTATAAGCTCGCAGTATGATTCATTTCTGTTTCCCAGTAGCAGCGCACTTATTAAACTGATGAAGTTTGCATGAGGGAGATTCTCACCTGTCACTGTAGGCAGCGGTGGTGGTGGGCTGGGCATATCTGTATGCTGCATAGCCACCCTGTGAAAAAAAAAAAAAAAAAAAAAAAACCCACAGTGTTAATCAGTGATGGAGCACAAAATGCCGCGTGCCTCATTGATAAAGATGCATGTCGTGTTACAGAAGATGAAGTATTACAGAAACAAGGAGGCGGCAATACAGACTGTAGGTTCATATCATCATACGAGTTTAATTTCAGTGCACAATATTGTGTGCAATCCACAGACTGCCCAATTGCAGGATCCCTTGCAGACAGCCAGAGGGCGCTGTTTGATACATGCTGTGTTGGGAAGCAGGTACTGGCAACCGGGGGAATGAATGATGTGCTCAGAGACTGGATATTAGAGAAGCTGGTCATTGTCAAACTAGAGGCTCATCCCAGCAGCAGTGGTAGCATAACACAGGCCAAATGAGCCAACTCCCAAAATTCAACCCATTTTCAGAATGAGAAAGCTCTCCTGCTACATTATTGAAGAGCTCCTTTTTTCTCCGCGCGACCCCCCTGGCTGGCAAATGAAGTACGAAGGCAGAAGATGGTTGGACCATTGGGGAGTCAGGACCGTTGTATTCATTTGCCAGAGTAGGAAAGGAATTAAAGACCTCATTGTGGAGTGCAGCTATTACTCTCTTTGAAAAATGAAGCTGTTCTCCTACTGTTTTTCTATTAGTGCCAGTGGAGTGTGTGCCCATCTGCGTCCATACGGTGGATAGGTGGCTTTTAATAATGCATGTTTTCATTTATTTTTAAACTCAAGGGGGGAGATGTCCGATAGGGAACAGCGGGAAGAAGCAACGTCAACGGCCGCGGCCATGGCTGCACGTGAATGCAGGTCAGGGGCCCCGGCGTTTGAGCCGCCCCCCCCTCCCTCCGTCCCCCTCATCCTTTTCCATGGGGACAGGAAGTCACAGCACTTAAGGCAGATGACTTCCTGTGGGATGGCCCTGCCTTGGGACTGTGCTGATTACCGCTACAGCCTGAACAAACACAGGCCAATAAATCACTCTCCTACGTTGTCAAATCCTGCACACAACAGTGCAGCACATTTGTTATTTTGTCGTGCTGAGTGTGTTTACGTGCGCGCGCGTGTGTGCATGCGTGCGCTTGTGTGTACGCGCTCATGTGTGTTTCTACGTGTACGTGAAAGCATGCATATGTATCAGCACAGGAGATTAATTCAACGTATATTTGTGTGTGCCGACAAATGCCCTCTCTGCCTCTCTCAGAACGTGTTCGCATGTTGTCTGCTGCTCCGAATGGACGGGACGTCGGCCGGTCGCGGCTTCGACAGCAGGACGGCGTCCACTGAATGATTGTGGAGGACGGTGAGGGCTGAGGGACTGCTTCCTCCCAGTCACCGGAGACCTTCGGGCGCACTCAGCCAGTCTGAAGCAGTGCAGTGACCAGTGCCAAAACTAATGGCAGTAAAGCACCAGGGGACAGCCTGACGGGTTGAGCGATGGGCCGACCTGGCCGAGCCTCGGTCAAGGGACGCTGGGACGCGGGGCTAAGCTGTCGGAGGCTGGACGAGCGTGGGAGACAATATCGCTTACAGCACAGCCTTGGTCTCCTCTACGGCAGTGGGTGTCGCTACAGTAAAAGCTAGTGAAATACAGTCCTATCATTTGGGCTGGTGTATAAGTCATATATCACTGGGATTCAGCGTTTTGTTCCCAGACACTGGTCATCTGTTTGTATGCCGACAGGGTGAAAGTGAGAGGCAGCTGCTGTTGTTACTGTGCCCACTGTCATCTCGCTATCTCAGCAGACGGCATTGGAAAAAAAAATCTCCCCAGCAGATTCAAAGGGACAAATTACATCCCCTCCCCAAACGTTTGGACTGATGTCAAAGTGGGGCAGCGTGGTAATTTCAGCATTATCTCCACAGCGTCCATGCTTTTCTCTGTCAAGGGCAGTGTGCAGCAGGGCCAGCCCCTGATGTGACCCTGTCTGCATGGACAGCTCCAGAGGGATGGCTAATCCCTTTATCTGCCGCCGCTCCTCTTATCTCCTGCACGGTGATGGCTGGGAAGAACCGGCCCCACTCAGGCCGCACACGGGCCCCCTGGGGCAGGCAGGGCTATCCCAGCCAAACCTTCTGAGCATACACACACACATACACATGAGCAGGAAAGAGAAGGAAAAGAGGTAGCAAGAAGGGAGGGCCGTGAGAGATGAGCCACCTCAAAAACCCAGACAAATTTAAAGGAAGAGACGACCTAACTTGACACGGGACACTGAGCCGGGGTCTGCCTCTTTGCCAAAGTCTGAGATCATAGGAAGGGAGCGAGAGCGAAGAGAGAGCGAGGAGGGAGGAGCTGAGGGGGTTTTAAATTTTGTTGTCGGGTTTCTTGGCACAGCAGACAGAGGCCTAATCGACGCCGGCTTGGCAGCAAGGCTGGGGGAACGCTGGGGGCTGAGGAGATCACGTTTTCCTCTCCAGGGCTGGGTTTTTGTCTGCTTTACTTCTGTTTCATCTAAGCATGCAAGGGGAGAAAAGCCAACTGTACTTACATAGATCTCTGCACCATAGAAGCCATCTTGGTACACCACCCTGCGAAACGAGAGGGAGAAACGAGAGGGAAGCGTTAGCCGATTTGACGTATGCAGCGTCGTTTTTTTTTTTTTGCACAGCCCGATTGAATCTCTGCCCCTGATGTTTTCGATATTTCCCATCTCAAACCAGGACCAAGTCAAGCGCATATTTGCATGGTGGAAACGAGGAGTGATGGAGGCGAGCTGGGGTGAGTCCATAGGGTCAGCTTTTAGCGGCTTCAGCGCACCACAAATAATGAATGACATATTAAGGGGAAAAGCGCAACCATTTCACAATCCCCGTCCAATTTTCTGCTCTGGTAAAATTGTTTGTCTTTCCAGTTGCTGCAGTGTTGTCAGGAGGGATGGTGATGGTGTTGGCGGTGGGGGGATAGTAAGGGAGAGAGGCGGGGAGGACAAAGGAACTCAGCGAAGGGGCTCTCTCACGTGACTCTGCTATATAAATCAACCAGCTGCCATCAGTAGCAAAGGGCCCCGGAGTGGCAGGGAAGGGAGGGGGACATGGGATTTCCAGTCCCAGCTTCAGCAGTGAGTCTCTCCGCAGTGAGACGGATCCTGATCTAATCACAGATAGACAGCTATACTGGGCCCTTGGCCTGCCTCCGTCAGACCTCTCCCACGGCCACACAGACCACTGCTGATAAGAGACGAGTGTAAGGCAGGGCTGCACAAAGCCAGGAGATCAGCATGGGCCCTGGTCACAGTCCAGTGAGATCTGCCCAGTAATACGCTATCTCAGCTCTCTATAGCTCTCCCTGTGGCTTTGTTAGGTCCTCCTTTGTCAACAGACAGCGTACAAATATAAGGACAGGCAGACACAGTTAAGCATACGTACACAGATAGAGACACAAAAACAAATATGGATGCAGAAAGTCGAGCGTATGCGTGCACGCCCACACATGTTCGCACAGCGAGGCGAGAAAGCCTCATACATATAGACACAGACGCACACACACACACCCACGCGCAGATGCAGATACTAACACATGCCAACATAAACACAGAACTAAAACGTCTGGCACTGCGAGAATTGCTCATTGCCGTTGTCTATTTGGGTTAGAGATGACATTCGGATACTCACGCTCCGTAAGCTGGGATGGGTGGTGGTGGGGGTGCCGTGCGGAACGTGTTGTACACGGCCCGCCCCCGGCCTCGCAAGTGGGCGCCCCTATAGGCCACCGTGGCCCCTGTGGCAGGGTAGGGAAACCCTGTTACTATGGAAGGAAACACACGAGAGAAAAGAAAATGACTTTCAGAGAACATCCTCGACTTGGCATTGCTTACCTTATGACAGAATACATTAGAGAGAGACGTGTGGCACTGCTTTCCCTATGACAGAATGCATTATGGAGAAGACAAGGAAACAATAGATTTAATCTTTTCTAGGTGCGCCTCATCGAGCACTCTCCCCTTTCCCAGCTCGCTGCTTTGTGCCGTACTCAGCAAGGATCCACATTTGCTGTACGCATCCTTTCCTGATGCCTGGTGAGGGGCAGCCTTGAAGCATAGGCAGGTAATGGATGCAATACCACTAGTTTCGCACCATGGCTTTTGCATAGTTTAGACACAATGGGCTAGCAGCAATGAGGGAGGGACGGTGCGGGGGGGGGGGTGCAAGGGGGAGAGGTAGAGGGCGTTTCTAGGTGTTGGGGAGAGACAGGTGGGAGGTGAAGGTTGTTGAACATCGTCTCTGGATGTTCGGAGCCTCCCCGAGGGGGAATGGAGCAGATGGGCTGGACAAGCGAGGCCCGAACCTCGGCGTGACCCTCGTAACGAAACCCAGCTGGGACCACCTTCAGCCAATCACACAACCGCATCTGTCCTTCTCGCAGTAAATGAGGATAGCTAGGGGCGTGGGGCGGACGTGGGGGTGGGAAGGTTCGGTGTGACAGTGCAAGGAAAAAGTCCATGGTCACAGATTAGAGGACGGGTGATGTGATCTTCAGGTCTCTACTTAACCTTCAATCAGTCCAGCAGCTGTCTGATTACGAGTCGCGGCGCTGCATACAAACACGCCGATCCCTCTTCCTCCCTTTCTCTCTGCCTCTCCCGGTCATGATTAAGCCGGCCTTTTCTCCTCCAGCCACTGAAATTCCCGCACACCTCCTACCCTCTGTTCTGTTCTTTACCCTCTTTCCCTCCCTGCCTCACCCACTCCATCACAACACAGCTACCCCCACCCGCTACTATTATCGTTCATACCAACCCCCAACTCTTCTCCTCTCTCCAGTTCTTGATTTATTCATTACCATGACATGTTTTGGGTGAATTCATCACAGACCACTTCAATTTCTCCAGTCTGGGATCACTGTGCGATGGGATGCAGCGAAGCCCCCGTCTTGTATTTGTGTGTGCGTGTGTGCGGGAGGGAGGGGTGGTTGGTGCGGGGGCTTACACAGGTTAATAACATGTATCCAATGCGTTTCAGATGAACCCGCTGCCGTGAAGAAGCCGGCAGGCAGTCCCTTGCAATCGCAGATAAACTAGACTACAATGAAGATCCATGGTAGCTGGTATGTATTCAGTGGTGTATAGGTTTCTGCCTGGGGAACGACGGCCAGGCATTACTGTGCTGTGTGTAGCGTTAACCCTGCAGGTGGATAAGACTAGTGAGCGCCCTAATGAACGATGCACACCCTAGCCCTGCTGCTTCAATAAAGCTGACAGGGAGACAGATTAGTGGTGCTTTTAAAAACACAGAGAGCCAGGTTTAATGTCTTCTGCCATTAACATCACGCTCCATTAGTGGGTCCGCACACATATTCAAACTCTGCGTCTCATTTGGCCAGGTAACGCCCCCCTACCCCCCCACCCCCCTACATCTACCTCCACCCGCCCCTCCCCACGAGGTGCAGGACACTTTGTTTGCTGCCAACGTAGCAATAGACTGCCTGGACTCGCAGTGTGCCCTCTTTCCCCCAAGTGATTTATAATGCTGACCTTGACATTTAAATTAGTCTCTTTTTTTGGAGCAGTGGACATCTGAGCTCAGTTGCTAAAGGGCAAAAACAATCCTCTTTGATAGTTTCCGCGGTGTTTTTTTTCACCCCCTCCTTAACAAATCGCTCCTATTTGCGGGCTTGGAAAGTCCACTGTTCTGTTATTTATTTATTTATTTTATTTATTTATTTTTTTTGAAATTTATATGCAATATGCATGTGGTGATGTATGTGAATGTAAACTCATAATGAGTTGGCGATAGGCTACACTGCTTCAATAATAACCCATAAATCAAAGGCACTGTCACACCTTGGTAAGCCCATGAAAAGCAACAACAGCCACGGTGTATAGGAGCACAAACCCGGTCTAGCCACCAAAGTCAAACACCTTTTCCGGGAGGAGGGCTGGAAAAAATATGAGTTATGTGCTGGAGGGCGGCGGGGTCACGCTGCACCTCATATGTCATATGTGTCAACTTGAGAGAAGCTCAATACCTGCAGAGCCAGTTGGACCTGAGGTAATCCAGCTCTGTGCCAATGATGGGGTCGTAACCGGCCCCCATAAAGAAAGACCTGATTTTCCACAAGGTTGATCTCTCTAATACTTCCTGCTCAAATACATCGGGCAATGAGCACTTAATCCAAGCACTGGGGACCAAAAACAGCTTAATCTAATCAAGAGTCTGGAGCTTAATTATCCCCTTAACATACACTCCAACAATGAGAGGATCTGTCTACATATATTAAGATGGCAATTAGCCTTTCTTTTCTGTCATTTACACAGCTGGTAGCTTTTCACCAGTCCTCAAGAAAACTCCACCTCAGTAGCTGAAAATATGAACTGGTGAATGAAGAGCTACTCATCCCCTGTCTCCTTAGGAATTAGCTGGAGAGAAGAGGGTCTCTCTCTCGTTCTCTCTCTCTCTCTCTCTCCCTCTCTCTCTCTCTCTCAGTGTTAGCCTAAGGAGCTTGTCCAAATAAAGGGATTTCTAAGTGGTAGCTGTCCATGGTGCTGAAAACATCCAACGCAAGGGATAATCCAGATAAGTTTGTCAGTGAGATTTACAAACACAATAATTCAGTTACGGTAAAATGATCAAAACAATACAATATTTATTCCATTATTGGGAAAGCTGACAATGTACATATTAGCCCCATGTTTTCATTTTTCAATTTGCAGCTATTTCCAGATTGAGACACTATTCTTATTTTTTATTTGCTACCTTGCTGTATTTGCTTTTTTGTTTTATAAATCAGTCAAAATAAATTTTGCGCAGAATATTCTTTTGAGTATTCAGCAAAAAAATAATGATATATGCTGCCATTTTTAATTCATCAATCATTTAAAGCAAAACTAGAATATAACACTCAATATTCTAATAAAAACAAAAACAAAAGAACACATAAATAGGATGAATATTGCACTGAAAATATGATTTAGAAAAGTTAATAAAAGGTTATTGAGAGATACAGCAGATACTGCACAGCGACACACCCACCTACTGTAAATGTGAATATATATATACATAAGCACATACACGCACATATACAATGCGTTTAAGCATGTGACAATAGAGAATAAAACGATGCAGTCTTGTACTGCTGTGTAATTTTTAGCCCACCCAAACTTTTCTGTGAAAGCGCATCAGAGTAAAACAGGATAAAGTTGAGCTCAGCTTGTGGACAGCTACCAGTCACTATACACCAGCATTTCTGCCACTGCCATGTTTTTCTGCCAATCCCTCCATTTGACTGGGAATCCAATCACCTTGCTCTTGTTCCCCGGACCGCCACCCCCCTCATCAGCTCCCCACCTCCCCCCCCAGGAGGGCTCTAGGGGAGGTTTGGGTTGCAGGTGGCAGCAGAGGACATGGGCCCGGGGTTGGCGCCGCCCGCCTTCACCCCACCAACCCCCTCTCTCCCCCATCAGTAGGAGGAGCCAGTCTACCCTGCGAGAGGTTAAGAGCGGGGAGCCGGCATGAGGCTCTCATCCGTCATTCTCCTGAATGGGTTTTGAGGACAATAAACCTGTAGCGCCAGGACGAATGGAGACGGAGTGTGCTGTCACCGAGCCAGGATTTATGGCTCCCAATTTCACTGATCTCCCGCACAGAAATGAGGACTGATAAACAGTGATTAATCGCCTTTACATCCCATTTTACTCCCACCTAAAGTATATTAACTGTAGCTATGATGATTTTAGAATACATCCACAAAACTGCACGCGCCTGATTCTTGATTTTTATTTTTTTTTCATTTTTCCAGGGGAGTGGAGCAACATAAAAATATCATGGTCAAAGGCGTGGTCCGCTATTTATTTTCTGAAAGCTAAAACGCCCTCTTGGCTCCTCGTTAGGACATTTTTGTTTCAAAAATGTATCTCTTATTTATGTTTCCCATCTTCCCAGCTGGCAAGCATATGTTGTCGTTTAGGCTTGGCAAACTCCAGCGCCATGTCAAGACGACTTGAAAAATTAGCAGCCAATAAATCACCCAACCCCTCCTGCTTCCCCTGCCTGGAGTGGTGGACCACACTCCCTCTGATTTATGAGATGATTTGGGAAGTGTGTGTGTGTGCGCGCGTGTGTGTAAAACGGGGAGAGAAAGTGTGCAAGAAAGAGGGGACATCCGTGAGTATCTGTGTTCTACATAGGTTACATATTTCTGTGTGCTGGAATGCGTTGCTCTGAGTCTGAATCAGACGAGAGAAAGCGATGTCGTCTGTGAAAATTGAAATGGGAAATTTGAGGTGAATTTCAAGATTTTGTATTTGTCACAAAATATGCCCGACTGTGGCATAATGTATGAGCGTGTGTATGCTTATAGGGAGGTGTGTGTGCGAGTGTCTATGTGTGTAATTATCAGGGGAAGATGTCGGAACCAAGGGAGTTGTGAGGGGAGGGAGGAGGTGAGGGGGAGGGAGGGTGGGAGGGAAAGAGGGAGGGGGTGAGGGGTGCGAGATGAAATAAAAATGATAGATGACTGCTTTCTGTCATGGACAGTTATTTAGAGGTTCGCCGTAAAGCTGTCCGGGGAATGAACAGATTTTAGTCTAATGAGCAGAAAGGAAAGCCGTTAAAGTGGCGCGATGTGCTCAGCACTTCTTCCAAATGAAATAGTACCATTTCCCCCTCATTAAAATGCAAAGGGTTCATATAACATACAGCAATAAAGCTGGCTTGTCGAGGCAGGGAGAGATAGGGAAAACCCCACTGAGCTCATCTCATTCCTCCATTACTGAGACCAGAAGGAATAGCGGCCTTCGACAGGGTAGGTGCCAACAATATCGCTCACTCAATCTCCCTTATTCGGTTAGCTCTGTAAAAGTCAATCTGGCGCACTTGGCAAATCCATCCACGGCAGCAGCCTCCACAATCTGATAACAGTTGCAGGGGCGCTTGCTCTTGAAATCATTTTTTTCAGCTTTACAGTTGCACACCGCGCAAACAATGGCTCAGGCTCCCTCAGCCACTCAGAAAGGCTTGGATCATCCACTGCTTATCTGGGCTGCTGTTAGATTCACTTTGATTTGAGGGGAATTTCATGTTCGGTGGGTTCAGGATGAACTTGATTGTAGAATTCAGGGGTCAGATTGGATTGGGCCCGACTGATAGTGGCCACACGTATGGAGGAGTGTGATGTGATGGTGCGGAGGTGTAAGGTGGAGAGCGGAGTGGCCATACTGCGGGTCTCTTACCAGCATACAGTTCAGGACCATAGACAGCTCCTACCACTGGATTCAGCTTCCAGCCTGGCAAAGACCAAAAAGCAAAACAGGTCTTAGAGAACAGAATAACTATAATGGTAATGACAATGACAGATTTTTTTTTGCTTTTATCATTTATTTATTTATTTTTTTTAAAGGACTCACCATTCGTATAAGGGTTGGCCACTTTTTTGTTTGTCATAACCCGTGCTGTTGCATTGTTCACCTGTTCAAACCAACAAAACACAGGGCCAGAGTTCACTGAAGCGCACACTGCAACACAACGCCTAGTACGGGTCAAAAGACCAAGACATGAAAGCAAAAATTCATGAAAAAAAAAAAACGAGATAATTTACGTTACACAAATAGGTTTGAAACGACTGAAGAAACAATGGCCTTGAATCACCTATACATGAATTTATTCATCATTTCAATTTTCTTTCAGATGATTCAATTACTGTAAAGAGAGGGAAAGCATGCACCAATTATCTACGGATATGAAAAAAAAACAAAAAAGACAAAAAACAACCTCCAAAACCAGTAATTGGTTGGATAAACAAATGGATTTGAAAAGAAAAACACAGACAGTGCTTTGATTTTCTTCTATTGACCTGATGAGAATGACTGAGTAGGGGCCTGGCTCATTGTAAACAAGGCCAGAATTAGAGCAGGCAACACTAAACGATGGTGACAGGGGGGGATGCAGGTCCTCTCAGATTTGACAGGCTCCTAGGGGATGATAGCATGCATTCATTCTCCATTGTCAGGTAATGATGGACAACTGGCACGTCCGGGTTGTATGTATGTATGGATCCTGCATTCCACTCGGTGCATGTTATATGCGGCATTACGCATGCATGCATCCAGGCACACATACAGTACAGCAGCCACATGCTAATATGTGGGGCTATGGGTGAGAGTGGGTGTTGAGAAAGGGTTTCGGTAGCAGGCAGAAAATAGAAAAAACAGGGAAAAAAGGGGGAAAAAAGGAAAGCACCTCTATTTTGCGTCCTTCTACGATTGTACCATTTAGTTTCTCCCGTGCACGATCGGCATCTGTGCTTGTTTCAAAAGTTACAAACCCAAAGCCCTGAGAGTGCCACGTTAGCCACCGGTAAGAGAGGAGGAAGTGGGTAAGGATGGACACGCCCACACACATACACACACACACACACACGCGCACACAAACACGCACACAAAGAAAGAGGAAGGGGGAGGGAGGAGAGAAGGGAAAGAGAAGTGAGAAGACAGGAGTAGGTGAGCAATAGCGGCGGCAGAGTCGAGTTGTAAGCAGCCAGATTAATTAGAGGCAGTTAGTGAGGCGTCAGGAAACAGCAAACAGAGAGATCCAAGGAGAAGAGGATAACGGTGACATGACCTCACACAACAACACTAACAAACCTGCCTGCTTTACCCAATTAAACAGCATAACACCAGCGCCATGGGTGAATGTCAGGAAGCAATGGATGCATAACACTGTGTTAGCCGGCATAACAGTCACATAATTACCCGCACTACTTCAACACTACCCTCGCCCAAACAACCCAGTCCTCCTTTGAAGACAGGGACGATATACACAAAGGCGAAGAAGTGTGCATGGATCCTCAAAAAAAAAAGAGTGATTAACTTGACCGTTGACTGTTTCTATTCGGCGAGTGAAAGTGCCCCGCGTCTTTGTTGCATTTGATGAACCTTTATGAAAAGAAGTGAGTGATGTCACGGCTAATGTAGTGTCCTCCGCCACGGCATTTTTGAAGCTAATGAAAAAAAAGAACCTCTTTGATAGAGAATGGGAGGCGGAAATAAAAGTGGAGGGTATCGACTTAAAACCTCAACCAAAATATATCCACCTCTCATTTCCATTCTCAACCCCCAAGCCCCCCACATACTCTTGGTGTCTCTCTCTCTCTCTCTCTCTCTCTCTCCCCTGGGGGTTTTGTCACTTGCTTGAGTTATGTGGACTGGGATACTGGACCTGAGCTCTCGCGAAAGCCTTAAGATATGCTGGCCAAACAAGTCCCATTCCATTGGTTTCTATATATACTTATGGAGGTATAGGCAGGGGGAGAGGGAGCATGGCCAGCACTGCCTGATAATTGCTTGAGGATGTAATACATGTGAGAGATGGCAAGCAGTGTGATCTCGTATGCATACACAGGATCTCCGGGCTTCTATTCCTAGCATAAATAACATGGGAGCTGTCCTTGGGGAAAGAGAGATAAAGAAATAAATTCAAAAAAGGAATTGAGGGCAAAATTAATCCTTTGGACATTTCACCCGACCATGGTTGCCCCCTCTATCTTTTTTTATCATGCACAAATAATTAGCTTACATCGAAGGAGGGAGGGGGGGGCGCGGACGGAGGGGGAGTGGAGTCACCATTTTTCAAAGGAGACAAACATATTGAATGCAAATTGCCAAAGCTTCATAGAAAATAGATTGTTTATTAATGGCCTGGTAGGTTCATTATATAGCGCGCAGGGTGCGGGAGAGAGAGAGGCATCATGGGTAATGGCTTTGTAGGGCACAAACAATAAATGCTTGTTACGGCGGAGGAGGCAGGTTTATCCGGTGCTCAATCTTGTCTGGCTGAGGGGGCTGAGTGCAGCAGCATTGCCGGGTTCCAGGGCTCCCTGCATACCTATATAAGACCCCAAACTACTCCCAGGTAGGAATGGGAATCAATAGTATTCATGCCTCAACACCCAGCTAGGGAGCCTGTCTCCTTTATGAATGGAAAGCCGTGGAGCTTGGTACACTCTATTAAATGAACAGCTGGACGGGTAGCACTCTGCTGTTCACACCACCGAAGGCTTCGGCTGCATTTTACTACACAACGCTGCGGCTATTTTGCTGGATTAAGAATTAAAAATTTATTCCGTTCGTATATTCATGAAGACCGTTGGGGTTTGTTTTGGAGTGGTTACGTCTGAAGGACCACACCGGCGGTCGAATGTCTGGCCGATTTGCTACAATTTCCCCGCATTTTCCTTTTGCAAGCAAACCACTTTGCAAATCATATAACATACCAATCAAGATCCCTCGATTTTCAAATTTCAGTTTCGGGTTGAAACGGCCGCCGCGTAATGTTCTGCATCTGTGACTAACAAAGCTGTCGCCACTCGTAAAGCGCAGACCTGATAATTGGCAAAAGTTTCCGCCCAATTTCAAGTCATCAAAACACAACACGGCTGCTGCTTTAAGGAAAACTAATGTGGATGAAAGTTTATTTTCATACTGTAGTGGAATGAATGGAAAGCAATAAAAGGTTAAAAAATTATATCAGAGTTCTAAAACACAACTGCTTAGCAGAAACGTTGAGTATATTATACATATTACATAAACATGAAAAAGCACTGGAATTCAATAAAAGTTCTTCTTCCCGTATGACATCAATTCAGCATTAATTTTCAACTCAAAAAAGAGTATATTTATTCGCCAAACATTATGGAGTGCATTATTCTTATCCTGAGCTGTAGCATATTTTAAAACCATATCATAAACGCTGAAAAACATGGGACCCTTTCAATCAGCGCTCCAGCTTTAAAGCGGATCGGCTCCCTAAATGAGCAGTTTCAATCCCATAAGCTTGAGGACCTGCAGCCGCTGGTGAGTTGAGTGAATTGTGAAACAGCTCAATCATGAATTGATTGACAGGGCTAATGATTCACAACTTGGGTTAGAGCTACAACAACAACAACAACAACAACAATAGTAAGAGAGGGGGAGAGCCAGGCGCGGTGGATACAGCTCTCCAGGACCGGGCTTAGAGACCACTACTCCCAGCCAATGTACACACTACACTAATGCCATCATTAGGAAACAGAAGAAGTACATGGTAATGAAGCAGCTGGCGTTCTAGTTCACTTACCTTGGATCCTCGCTCATTAAAGATAATCTCCACATCTAAAATCTTTCCAAATTGCTGCAGAGAGAAAAGAAAAGAAAAAAAGAGAGGGGCAGAGATAAAGTTAGAAAGCCTCACTGGCTGTGAATTCATGAGAAGGACGACGAGCGGGGAGAAAGAGAAACCATTAAGGCAATGTGGAAATGTTACTTTTGAGAGGAGATGGTGGTCAATTTGCATTTGTTAGCTTGGCAAACAGTTTTTGAAGCCTGCGTACTTTAAAAGGAGAATCCATGGCAACTGCTTTTAGGCGATTGCGTAATTTTCTGTTTCATCAATACTAAATGAAATGAGCTCACAATATCTCTAAAAATATCTGTGTACACACTGAATATCGGGTAAAAACATGGAGAAAACGAGACGGTATCAGATGGTGTTTCGGGGGTTGTGTTGCGAGGTGGAGAGCGGAGAGCCTCGCCCCCTTCTCCCCCCACAAGCTCCCAGGAAAAACTCACTTCTTCAAATCCCCCCACTGCCAGATAACTGGGCTCTGACTTGCAGAGAGGCTGCAGGGTTTCTACCAAACAAGTGGATCAGCTCTCTCTATCTACCCATCTATCCATTTACCTGCAACCCTCTCTCTCTCTCTCTCTCTCTCTCTCTCTCCCATTCTCTCATTCCCTTTTCCTCTCTTTGTTTGTGTGCTTTCACAGTCAACAGGACTTAAGGGGCGGTCCCAAGGGGTTAACATGCTCAAGCCTTTCGATTTAACAGGCTTGCTTTCGGATCATTAGAAAACAGAGGAATGAAAGCAAACCGTAAGTTCCCCTAATGAGTGGAGTGAGAGCGACTTTTAATTGCTGTCTACAATGGCCGTATTATTTCATTAAAAGTAATTACCCTGTCAAGCGGTCCGCGTCGCCTTCATTTCTGCACAACAGGGAAGAAATGGGCCTTCCATGTGGTCGACGCTCAATGGGAATGGATGGATCGTTTGACTGAGCCACTAATAGGGGTTAGGAGGAGCTGGCTATTATCTGGCTGTGCTGGCCATGGTGGAGTGAGGAGTGGAGTGGGCTCGAGGAGGAGAGAGTTTATGGGATGGCAAAAAAACATATGTCTCCTCACACTCCAACGGGTCACGCGGCGACCTCGCCACACCAAGTTAAAAAAAAAAAGGCCGGGATATTTACGACCTCCTCCTTGCCAGCAGGAAGCGTCGTCTCCGCTGTATGCCTGAGCACTTTTTGCTCGTCTTCAAATGCGATTCCATAGGGCCATCTACACATCTGCCTCATATGGCGCTCGGCTCCATTGATTCGAATGGGAAGCGCTTTAAGTGTGAGGCTCGATCACACACACAGGCATTTATATCCCAGCGTGATGCCCCTTCTTCGCCTGAGATGACAATGCTTCCCCCACGCAATGTGCAGATGCTAATTGTTTTAACCGAGCGTAATGGGCTTGTGGCGCCGATTAATTAGTTTCAGAGGAAGTCGTCTTTGTGGATTTCCACATGGCACTGGGGACTGCTCGCTGCTCACGAATGATCTCGACACTTCTATCCCCACCCACCCACTCACACACATGCACAGAAACAGCTGCATCAGCATCACCGATAAACAACAGCATCAATGGGCGGGGTCTCCAGAGAGAGAGCAACGGAGAGACTGACGTCATCTGCGAGGCTGCATCGCAGACTAAGAAAATACATATATATGTATATCTCCATATAAAATAAATAAAATTCAATATGGAAAAGAATGGAAGAAACCAGTGGAGTGGGGAAAGTTATAAGCACTAGTTAATACTGCATGAATCTTCTGTCAACACATTTTTTCCCTCCTTTTTCATCTTCTCCTGAGACACTCGGCCCTGAATTAAGATACAACTGCATTTCTTCCGCTCTAGTCGTCGCAGCGTGGGACCACCAAACAGGGGTGAGGGCGCCATGTGTCCTGCCTTTGTTTAAATACCTCTGAGCTCTTCAGGCACCTCGAATTATCATGCTACACTGGCATGATGTATCGAAACAGTCGAGGCCCAATATAGCGCAGGTTCAGCAACAGCTCTCGGTGTGCCGTCAGGGTGGGGGTGGGTGGAGGGCAGAGGGTAGGAGAGGGAGGCGGGGCAGAGGTCTTGATTGCTCTGGGGAACGCTGTGAGAGCACTTACACGCACTGTAGCGGGAGAGAAGTGCTGCTGAAGAACCCAGACGCAGAAAACGAGGGCACCCTCAAGCAGCACAGCATGGGCCCTGCGCAGAGCGCACACTTGGAGTGTTTTCATTTCCCCCACACTCGCTAACTCTCAGAGATCACAGTTTCTAATTACTGATTAAGGTCCGCAGTGGTTGTCCTAATGAGCCCTTCATTCAGCACCTCGTTAAAAGGCTCCCGGGCTTCTCCACACCCTTAACCCTGCGGCGGACGGGGTGAATCTCGGGCCCTGCCTCCTTATTTTAGGGCGCCGGCTCTCTGCTGTCTGCTGGTGGCCAAGCCTCGCTACTGTACGCACACCGGTCACTGGAGAGGGGCTCTCCGTGCCATGTGGGAGCAGATGGAGCTCCCTGGGGGGCTTGGCTCTCCTGCAGGGCCCTTCTCTACTGGGCCATGCACCACCTCCACACTACCTCTCCTCTGCCTTCCCTTCCCTCTCCCTGCCTCCCATGCCTTCCTGCCTCCATGTCTGTGGGTTTCACTCATGCGTAACAGTAATGGCGTATTGAGCCGGTGGCGCTCCAAAAGCCATTAGAGCTGGAGGGATGAGGCTTTGCACACACTGATCACACAAAGGCCCATTGTGGAGGCCATGTCAAGGGGTGGAGCATGCCGGATATCTCCTCGCCAAGCGCTGCCCAAGACAATCAATCCCGCAATCCTGTCCCATGCCAACCACCAGGAGGGGGCATGTAGCAGGAAGGAGCGGGCAACATGGGTGGGTGGCGGTCGGGGGGGAGGGTGATTGAGGGGGACTGGGTGGGCCGCGATCAATTTGCATCGTATATCTGCACGCGCCGGCCAGGCACACAAAGCCTCCGAGCTAATTACGGAGGTGATTTGGATTCCACACGACCCGCACCAGAGCTGGGAACAATAAACCCGACAATCAGAGAGAAACGGAGAGAAACAGAGAGAGTGAAAGAGAGAGAGCAGCCATGTTGTCCACAATTTATAATGCCATGGCTAGAGCTCTCCTGTAATTAATATCATCAATTTGATGT
This sequence comes from Myripristis murdjan, assembly GCF_902150065.1. Taxonomy (NCBI): domain Eukaryota; kingdom Metazoa; phylum Chordata; class Actinopteri; order Holocentriformes; family Holocentridae; genus Myripristis; species Myripristis murdjan. The sequence goes on along the minus strand of NC_043987.1, from coordinate 29,390,021 downwards.
TGTCTTCATAATGATTGGAATTAACGCCTCTGGGTTCTAATGGTCCATTTAGTGCATAACAATTAAAGTACATTTTTGGCAACCCTCTTGATTCAGATCCATTATCATTATTGAATTGCGAATGTTTGGTTCAACTCTTATTGAGGTTTCTGTGAGCTGCTGGGACTATTAGCTGCTGCTTTAATTGGGCAAAGAGAGAGAGAGTACATTTGATTAGGAGCTCCAGTATGCCAATATGTGATGTCTTTTTGTTTAGATAGCGCCTGCTGCTGCCCACTCTACTTGTGTGTGTGTGTGTGTGTGTGTGTGTGTGTGTGTGTGTGTGTGTGTGTGTGTGTGCGCCCCCCCATCACTGAATTCATTAGGAGGGTGGGTACATCACACTGCTTTGTAAATGATTGTCCCCAATCATGTCGCTATCAACACGGCACTCACTTTTAGACTATTTCTAGAGACGCGTGGTTTGGCACTGACTCCTAGATTATCTGTTTTATTACAATATTACAATAAATACTGTTCCCGTGAGTGTGTATTTTTTTTTTTTTTTTTTTTTTTTTTTTACATACACACTAAAAATCCACACACAAACCTGGGTGTTCCAGACTCCCACTCTCCAACCTGCTAGCATGCCTGAACTGTTTGTTAACTCGCGAGCCAATCCGCCTTATTACCGCGGTGTCCCTTAGCAATACCCTCTGCTTTTGAGGACGCCGCGAGAAGCTCTCAGAGGGGCAAAAAAATCATCATGAGTCAGGATGTGCGGAGATTTAGTTGTTCTGAGAGCCACATCAGCAGCTTGCTCGGATGTCTCGCCTCCACAGCGTCTGAGCTGTCCGAGCGACCCTCACGGGAGCTCCAAAGGGAAATGTGTGTGAACGTGGACGGCAAATCTTTAAAAAAAATACATTTTGTAGCCACTGAAACGTTTAATGAGGCTGTGTCTTAAGGCCTACCCTGTCCTCATACTGCTTCCAGAAGCGTTCGCACTCTCCTAACAATTAAATTTTGTGGGAAAACACCGGCGTTGTGGATGTGGATGTGTAATCTGTAAAGACCGAGGAGAGGAACTCACCCCAAACATTTGCCTTAGGTCGGGGTCCCGGAAGCGGAAGGGGATGTTCGAGACGTGTAACCTCTTGGGCTGCTGCTTCTCTGAAGAGTCTGAGTGCTGGAGCTGGAGCTGCTGAGAGCCCTCTGTTTGCGTCACGTCATCTGTCTGCCGGAGGGAAACAAACACAGAGAAAACACAAGCTGCTCATTAGCTCCTCCAGTACACTGTACCTCCCGGTCCCAAGGTGTGGGGGCGGAGGGGGGAAGAGGGGGTTGAAACAGGAGGGCGGTGGGCTGCGGGGTGGGGGTGGAGAGGGGGGGCGACTGACGAACTTACTCAGCGTCTGCCATTTTTCAATCCGGCGAGAAAGCTGAAGCGATAAACAGCCGATGACTTATAGTTTCAAACCTGAGGTCGTGCATTATAAATCCACTTATTAATCTCTTGCACTTAGCTCTTGAGCAACGGGGAAGATTGAAGGCGCTGACAAAAAGGCGTGGATATAGATCCCACAGAGCCCTGACACGTCTAGACTAAAGACACATTATTGGTGACGTTTGCACACAGCCATCAGAGTGCGAGGCCCAGAGCCCCGCGCGTTGTTGTTTCCATCATTATGCGAATGCTATGCTGACATTTCTATATAAATGACGCGTCTGATGTCAATGACAAATTCCACTTGTTTCTCTCTGTGACACCGGTGATGGATTTCACCATGGGTGCTTACGGCTTGTCTGTTCAGATGGACCTTGTTTTGGGAGAGAGGGTTTTTTTTTTTTTTTTTTTTTTTTTTTTTTTTCACAGGGGCCAAAACTTCACCGGTCGACAGTGCAGTTTATCCTCTCAATGAAAACATCATTATGGGATGATGAGTCTGTCTGGCCTGCAATGAATTATTTAAACATATTTACAAAAATTGAATCCAGATTTACAGACGCCGGTGACGCTGAAAAGAGATTAAAAAAAGGAAACGGAGAACGGGGAGAGCGAGATAGAAAATAAGCGAGGGAGAGAGAGAGAGAGAGAGTAGAAGTGGCAGATATTGAGTACAAAAGCTGTTTGAATGTGATATGTAAACTCCGAGGTCTCCTGGGAAGTGCTCTGAGCATGGCAAACACACTATACACTGGCTGGGAACTCACATACACAGACACCGCCTTGTACTGAGATGCAGGAGTGAAAAGGGAGTAGCTTGTTGCCAGAGCGCAAACGGTTCAAATGACATACACACATGAAGATGAACACACACACACACACACACACACACACACACACACATGCGCTGATCACCCTCACCCTGCTTTGAGGCTGTCGGATGGCTGCAGGCCTCTCTGAGTGATACATCTCCCACCATTTAGGAAATGGGGTAGGGATTTATTCATTATAATTCATCATCACAGTATTATCATTATCATCATGATCGTAATGATGATCGCCTTTATTATTCTCATTATCATAATCACAATCTCCAATGTAATGGCCGTCATTTATTTGGTTTTTATGGCCCATTCCGAGATGGTGACATACATTGTTAACAGTGACAGTTGTTTGATTCAAGGTCCCACTTTGTCTCCCCTTCAGCCATCCAGGTAGGGCAGGTTGGTGGCAGCTTCCCCTGCCGTGCTCAGCTGCGCCTGGGCCCGGCGGTGCCCGGACCGCAGGATAACACGCGGTGAAGGACACGGCGGCCGGCACATGGACGGAGCCGGCTGTTGCGGAGTGGATTTGTGACAGAGAAAGAGAGACGGGCGGCGGGGCAAAGAGGGTCTTAACTCTGCCATGTCCTCGTGCGCTGGAGGTTAATAGCCTGAGTAGCCATGTTGGGCCCCGGGGGTGACACATCGCAGACAGATGCCGGGACCGCGGAGGGTGACAAGGTACCAGAGCCCCGTGGGTCAATCTGTTTCATCGGTCACGCATGACACTATCGACCTTTAGCGTATGTTACCAGACTACTGAGCACCGCTGTCCTCCAGCCCCGTCTGCCTGGCGTTTTATCATGGGAGGCACAGTCGCGTGTTTGCAAACATCCAGATTAACTTTCACTCGGCGGCTCAGACAGGCCGGCTGCGCGCTGACATAGGGGGCAAATACACATACGCAGAACACAAATACTGAACCACGGACTCCCAGCCCTGTAGACTCCCTCCTACTAACTTAATAACTTACGGTGTCACTGAGATCCAGGATGCCCGCCTGAGATCCTCTGTGTCGCTCCCGAGGCTCCAACCTGCCTGCCTGGCTGTGAGACGCTGGTGTTGCAGTGGAAAATAATTACCTCGGTATTACCATAGGAGGCCACCTTCAGTGGCACTTTACTGTCCCGACAGCTGCTGTCACGGGGAGGCTTGAGGGGCGGGGGGGTGTATGATACAAACCACACCGTTACCGCCAACGCCGGCGGAGCCCAGCGAGTGAGAGAGCTGTCAACTCCAGCGACTCTCCGGCTTTCTGTTCAGTCATTTCTCTAAAAGACTCCCTCGCTGTTATTTGCAAATCGCCTGCAAAGTGCTCTGCTCAGCACTTTCCCCCTCCTCGCGGAGTGGCATTACAAGAGCATAATTGAAACTATCTGATTGGAATGCTGCCAAGCAGGTAGATTACATCCGATTAAATAGGGGGGGATACCGAGTCTTCGCTCACAAGAATTATAATGCCTTCGCTTTAATTCGTTTTTTTTCCCCCCCATCCTGGTCCTCCATTGTTTGTTTTCCCTCTCTAAAGAAGCTGCAAACGCATCCCTTCTGTCACCTGAAAGAGCAGGAGGTGAGAGGGGAGTGTGAGGAGTAGAGCCCCCCCCCCTCCTTCCTGCTATTCATATAGAGGAGATAACACAGACATCCCCTTTAACAGTGGCCTACATACTGCCATCAGCCCGGCACCCGCCTCTGAAAGCTACACCCTGGTAGAGTCTCAATCCCTTAAACACAGCTCATGAGAGATGAGAGAGGGCATGTGTGTGTGTGTGTGTGTGAGACAGAGTCTGTGTGGGTGTGCTCTTGTGTGTGCATGAATGTTTGCATGTGTGCATTTGCGCGTGCATGCCTGCCACGTGCCTTTGTGAGTGTGTGTGTGTGTGTGTGTGTGTGTGTGTGTGTGTCTATGTTATCACAGTCCCCCAGAAAACCCTTTGGAAAGTCTTCATGCGGCTGACACGGGCTGTGAAAAATCTGGAATTGAGTGCTGCCCTAACGCCACTGCCTTAATTTGTTATCTGAAAAGAGAATGATTACTCATGAAATTCAACCAAACCTCAGACTATTTGAACGGGGCCAGATAACGAGCTCAGTTTTTTTTTTTTTTTTTTTTTTTCCCAAGCAGAGCTCACTGGCAGCCCTCTGCTACCCTCATCTCTGAGGATTTGGAGAGAAAAGTTGGGGGCGCTTCTCTCCTCAAGTCGCCCGCTTTCAAGTCAGCTTGTTTGAACATGGCAGAGAGCGAGGTCCCAGAGGTCTGGCTCTGGACAACAGCACCTTCCCAGCGTAGAGGACTGGTAGACACAGACGGAGACACGAGAGGGAGAAGTGAGAGGCCCCGCGCCTCATTAAAACCCACACAGTCTCCGCTCTCTGCGGGGAATTCACACAGAATCCATACATCTCGCTGAATTTCCATTCTCTCTCGGCTCTTTTTAAGTCTTTAAGTCGAGAAGATGGGCAGAGAAAAGCGTCGTCGTGGGGAAGAGGAGCTCGGCGCGGCGGCGACGAGGGAGGGGAATAGTGGCGGTGATACCGGGGTGGTACTCTGCGTGTGTGTGTGTGTGTGTGTGTGTGTGTGTGAGGAGGAGGGGTAGTCTCAGTGAGCGCTGATCTGCTCCCCCAATCTGTGTTTCTGCAGGGTGCCCTAATCAAAGGCGCCCGGGCCCGTCTGTGGCACCCAGAGCAAACAGACTGGGTCTGTCATTAAAGCTGGGGAACACAGCGGTGGGCGACACTACACCAGAGGCCCCGGGGATTAGACTCTCTGTTTACAGCCCACTAATCTCATCCCTCTCTCCTCGCAGAGAAAGATGGGTGGAAGAGGACGGAGAGGGAGAGGACGCGGGGAACAGGAGAGGGGAGAGAGAGAGAGGGAGACGCAGAGATTGAAGATGGAGGGAAGTCAAGATGAGGCGAACGACAGCACAAGAGGGAGGGAGCATGAAGGAGAGCAAGGGTAGCTCTCATCTCTCCATGGCCACCATCTCTAGGCTTTCTTCACAGCGGGTGAACACATGAAATGAAATCAAATGCAAAATGGGGAGAGAGAGAGGAGGGAGAGAGAGAGGGGGAGAAAAAAAAAAGAAAAGGAGGCAGAGGAGTGGTGTATGTGTCAGGGGAGTGGAACCTCCTGCCAAGTCTCTCCTCTCTTTAAACTCTCTTGTGAGTCGGCCATTACTGTAAGTGCGAGGCATGACCACAAAGCAGCGGGAGAGTGTCACACAAATCTTCAAATCAAACATTACTACATTACTGAGCAATGATAATATGCTACACAGCGCCATTGCTCTGCCCGCGCCGTACAGGCATTTTTCTCCCGCCAAATGGCCATGGCAGTGCAGTAATTGTGAGGCTGGGAAAATGGAGTTATTAGCCGTGTTCTTTATGAGTGACCCAGATCCCTCTCAGGAGGGCTGTGGCCTCCCCGTGACCCCTCCCAGCAGGTGTGTTCATGCCATGGGAGGAAAGAAGGTCTCAAGTCTTTCTTTGTCTTCTCTCCAGCAGCATTTCCACTCTTTCTGGAGGCATTTAGAAAGTTTTGAGCTAAGCACTCCTCCCTTTTTTTCTAAAACCGCTTCTTCTAAAGGTAAATCCCAGGTCAAGGCATTTCACAGAAGACTATAAATATACATGTATGAAATATAGGATATATATAATGCATAATCTCACTTACAGTACAGTTCTGTGTGCAGAGCGCTGTGCCAACTTGGCCAGCTGTTTGACAAACTTTACATGAGTGCACTCTTTGTGCTGTCAACAGCAAAATAAAATGTAAATTCACCAAATAGAATATGAAACCGAAAAATGCTGCTGGCACACAAAATTCCCTTTATTTCATTTTAACAATATTCAAAAATTGCTACTTTTTTGTTAGACAGTTTAGAGCCTTGACTAAGAAAAAAGAAAAGACAAAAATAGATAGATAGATAGATAGATTATAACAATTTTTGAAAACCTGTATTACCTTACAAAGGAAAAAAAGAAAGAAAAAGTACCGAAAGTATTTAAAGAAAAAGGTTAAACTGTAATGAATGTAAATATATGTGTATATATTAAAAGAACAAAACAAAAATCAAACAAAACAAACAAAACAAATGCAGTGAAGAGTAAAAAAAAAAAAAAAATCAATAGGCTAAAGTAGCAATTTTTAAATATTACTCAAAGAAAAATGGGATTTTATTCAGGTTTCAGGGGAATACATATCCTATCTTATGGACCAGGGGGGAAAATGTGTTGCTGGTCTTTGCTAATTTGCTGTAAGAGGGAAATGGTGGCTGGGATGTGCAGTGGAAAAAAATAGATCCTCGCTGCAGTTATGTAGAAGGTACTGCAATGTGTGGGAAGGAAAATTTGAGATGTCTGGATACAGTCACAGCTAATTAGCTAATTTGACAAAACGGGTTGCCATTTGTTTTTGGCTGGTCTAGGACAGGAAGAGCACCTACAGGCAGGGTGCATCGCGTTTTCGCTCCTGTAACTGTGAGACCAAATGGATCAGGGGGAAGGCTTGTCCTCCTTTCAGAGAGCCTAAATCATTCATTTCTACAGCATGTCGAATCTCATCCACGCAAATAAATAAAACACCTCAGGTTCACATGTTTTCTAGGGAGCCCCAAATGGCTCTTTCAAAATGCACTTTCATTTTATGAGAACACTTCCAATTAAATCCAATCACCTCCAAATCCAAGCACTGGGCTTTGCTATTGCATCCTCTGGCACCAAAGTCAGCTGCTGCTCACTAACGTGTAGTTGTATAACTGCAATGTTACCAAATGCACCTCTGGATAACCCTTACACAGTCAGTTTATGAAGGAGGTTAAAAGTTATAAAGATACTTATTAATTAAGTTAAGTATATACTACGATTGAAATACGACATCGCAAATTCAGAGCCAAAAAGACAAAAAATCTTCTCTGAAAGCTCTTTAGGTCATCTACACATTACAAGGCAAATCACTGAACACCCACATTCACTATGTTAACTTTTCCGTCACTAAAAATAGCATGACACATGACAATAACACAGATCAGGTACGACATGTGCAGTATTTTAACATCAATCAGTCATTACCGCATTCATTCTGAGACGTTACCGTATGAGAAAGACAGAGATTGCGTTATTGCACACACAAAAAGGAAGGTGGCGCTGTTCTTCCGGTGCAACTGGAGCTAAGAGCGTCCAGGAAAAGGCAGATGGTGGAAGAAGTGAAAGACAATCACATCCAATATGTTGGTCCTATTCAGTAAAACCGCGCAGGGAGCAGGGGAGTGGGAACAGATCGCAACATTGCCTTCATAAAATACACTCATTTGTCTATTTTTTTTTTTAATCCATTTATCATATTTCCCCAATTAATCGCCCGGGCGTTTAGTACACAAAATCAACTTTGACCCCGGGTGTTTAAAAGAACCAGGCAGCTATTCGCTGCAGGCCTTTATTTATTTTTGCACAGACCTGCACCAGGCCATTATTGTGATGACAGTTACTGTCCAACATATTTACAGTCGAGCAATTTAAGATTACGGTACACCCTTTTTTTTCTAACGTTAGCTAGCGCTCTTATTTTGACAGAAAACGGAAGTACCGCACAGTTATCGTGCGGCTAACTGTTTACTTCTGCAAAAATAAGGTGAATAGCCTTATTTTGGGTTTACCTCAATTATTATTAATTGAGGTAAAAAAAAGTTATTTGGGTGGGCGTTTAATACGCAAAATGGATGCAGACCCCAGGAGTTTAAAAGAACCAGGCGGCTATTTCCGGCCGGGCAATTAATTGGTAAAATACAGAATCCTAGTTTATTTGGCACTGTTTTACTGATGTTTAAAAAATCACAAGTAATCTTCAGAAAACACCAGGAGCAAGCAGATTTTTACGTAGCCACAAGGGCAGAGCGAAAAGCTTAAAAGGAGCGGCAGCAGCAGATTGAGTAGTGCCACTGCACAAACTGCGTGACACAAAATTGACCATTAACTTACTGGCATTCTGTTGTAAAGCTTGTTGCTTTAATCATCAAAAGCAACAAGCCTGTGTTTGGGACCAGCATTTATTTGTAAAAATGTAAAGCCATATCCGGTTTTATGGTACGTATCGAAGCAAAACTTAAAAAACTGTCTTTGCGCTACATGCATCGATCGCTTGATGGTAATCCGATGACTATTTCACGATGCACAAGCAATCCTTTACTAAGTGGCGTTTGTTAATATTTGATGTGGAATCTGCCTTTTCTGCCGTGGGATCAGGTCACCACAACCAGCCGGCGCAGACCTGCCAACCTTGGGAAAATATTCTCAGCGCCTCAGTCGTGCAAAGCGTGGTTCACACATGGTTTTCCCAGTGTAGCTTTGCAGGCTGTCGTCCCCCTGTACATCGCTGCATTCTAATTAGTTTGTTGAGGTTTCGTTAATTTGAGGTACTGAGTCTGTGACAACCATCTTTGTTAAACGTTCTGCACCCTCCGCTCAGTCTAAAAAACACACACAGAGCAAGCCTACATGTAGAAATATATTTTTTGCTGTTGAAGGAATGAGTAAACCTGCATAATTCAATCAGGTTTGGGAAGTAACACACACCGCACAGTATTATGATACACACTAACTACTGTCATTTCTTACTTCAAAAATGGAACATAGGATTCGAAAAGCCCAGAAATAATTTCACTCCACTGCCTTATATGTATGGGAGCTTTCATAAATGTGTTATTAGTTTTGCTGTCAATATATTTTAATTATGAGGTATTATGGATCATCTAATTTACAGTGTCAATGGAAAACATTGATAGCTTATAAATCACTCTAACTGGCACTGACATTTGGTCACACAGCATTCGATTGACAATTATTTACAAATGTAACTAAAGGTTTTGGCTAAGTTCTTTGGCTGAAACGAATTACAAACAGCATGGCCAGCACATTCATTAAAAGTGAAATGTGTGACTTTTATAGAAGGATTTATGCAAATGCTGTTCATTTGATCAAATTTAAAATGTCCTTGGTGAAAATTTTCGGATGTTATGGCCAGATTTTAATCTGTCTGACTCAACGGGCTCCAGCAGAGTCAGCGTGTGATTCAAAGTTAGAGCTAAGTCAGTGTTTACCAGACACCCATGCTGTGCAGGCCTGGGAGCTGCATCCCCTCACTAACTACTGCCCTAATAAGGCTAACCACAGCTACAAAATTCAAAGTTTTGTGCATGTCACATTTAAAAAAAAAAAAAAAAAAATTTCAGTCCTTGCCACTTTCCATTTTACCTTTTCTGTTTGAATACATAGACAGAAACACAAGCTAAATTTAACTCTTTTTGTAACTTGGTATTGTCTTGAATGTCTGACTCCTGTTCTTTGAGACACTTCCAGGAAATTTGGGAGGTGGTGGGCTTCAGGTTTTATGGAAACTCAAAGGGGGCATGGAGAAAATATGTGGTTCGTACGCAAAATGAGTAGTGGTTGGCAGGTCTGCATGCACCAGTTCATGTACAGGATACAAGTGGATTGGAAACCAAACCCATATCGCACAAACTGACACTGTGCTGGTCAGGTTTAGGAGCACATCCCCACAGGGCTGCATGGACAGCTGATGCAAATGTAAGACTCTAAACATTTGGTTGATTTATAATACGCCCAGGTGTGATAAAACAACTGAGGCCAGTCGCTTGCATTTCTGGTGGCATCATTTCCCGCAGAGAGCGTGGTGAAACAAACAGTACGAGCAGCACCTTTTAGCATCATTTAAATAACATTATCGCCTGCAACATCCATGCCAAAACTGGGGAAAAAAAAAAAAAACCTGTTTAATGTAATACCACAGGATGACACTGTACGCACAGCAGGTTGTGAGCAGTGTAGCAGGTGCTGGAGGACACTGACCGGTGCGGTCGTGGTGGCGGTGATGGCGGGCGTGCTGTTGTCGGTGCCGGCCGGCTCGCTGTGCGTCTGTGTGGGCGTGTAGAGGGTCATGGCGTGCTCAGGGACCCTGCTCTGCCCGGTGTAGTCCTGCGTGGGAAGCGGGTGGGGCGCCGCAAACTCAGCAGGGATGCCATTCTGTGGGGGAGGCGGGAACTGGGCTGGGGTGTACGGCTGGGCCATCGCTTCCGGGGGGTTGGTGGCCTCTTGGTTACCCTGCGAGAAACACAGAACAGGCGGGTGAGCGGCGTCAGATTCACTGCGGAGATTAAAGTTACATTGTTCGGACTTGCCGTGCAGCCGGCATGAAAGAGACAAGAGTTTCCCGGTGAGCTTTGGAAGGCAACCGGGGAGACTTGTCCTGCAAACCAACTAAGTCGGGGGAAACAGCGATCATATCATATTTCAGCTCAGATTAGAGAATTCCTTGATCACCGCTAATGAACACAGTTTATGTTGTAGTCGAGCGCGGTTCTCCGGTGGAGGGGCAAGAGTCAGGGGGGAATCTCAATTGCACTCGTGGCAAAGCACAAGAGGAAAGATCAATTAATTGATAAAATTTTGATTAGGGTCTTTGATTTCAATGACAGGTCTGTTAAACGAACAGCTGCTTCCTCTCCGCACTCCACTTTTCCTGCTTTTAACACCAACCTGTGTCTCACCTCGCACGCTTTCCTCGCTTTCTCCATCTCTGTCTCTCTGTCTCATTCATGTGACTCGAATTCTTCTTTTTTTTTTTGGCTCTGCTTTTGACTTAAGTGATAGATGGCTCTCTGCAATGTGGCAGTTTTTGCAAACCCCTCTCTCTCGTGCGGACGCTTGAGATGACGAGCGGCGGAAATAATGGACTTTTCTTGCTGGTGCACATTGTTAAACTCGGTAATGGCTGGACTACAGGAGTGCATGTCTTATTGTTCCAAAGCGCCGAGGCTCTGCGAATCCAGACTAATGAGCAGAGCGGTGAGATCAGTGCCGCTGGAACAGATATCCGCTCTAACATTAAAAAAAAACACAGAGAAAAAGGTGAGACAATAACACCGAAATCCAATAACACACCCTGCAAATACCCTCAATCAAATTTAAAGATACAGATCATGCGAGCACGACGCATAACTCTTGCGATAAAAGAGAGGAAGAGAAAGCGCGCAATGGCGGCAGAAGCAAGGGTTTATGGCTTGAGAAAAAAAAACAATAACAGTAAACAGATAGAGAAGTTTCTGTCTCTTCCTTTACAAGCTGGCTGGGGATGGTGAGAGAGGAGATAAATTTTGTTTTTTGTTCATTTTTTTTTTCCCCCCCTTGCTCGCTCGCTCGCTCGCCGCTGTAGTGTTTGGCCTCCTTCTGCAGACTTCCACAGAAAGCTGCATTTTTGGGCAGGAGGAGGCCGTGATTTTAATGAGAGAGCCGAGCGGCGCGGCGCTGTAAATGTAGTGGAAATAATGCGCCTCTGACGTGTTGGCAAACAAACCTCGGTCCAAACCGCGCGCCGCCAATTAAGAAAATGCTCCATTATCTAAATGAGAAGAGAGAGAGAGGGCCTTCAGCCTCGAGAGCAGGGGAGGACCGGCCAGCCACCGGGAGCCGGCCGGGTCTCAAGGCTCCTGCTGGCGGAGGAACGGGCCCTCACTCCTGTCTGACCTAAACCCCCTCTCTCTTTCTCATTCTCTTCCTCTTTATACTGTATTTCTATTTCTCTCGCTCGCTCTCTCTCGCTCAGTCCCTCCTCCCCCTCTGCACCCTCTTGCTCTTTCCCTTTCATGCTCATCTCATCCCCCCCCCTCTCTCTTTATGCTGAAACTTTTTTAATCTCTACCCCTGTGCTCTACTTTTCCTCTCCCTCCAGTCATGGCATTATATAACACACTTGCATTGCGGGGCATCCTAATTCAAGGAAGCTCTTGATGTTGGCAATTTTAAACTTTTAAGTACCCATTTTTTTAAGGAGAATGGGGGGTTGGTTACCTAAAAAAGGCACACATCCGGGTAGGACGGCCGAGAATACTCGCAGACCTCGTGGCCTCCTCGTAACCGCCCCCCCGTCCGAACCGTCTCGCATCAGCATTCGAGACGGAAAACTCCACAACCTCGCCTCGAAAAAAAAAAAAAAAAAAAAAAAAAAAAAGTCTCCACTGTACATGAAACACTGTTCATGCCATTAAGGAGATCAAAGCTTGAGTTATGCCTTTTAGTTAGTGACAGGGCACTCAGGCCCGTATATTTGTGTCAGGCCTATTGCAATTTGAGCATTAAACAAGGGCAAAGGACTGAGACGGAGCCATGTGACACATAAACAGGATAACAGCCCGGAGCTCGGCGCTGCAGAGATATAACACACTACCAAAGTGTTGTAGCACCACGCCGCTGCTGTTTCAAAGGGCAGCAAGGCAAAAGCAAGGAGGCGGAGAGTACAGGCCTCATTAGTGAAACACAAAGTAACACTGGCTCTCGTATGATCTTCGCCTTCCTCTGATGTATGTGACAAACGAGTTATTCGACTGGAAATGAACTGGGAGAGGAAAAAAGGGGGCCCATGCAAATCAAGGGAGTTGTGGCTGTCCCACAGCGACCGCACGCCCTTTTCGCTGGGGCGGACGCGCCGTCATCAAGATAATCCATGGCGCCTAATGAAAAGCCCTCCACGACGAGCCAGTCAGGCGCGCGGCACATCTCATTCCCGCGGAAAAGAGATCGCTGTTCATTATGGGTGCGGAGGAGTGCTACAAGTCGTCGTTATACCGGGGGCCCGGTTGAGTGTTTCTCCACCTGCGAGCCTGTTTATGGACAGAGAGCCGGTCCCTGTGCGTCGCTTTAACAACCCCCCCCCCCCGCACGGCCGGCTGCCATGAGCCGCCTAAACCTCGTCTCCACGGACAGGACTACGAGGAATAAAGGCAACTAGAGAGAACAGTCAGCCTTTATCGATCTCCCATCCTCTGCTCTCGCTTCTGCCTTACCTTCCTCCCTCGCTCGCTCCCTCCCTCCTCTCCTCTCACCCCCTCTACCCCTATTACCGGAGAGCACAATAAAAAACACTCTCTCTAATCTTAAGCACTCTCCCGGTGTAAAATTGGATTGGAAACCCTTACTTAAGGAGATCACTTTTTGGAGCGGAGTTTTTTGTTTTTACAGTCAGCACCGGTGAGGCAAAAGAGGTGAGGGAGAGGCCTCGCGGCGACGGCCGGCGCTGAGGCTGCCAGTCTCCGAGAAAGTCTGAGTGTTCACAGTGCAGTGCTGTGGCACAGACGGAGAGAGAGAGAGAGAGAGAGGGAGAAAGAGAGAGAGAGATGTTTCGCTGGTGCTAACCCCCAATATAGATGGTCAAGGCTATATTCCATCTCAGTAGGTAGAGCCGTTTGGCTGCTTGCCAGTGATCCGTGATCCTCTTTAGCAGCACTGGGAGGGACGGTGTTGAGAGGCCAAGAGGAGATGGGCTGTGCAAATACCGGAGCTGTTAGGTGGAACTCATATCGGCAGAGTGCTGGCCTGAGACGTACACGTGGCGGGCGGGGAGGGGGGGGGGGGTCAAAGAGCAACGTTAAGGCGAAATACCGTAGGCGACTAATTGCGTTGCATTGAATCCGGAGGGAAATCACTCAAATGGGAGCGCCTGATCAATCTCAGTGATAGGAGCCGTGATGAAGTGGGCAGCTTTATGGCTTCTGCTCAGTCACAGGGAGCGCGCTTCATTTGTCAGCTCTCGTGGGCCTTAAAAGGCTCCTCGCTTCCTACTGTACGGCGCTAATACACTATCTTTTAACACACTATCTTTTAAATCTTGTATTTGTGTCTTCTTAAATCTTATGTAAAGCACTCTGGATTGCCTTGTGCTTGAATGGCGCCGTACAAACAAACCTGCCTCGCTTTGTCTCGGTTTGTTTCCCGTGCGACGGGCGATTCGCTCCTTTTTCCGCGGCGTAAACACATTTCTGAGCGGCTCGGCGGCGTTATTACAAAGTGCACATTGCGCAAATTGCTCGGCGTTGACCCCAACACGCAGCGCCGCCGTCGGATCCGTTCATTCGACGCGCATACCAGGAACTTGCCTCGTCAGATAATGGGTGACATAACATCTTCAAGTGAATCTTCAGCTTTCGAGTGACCGAAAATCGTTCTCATCTCGTCCAAAGGAATCGTGTGCCGAGCGCTCCTCTCTCTAATGTGGCTCCGACAAAGAAGTGATGCTCATTTGGATTTAATGAGTGCCTGACAGTGATAACGGCAAACTTGTGACAAATCCCGCTGAGCCGTCGCAGCGCAGAGCCCGAGAAGAGACTGGCGGAGAGCGTAACACAGCTCAGCGGAGGCCAACGTAAGGCAATCAGTTGATGCAACACAAACGAAACACTGAGTGGTTCCAGCCAGCTGCATGAAAGCCTCTTGTTGTTCTCAGCCGCGCCGCTGATGCTCGGTTAATTGTAGCCCCGCACACAGACAGTCAAGGCAGGCGAGGCGAGGCGAGGCAGGCAAAAAGACAGCCCGAGATGATTTCCACAGGCAACTGGCATTCATTTTGTCTTTAAGGCGCACATAAATAAAGGCTGTCTAGCCGGGTCCATTTTAATTAGGCGAGCCACATGATCTTACTCCAATTCTCCGTGTTAGCGCTCACCAGAGGCTGCGGCATGTGTTAATTACGACCACATGCCATACAGTAAATCCAAGGTGAGTCCAAAAAAAAAAAAAAAAAAAGAGAAACTGAGAAGAGGTAAACAACAACTGCAACATCAACAACAACAACAACACACACACACACAGAAAAAAAAGAAAAAAAAAAACACCTTGAGTTGAGTTTCTCATGATGAGGCACATATCCGGTGCAGCGGCTATTCCCCTCCCCCTCCAGTCAGCCAATTACAGCACAACTTTGGGATGGAGAGCAGGGAGAGCTGGAAGAAGCAGCCCAATTTAATGCAGATTCAAAATGCCTGGGAAAACGCTCGCAAACCCCCCCCACACCACCACCACCATCGCACCCCCAGCGCTGGTCTTCCACACCACAACAGTGGGTTTATGATTTCAAATAGGCAGGGGAGAGGGTTATTGTTTTCTCTCACATTTCCTCCCTCGCAAACTCCATCTTTCTATTTTTCCACCTCATTTGTGGAAAAATCAATTCATGAAAATAAACACTCGGTGTCTTCACTCGCCGTCCGAGTCAATTTAGATTGTGTGCGCGCGCGTTTTTTTGCTCCTCTTTTCCGAGAGGCTTAATCGTTTTCGCATGTCACATATGTTTCATCCCCAGTAACGTGATTTTTCCTTGTTATTGGGAGCACTTATTTGCCGCGCGGCCTTAGACGGTGGTATTAGAAGGGAGAGTTCATTTTCCTCAATCCCTTGCTGATTTCTTCATTACATTGCGGCGACACCGCACACGGAGCCGCGCGCCGAAATGGGACTGCTCTTAGTAGCGAGGACTGCGAGTGTTACTATACCTCAGAGACACTGGAGCGCCACTTAATAAACAGAGCAGACAGAAGATCACTTTGAACTCCTGTGACATGTAATGAACCTGTCTGTCTCCCCGCCACCGCCAGCCACCGCTCTGCCCGGGCTCAGGCACTGCACGTTGGGGAATGAAGAAAGAAAAAAAATTTAAAAAAAAATAAAAAAATAAATAAAAACAAGAAAAACATCCAAATAAGCCTACACACCCTTTAAAAAAGCCATCAGTTCCACATGGTCAGATTCATAACATTTTGCCAACACCATAAGAGGAGATAATTGTCTGTTTTAATGTTGCTGCCTTTTTGTTGCATAACAGATATTTGCATCTGGGACTAATTACTTCAGACTGGGTGTCAAAATTTGGATTAACTTGTGGGATGCATCTCCTTTTTTATGTTTATATTCATTCATTAGCAAGAAAACAGACACTGCGCCGCTTTGACCTCATCAAACACACACCACAGAACTTTCTCATCTTGATATATTCACTCCCTTTTTCCTCTCTATTTTTCTGTAAAGTTCCCCTGTGTGACTGCCCAAAAAGTAATATTGGACTCTCCTGTTAATGCACCTGAGCCGAAACACTTTTCATCCCCGAGATTGCTGCTGATGACCGAGATAAAGGCCTGTCTAAAACAAAAACTGATAATTAAACAGTTGATCGGGGATGTCCTTTCATCATATATACAACTGTATGGTGTCGCCATGCCAATGTACCGATCTTCAGACTACAAATTAGTCTTTTGAAATTCAATAGGGGTTGAAAATGCCAACATTTGTTTTAGAATCAGCTGATTGTCATGTTAATTTGATCTTTTTTGTGCGTGTGCGGGTTATGATCGGGAGGGGCAGATTTCCTCGTGGGGGACAAAATGCCACTGCTTAAGCATGCGGGAATCTCGACATGACATTCCTTGACCGCTGTGACAATGGCAAACATATGTAAATGAAGAAGAGTGCCACTGTCATTATGACCCTGTCACACAAAGAGCCCGACACCTCCCACCGGCCCCCCGGAGAAAGACTCAAAGAAAGAAAGACACCGCGAGAGACAATGAGAGAGAGATGCAAAGACGAGAAAAAAAAAAAAAAACATGACAACGACCTAATTCTGGGAGGCGAACAGGTGAACCAGCGCCATTTACATCGCCTCCTCTTCTCTTTCTCCTCGCTGCTCTCTTATGACTTCCTTTGTAATCCATCTCTCTGCTTTCCTGTGTCCTCTTTGCCTCGCTGATGCTCTCTCTCTCTCTCTCTCTCTCTTTTTTTTTTCCCCTTTTTGGCTTTGCTCCGCAGTGGAGGGAGGGACAGGTTTACATGGGCGGGATTCTTTGAAGTGAAAATGCCGACTGCTCCCCGCTGTAGCCAAAGCTCATCTAATCAGGGGCTAATTCCAGTTATTAAGATTTGAGAGATAACTTTGATTCATCACAGTCCATCTACCCCGATCGGTTAATCACTGTCGCGCTAAGCTCTTTTTTAGTCATCCTTTTGTTTCCACTCCCTCTGGCACTCAGAGACGGAATAAGAGGGAGATGAGTAGAGAGAGAGAGAGAAGAGAGAGAGAGAGAGAGAGGGAGAGAGATATTAACAATATTAATGACCCGTGATTCTCGTCTCCTTAATGAGAAGGGTTATTAACTGTGATTATCTGTGATGAAATGGTGGTAATTCTTGAAAGCTTGGGAAAACTTGTACAATCGCTTGTCTGCTGATTTGCTCCTCTGATGTTTAAGAAGGAAAAAAGGTGCTGGAGCACAGTGAGAAAGAGAGAGAGAGAGAGAGAGAGAGAGAGAGAGAGAGAGAGAGAGAGAGAGAGAGAGGGAAAGCCTGGAGGATAAAGATGCAGGGGGAAACCTGGGGAAATGGAGATGCTCACAGTGGGAGGCTGGGAGGATTTTTTTTTTTTTTTTTTTTTTTTTGGCTGGTTCAGCTTAGGCAACCGTCTGCGGTCCCGGTGCGGCATTTCATTTCTGATGGTTAAAAATCTGCGTTCTTCCAAGAGTCGGATCCAAACTCTGAAGTCTTTCTCCCCGACTCCGAACCCTCGGCGTCTCCCGTCCGCTCATTCCTCTCTCGGTGGCTAACGAGTGGGCGCACACACACACCCAGTCGCCCATCTGCTGGGTGACATTGCTGAATGGCTGTTTAAACGCCTATGCTGCTCTTGCCAGATCCCTGATGCAGCAGTACTCCCCCCCCCCCCAACTCCAAACCACCCACCCACCCTTTTTTCATTCCAATTATAGGAAGTTGCACGCTTGTGGAGTCCCTGTCAGCTCCATATGATTCCCTCTGAAAGTCGGCGGGAAGGTGGTGGGGGGGTGGTGGGTCTCTGTCTGGTGAATCACTGATGTGCAGTAAGACTTTCATTGTAGATGTGTGGGGAATGGGGGGGTAAGCAGCAGACAGATAACAATCTGAATTATGCATGTCTGTCCCTTGTGAAGAGTTGGCGGGAAGGGGGAGGGGGACGGCGATGAGGATGAGGATGGGGACAAGCTGCACTCTCACTCCCTCTTATCCTCCCCCGGGACAAATTTGGATAGAGGCAAGCGAGGCGTGGGAGAGCCGGGACCACCGCGGCGGCTTCACCTGACCGTTTTTTACCGTTTCGCCGTTGCCTCTCTTTAGCTCTGTGAACTCGTCAAAGCTGCGGCGGCTCCTGTCTCGCGCAGGCGACCGCAGAGAATCCACTTGGTAATGCACAGATAATGCACGTCTATTCACAAAATAGCCTGTTGCCCTGCTTGGCTGCTTATGAAGCCAGTCCTATGGCAATAACGCTAACAGGTTGAGTGGCAGATCCGCCTGCTCGTTCGGTGGATGTCCTCTTTAAAAAAGCATTTCCATGAATTAAAACCTATCCCGCGCTAATTATTAGCACCACTTTAAAATGGCAGTGTATCCCGGCAACACCTGACGGGCCCGGCTGAGACAATAATCCTTTCGCAACATGCCAGTACACCTTTCAGACGACAGAAATTGGATTGTTTGCATTACTGACCTGTGGAGCAAGGCAGTCTGGGAAAAGCAACAGCCTTGAGGCTTTATTAGATTCAATCGGTCTTTCATAAACAAAACCTTACTTTTCAAAAAAGGGGGGGAAAAAAAAAAATCTACTTAGTGTGGGCAAGCCAGCACTTCCTGGACACACTCCATTTATTTTCTCCAATTAAATCTCTTTAATTGGATTGAGGGCTGGCACCTGGTTTACACTCTGTCAACCACGCAATCCACAATAATTGATGCCAGAGCCATGGTGTGTGTGTGTGGGATGCCTGGCAATGGGGGAGGGATTTAGAGCATGTCTCACTACTCCACAATTGCACTGTGATCAATTTATCAATGGCCCGCCTCCCTCTCCACCAGAGTCCACAGGGCCGAGATGGGAAATGCCTTCACACTTTGGTGGGCAAGCTAACATGCAGCCGCTGACACGCACACGCACGCGGACGCAAACACACAGCGGCCGAAACACGAGGAAAAACAAACACACTCACATATATGTAACCACTCACAAGTATATATATATACATATATTTATGTATAAACACATATATGTTAATGCAGTGCATTTACATGTGAGCGCCGATGTGGGAATACCTGAATAGAAACGCCTGTGCGGAATACAAATGGTGTGCACCCACACATGGAAATGTACAGAGATACAAATCCGAGAAATGCATCACAGTGCACTGACAGAACCTTTAAGACACTTTGAGAAACGCCCCGTTCCTGAATACTGAAAACTCTACAACAATATAAATGGAGAGCGGCAGAGAGAGAGGAAGGGAGGGAGGGAGAGAGGCCAAGGGAGACCCGACACAGTAAATAAAAATACAATTTCCTCCAGTGACATGCCCATTCTGTTGGAAGCCTGACTCTAATTATTCTAAGCACTTTGAGGGATGGCTTTCCACTGCATTAATCTACACATCCCACTAGCCCATCCACAGTCGATGCACTTTTAACTACCTAAGGACGCCCTGAAACTCTTCCTAAAACCTCGGGAGGAAGAGATTTGACTTTGTACAGTGATGGGATAAAGTGCTTGCCTGAGTGCATCTTCCTCTAAATCTCCTAACACAACGCCATGCAACAATTTTCCTTTTCAATTTCACATACACCTAGCGCAACCCCCCAAAAAAAGATCAAATTCGAAGGGGGAATGTACGTAAGCGCCACAGAGCTCAAAATAAGTCAGTGAATTCTCATTACGGAAAGCAGGCTTGTGTGAGAATGTGGTTGTTTTCCTCTGGGCAGAAATACGCTCGCAGCTCATTTGGAACCGAGATGAATCGATAAATCACCAGAGACCATCAATCAATCAATGAACCTATCAATATACACCAGATCGGGCTCCCCCCCCCCCCCCCCCCGCGAGAGGCCATCTTTGGTAAGTATATGTCAGGCAAATGGGCTTTTAACATAATAGCTTTGTCTGCTTGTGCTGAGTGCAAGATTGATGCGATGCAATGTATACATGTTGACACAAGCTGTAATGGTGATACACAGCGAGGCCCGTGTTTACGTGTAAAATAATCAGGACACAAAATCCCATTTCAAAAAAAAAAAAAAAAAAAAAAAAAAAAAACATATACACTAAAGCGAAAAACCACTTGGATTCTAGTCATGTTTATCAAAATCCATCTAAACAAGATCAAACTGCCTTTGAAATAACATTGCTCGCTGATCGAGGCTGTATTTGGTTTTGCTGCATTGGAATGTCTGCTCTTTAAAAACATCTGCCCCCCTGGTGGCAAAGGAAAAAAAAAAAGAAAAAGAGAGAGATATAGAAATAGAGAGGCGGGGGCAGAAATCTATCTTTCTTAATTAATCAGTGCTCAGTTTTAAGTGAAAAGTTTGTTACAACACCGCCTTGAGCTTCTCTTTCCCTGGCAGAGGCATCGTTGGGAAACTGTACAGCGCGCGGCCACGGGAGGACGACGGAGCGTCTCCATTTCAACGTGAATTTCTGCCCCATGTTCATTTGGCCCCAGACGAAATGCAGAACATGGAACGTGGTTTCGGCTCCGAGCAGCGCTATTACTGAGGATGCATGTGGGAGCTCCGAGAGGTGAAGAGAAAGAACATCATCCTCTTTATCAGGGTGGACACAAAATTATTTTGCACGCTGTCGCATGCTTCAGAAGACGCCCGCCACCACCCTGCATCAACACCTCCATGCTTACAGGTCATTTAGACGGATCTCCTGTAAAAATCCTGCTTTCTTTTCCATGAAATATGTGAAAAAATCTGCCAGTGGGATGCGACCGTCCCACTTTTGTCCGGTTTCACTTGGATTTTTCCGTACACAAGAATAAATATGTTGAAATAAAGCAGAATAAAACATACGGTATCAAGGAAATGACACTCGTCTTGGAAACAACTTGATTAGTGCAGGAAAATGATCTCATCCCACTGGCAGATTGTTTGACCTGTTTTGAGGAAAACAAGTTTTCAACAATGACCGTGGGACGAAATTAGTTGTTGAGATGGAGATTTTCCCGCAGTGCAACGCTACAGTAAATAACTCCATAGCTAATATCCTCTCAGAGGGATGTTTGTTTTCCTTGTTTGTGGTCATCTGGAGCAGCAGAAGCCTGAAGGTTAGAGAGATCGCTTCTGACCGGCTCAATTCCTCACCCCAGCTAGGAATTTATGGGGTTGGGAAGTAAATTAACTTTCCCCAAAGTTAACACCTACAACCCATGTGCCCTTGAGCAAAACACTTATCCCCAATTGAGTTGCTCAGTTGGCCAACAGTAGAGGACTGAGATTGCACTGGGGATTATGTGCACAAATGTGCGAGTGCATTGCAGGGCACTGCTGAAAAAGGCTGCATACTCAGCAAACACGCCTTGAATTAAAAAAAAAAAGGAAGGAAGGAATAAACAGGCAACCTTACAAATAAATAAATAAATAAATAAATACAGTCATCATGTTTTATTCGGGGGAAAATGACTACAGTTGAGGCTTGAGTAAGAGGAATTTGTTCCTAAAACTAGTGAATTACAAAATTAGAGGAGTGAATTAGTCTGTATTTCATATTGATTTACAGTACATTACTGGGAAAAAGCAGCCGCATTTCTTTTTATTCAGGCGCCTAATCAAGGATTTGAGACTTTTTAAGGGTGCTGGAAATCAGAAAATCCAGCCTAAGTTCCTCATGGAATCAGTTCCAGACGGAAATAATGCCGTCGAAGGCACAAAGAGAAGGCTTATATCCAATTTTGCTGCAGCATAAGAGACACAAGTATACAGTGTGATAATGTGAGCGTCTCACAGCGAAAAGTGAAGTGACATAACGTGGCAGCTGGAGAGAAGGCAATGAAAATATGAAAATGAAATTAAAGGAAGCTAACGCTGCCTCCTTTTGAGTGGTCAGAGATAGGCAGCCCGCGCTTCTATACAAGTTGGAATGATGAGTGTGAAATGTGTTGCTTGTAATTTGCCAGCTCTCTGCCAGATCCAAATGTTTTATTTGCTCGTAAAAAGGAATCTCTTATTCCCTCTCACTGCCACTTAATGCTGTGATCCCACTCCCCTTATGGCTGCTCTTAGAGACGAGGCTTACCACAGGGATTCATCAGACCTTCTCTACGACATTATTCTACGACAGCACGGCTGAAGCTGCATGATGTGGACCTGAAGCTGGACGAGGGAGGAATGTGCATGTTTGTGCCAGCCTGGGTGTTTGTGAGTGTGTATGCAAATTAGGATCTATAAGATCTAGAGTGTGTCTGCACTCGGATTTGACCAACATGGATTTCTGAATGCCACAGAGATAGGCCGATGCATAGATACACAGATACACACACAGATACTTTATTGATCCCGCAGGAAACTTAGGCATTCAGTAGCTCAGTACAACAAACACACACAATACAATGTACCATGCGGCGAAACAAAAATCTCCATTTAACAAGTCATGTAGTCTCGTATTTATTAAATCTTGTTTTTCTGAAAACAAGTGAAAAGAAATCTGCCAGTGGTGAGAGACAGCACTGCAAACCAACTGGTTTCCAGAACCTGTCTTGAATCAGGCGTTGGCGCTTGTGGGCTGATCTGCTGATCTTATTCTGCCTTATTTAAACATATTTATATAACATATTTAAACAAATAAAACTGCATTGGAAACAAGTGGGTTTTTTATTTACCATCCCACTGGCTTTCTTTTTTTTTTTTTCACCTTGTTTTCAGGGAAACAAGATTTTAACACTAGATGACTTGTTAAGATGGGGATTTTTTGGCCTGCATTACTTTTGGTTTGAGTCAATACTGTTGTATTATCAGTAGTAGTTAATATCTTTGTACCAGCATTCAATATCTTAAAAAAGGCAGGATTTACTTTTCTCCCCAAAATTCAATTCAAAAGCAGTGAAACTATCATGTGATACTAAATCCTCTACTGGAAGCTTCTCACTGCAGAGTGACTGATCTCACCTCCCAAAATCATTAGTTAATTATTAGTTATTAGCTTTAGCAAGAGTACCAACACACAAACAGTTAAATGCCAAGCTAAACAGTAGAAATACAACGCACGGCATATTTTAATTTAACAATATTAATACACACTCAAATGAAATCAACTCACAATGTTGCATTACAGTCGATTTCAGGTTAAGAGCTTCCCAGAGACACCCGGCGTAGTATTGATCCGGTCTACAAGAAATATGTAATCAAAGAGACTGCTACAACAATACTGTTATTCACAGTGATAAATTATGATCAGCCCCGTTCCACTCATTCTATTCATCATGTGCTTAAACAAATTTTGGTCGCTTTCTGCAGCAAGAAATGGGTTTTTCCTGCAACACACCCCGCGCTGGGCTTTTACTTTCTGCAGCAAGCAAGGAAATCCTTGGTCGGAGAGGAAATCGTGCCACAAATGTATATCATATCCGATGTGGACGATGGCAATTGGCTAATTTTTGATGTTTAATGCAAGGTTAACTCGGTCTAACCTTCTAACCCCACTATGTATGGTGCAGGGTTGTCTGTGCTCGCTGTTTGTCTGAGCACAGTGTGTGACACGTGGCTCCGTGTTGACACATTTGGAAACAGATTGCCATGGGTGCTCTCCAAGTCTCAATCATATCGTAGCAGACAGAGGGAAAGCAAAGCCTGGGGGTCGGCGCTGCAGCCGCCTGCAGACACGAGGCACGAGGCCGAACCATTACCGCTTGCTAATTGGAGTTTTCCTCGGGGTCAGGCTAGCCGTCTGCAGTGCCTCTACCATGGAGGACCCCCATACCCGCCCATCACACACCCCCCCTCCCACATCATTTCCAACACCGTGTCACCCGCTGATGTCACTCTCTGCTCCTTTTGGGGGTGGGGGTTCGGAAAGGATTGTGATCTCCCTCCACCACAGCTGGTTAATAGGAAAAGTCTCTGTCTCCTCAGTGTGCCATTCATCATGTCAAATGGTAATATCTTTAAAGGTCAGGCCGAGTCATAAAGAAAAAAGAGCCTTGGCTAAACTTTCCCTGGGATTTCCAGAGGTCTAATCACCAATCACCAAATCTGAAGTGTCTCTTTTGATTGGCTTTTGATGGCCTTCTTTCAAAGTGATTGATTACCCGAAAAAAAAACGGGTTACATTCTCCTCCCGGTTTCACTGCATCCCATTTAGAAGACTGGGAGCGGGCTCGTTTCCACGCCGTAACACGGAGGGAGAGCTCGGGTTTGAAATCCACCGCAGCAGCGAGAACAACAACAACAACACAACACGAAAAAGTGCAGACAGGAAGAAACAAGAAAAACCCTGCAGTAGCATGATTTATCCGACCGACTTCAAGTTGAAAAACAGCAGGGCACAAAAAAAAGAGAGTAAAAGCTAGATAAAATGGAAGAGGAAAAGATAGAGGGAAATAAAAGAGAGGCAGAGGAGCTAAAGACTGCTGCTGTCTGACAAGTGTCACACTTGCGCTTCGATCCAGCCTTCCTCCTGCGCTAATGACTGTCAACACGACAAGCAGGGCCGTCTGAAGGGGGAGAAAATTACTCGCTGAAAAGCAATTGACTGACCCCCATCATTTCTCAGGGAACCAGTGACCTGTGAATATTTCATTATGGGGAAAGTCGTGAGGCCCATACAAATGGGGGGGCCGGTGATCCGCCAGGCCCTGCTGTCCCGCGGCTGAGGCCCCCGCCGAAGAGGGAACCTGGGGGCAGGCCTGCCTCTTGATCTCCCCGCCTGCCTGCCTGCCTGCATGCCTGCCTGCCTTGTAGTCTTTGCATTACTCCTACAATGCATATTTTAGTACAGAGATAAGGAAATGCATTTACAGTGATGAAATATAAGACCTTAGCTACAGTTCGGGGAAATGTTTTTCAATACACTGTGGTGAGAGCTAATGTAGATGCAGGTGGGGTGCATCCGGATGAGAAAAGGTTCTTCATGTACCGAGGTGACATAAGCCTAATAAAAAAAAAAAAAAAGGAAAAAAAAAAAAAGGAGAAGGTTTGGATGGAAAAGGGAGAAAGTAAAAGAGAAAGAAATGGTTTGTAGGAACAGGTCAAAGCAAGCCATTTTTTTTTACCCTCTGCACGACATTCGTCTTACATTAAGAAACATCAGAGGCCTCGGAATCAAGAGGGGCAGGAAGAGAAAGAGAAGACGAGAAAGATGAAAGAAAATCAATCCCTCGGCAAGCCTGATTGATCGGTGGAGTTTTGGACAATTTCATCAGGAGACTCCACTAACCAGAGATGACACGACCCATATTGGAAGGAGAATGCATTGTGGAGATTGATACCCGCATTAGAGGCATCAGGTCGGATAAACGCGGGCTCTGGCAGTAAATACACTGGGCCTGTGTGCCCCCTCAATGACGACTTAATGCTAGAAAAATCCTTGCAACCCACACTTTTACTTTTCAAACTTTGACTGGACTGGATAATTGAGTCAATTAGGAGCACCTTAATCCGTGGAAGGGATCTTCAAAAGAAAAATATACAGTCAAGGTTTGGGTTTGGTCTTAAAGATATAAATAAAGAGAGCTTGGAGATTGTCTCTGTTTATCCAACGATGGAGAGAAAGAGCAAAAGGATTACGACTGATCTCATTCAGGAACCTCACGTTACATATTAACTTCCACTCTTGATTGTTTTACTAAAACTTTAAATTATCATTCTCTGGGTAATAGCGCTATTTTATAATCACTTTGTGACAGATAGGTATTCAACGAAAGAGGGGACCGTAGCATACGCAGCTGCACCGTGATGACTAACTACTGATATTATCAGAAGTAAGTCTAATAAGAATAAGAGAATCGGGTGTAGGCGCTAATATCCTTTTCTGATCGTTTTGACATTTCTCTTTATTTCCTATTATTCTAAGACAAGCTTCAAAGACGGGCGGAGAAAGAAAGTCAATAAGCGCATCATGATCTCAACTTCCATTGAATCCACTTCAATGAGAAGCAAGTTCTCTGTTCGCCGCTGTATATGTCAAACCAATGGAGGGAGGAAATGGACGGGGTGAACTAGGGGGAGGTGCAGAGGGACAGAGGGAATACTGCTGATCGAGCAGATCAGGCAAGAAAGCATGAAATACTACATTACAGAGGGAAAAGGACAAAAGCAGCCACCAGGGCCTGATCATGTAGGTCTGACAGGGAGGCAGGGGGTGGAAGTAATCGAGGGTCACGCAGGCCAGATGACTGATCGGGGGAAGTTGGGCAAAGTGACAATTTCTGCGGCTGGCAAATATTTCAGTAGCATTAGGCTGTGCGGTGGAGGGCCAGCAAACTCCCCTCTAAAATACAATAGACAGGCCCCTTTAATAAAACTTCCCACACAAACACTTTTACACCGCGCTGCTTGCATGAGTTTTCACATGGTCAAAAGTGCCTTTTTTTTTTTTTACCTTTGGTTAATAGTCACAGTCTAATTTCCTTTGCTGCAGCCAGAGGAAGTTGCCTTTAGTAGAGGATGAGATTCAGGTCTACACTCAAAAGCAAAAGGGGGACGTGACCATGACTGTCGGTGACATTTGCAGTGATTCGCATTTCACACTTTTTAATGCAACAAAAAGGCCTCCTCAGTCCCTGTCTTATATCTGGTTTAAAAGGAAAGCCTTAAAGAGCGTGCAGGATCTTTATTTATTTATTATTATTTTTTTTATTTTTAGTGTGGCGGCAAGGAGGAATATCAAAAAAAGAAGGAAAAATGAAACCACAACCTCAATTTCAGCTCATTGGACTGGCATGCCTCCAGATGAGAACTGGAGTGTCCCCGCTGATACACCGCACCAGCGCCGGTGTGACGGCACACATGGATCCCGTCCATGCATCGCTGGCTGAACATCACTTGCGCTGGTTAGCGGAATCGCGTCCAACTCGAACCCTTTGTTGACTACCCAGAGCGGCCCCGTTCTCTCGGCGCCTCACTGTACCGCAGGTAACTCGTCAAAAGCACAGACGGACGAAACCTCGGCCCGCTCCAGAGGCTTTCTGCTGAGGCCTGCCACTGTAAACTTGGCAGCTGTTTCCAGTGGCCCTAGAGTCGGGTCAGACAAGCAATGTTCCTCCCACCTCCATCCTCCCTCAGCAGGTGAGCAGGGAGCTCGAGAGGTGCAGGCCGGGGGGGGGGGGGGGGGAAGAGCATTGTGATAGTGTCAGCAACTGGATCGGCCTCTCATTCTCTGTTTTACATTACTGTATGTGTGCAGTAAAGTTGATTAAAGCCCAGGCACAGATGTGAACCCCTCACCCGTTCTGCCTTTCATCATAGCTGGGGTGAGGAGGTGAGGGGTGCTCCGCTGTGCTGTGTTTGCGCTGACATTACAATGATGAAGGCTACATTACGGCGCCCTCAAAGGGTAATCAGAAGCTAAGGGTGGGTGGGGATAGGGTGCGCTGGGTGTGGGTGGCTCCAAAGAGCTGGCTGGTGGGCTCTCATTTATCAAACACCTCCAGGATAAAGCCCACCCCTGCCCAACCCCTCACACTTTCTCTCTCCCATCTAAAAAGCCGTCGTGCATGAAGAACTTCTTCTTCCTCCTAACTGGCACCCTCTTTGAGCCTGAACCGGTGGGTTCTGGCGCAACCTCCTCGTGGCAAATTAGCGTATGTAATGAGCTGGAATCCACTTCTAAGCACAACCATTAAAAAGGGCCCTTGGGTCCTGGGTAAACTATGTGACAGAGGGACCATAGGACGTGTGTGCGTGCGTGTGTGTGTGTATGTACTGTATGTGCGTGTGAAATACATACCCTAGATCTCAAGCTTCCACCATCTGAACTCTTGACCCCCAATCCCATCTACATCTTGCCCTGGCCCCCTGTGTCAGGGTTCCTCAGAACTGCATGTCCTCATCCCATAGCCATTCACCCATTTTGAAACAATATAATGGCCACAATGACTTCTTGGACTGGATTCAATAGGTACTTCGAGAAAAGGAAACCTGCCGGGATTGGCTTAAATGAGGAAAACTATTGTGCTCAGAAAGAATCAATCAGTGCTTTTCAGCGTAATTCGATTCTATTCACAAAGGGGCCGGGGAGGCAATCTTAAAATGGAAATGCCACTTTGCTTGGAGTGGGTGGAGAGGAGATGAAGAGAACTGCGTGAGGAATAGTTTGCATGGCAAGGCATCATCTCATAACGACGGCGCACCTTTCAATCATGTCGGCATGTATTTTACAAGCCATTATAGTCTTTGTGCTGAGTACAACAAAACTCCGCTAAAGTGGGTTATCGTTCTCAGCCTGTCCAAATAATTATGGTGAAATAGTGTGGCTGGGATCTTGTTCTTCAGCCTCTGGACGGCGCACACCATGCCTCTTCCCTTACATCTCCAAAGGCACATAGCAGCCTCACTATTACTGAAAATTTAAATGGTTTCTGCTTACATTTTCACAAACCACAGTACTTTAAAAGCGCCTGCCATGGACATATTAGATCAATTTTAAAAGCCTGCTAGTTCAATTGGGACTGCAGCTCAGTTTCCTGAAAACAGGAAAAAAAATTAAGGGAACATGAAAACGATTTTGAGGTGTTCCAAATACCAAAATGCAGCTAAAGCTGATGAGCCCTTACAGGTATTCACAGTTGGGTACCAACTGTGAATACCTGTAAGGGTTCTGGCTGGCATGTGTTACGCATAGTTGCATAAGACTACCGCATCCTCTGCATAACAGCGAAAAGCATCATGCTGTTATCTAATCATTACAGAGCTACAAATTGGTACATTCAAGTGCCTTTGATAAAAGAAGGCCAGAGGGCAGGCATGGCAACTGTTATCACGAAAAAACAACTAACATTTTTTTGTACTTTGATCAAAAGTTGCACCTTTTCCCTGGATTAAGCTGTTGTATTTTTTTCTTCCTTGCACCTTGAGTCAAGCCGGTGGACATGCCGCGTTATCCTACAGGCAGGTAAAATAACTACACAAACACAAGTTCATCCTGCAGAAGCTGAGCTATGATGCGTGAAAAAAGAGCTGCATGGCCGTGTAAAAAAGAAGAGCTAAGACCGATTCCTCTCTTGAGCGCCGGTCCAGCAGGATGCTGCTTATCTCTCTCATTGGTTAAGTGCGGTTGAGGCTCCGGTCAGCATCCTTAACCGCTATCTGTCGCTCTGCCTCCTCGCTGCCCCCCTCGCCTCCCCTTCGCTGCTCTGGGACCGGCTCAGTTACAACCTGGCTGCGGTCTGAGAGGGACAGGATGGAGTAGAGAGGGAGTTTGGACGGAGTCTGCAGGCAGGCGGCTCGGGGGGAGTGGGTAGGGGTGCTTTGTTAGAGGCTAACCCATGGGGCTGTTCAGTTCAGGGGCCCTTCTCCTCTCTCTCTCTGTCTTGGCAAGAGGAAAGGCAGTGTCTGCTGAATCTTTAATGAAGGCGGTTGACGCCCCGTACAGCAGTGCCCAGCAGCCAAAGTCTCTTCTGCCTGCCAGTCCGGAAGAGAACTGCATATCCACAGTATGGTTATGATGGAGGCGAAGCCAGACCTTGCTCTACTTTGCTGTATAATCAGCCATGACGAATAGAAGAACTCAGGAGATGGAGAGGACTTGCTAACTTTGGGCTGGCTTAGACAGTGACTCCCATGTAAAGTTTACGAATAACACGGATTGCATACTCAAAGATAATCCGTCTCAGTCAGGGATGAACATAAAAGCTGCTGTTTATTCATCAAATGAAATCTCAAGTGAGGAATGGAGAACAATAAGCTAATTAAAAGATGCCTCTTTTCAAATTCAAGTTTGACTGAGTCCTGGGTAACTTACATCTCAAAGAGAGATGGAGGCTCTGTCAGAGACTGTTTACTGTAAAAATGCACAATGGGGAGAAAAAAGCACCACGTCTTCTCCCCTTTCATCTACAGTGAAGACAACCATGTCACAATTGTTGCCTCCTCAGATTTCCTGATCAAAGTGCCTTAGTTCAGTTCCAAGCCTTCAAATCACATCCATACTTCAGTCTGGGAGTTGAACTCTCTGTTGGTGAAATCAATACTTCTCTTTGATTTCAGCTGAAAATTGCCACTTCTCTGAAATCTCAGCAAGCAGGTGACAACAACACATAAACTGTATTTACAGGTCCAGCCTGTAATCCGAAGATAAACACAGGGTAGTCCTACATAAAAATCTATACCACGGGACAGAAGACTATCATTCCAAAGCTGAATGTCAAACATCTTGGGTCACAAAAAAAAAAAAAAAAAAAAAAAAAAAATGGGATGACAACGTGTCACTCCTGATTTATAAATACATTTGAATATAGTTCTGTTAAATTGTTACATTGCCAGCAGTCAAGTAAAACAGAGAATTACCAAGAATTAAAAGGGCTAAATTCTATTATCACATACTAATGTACAGTCTATACATATGTTTACTTGTTTATTGTGATAAAAAAGATGGTGTTTGTCTATGGAAGAAGGACATCAAGAGAGAGAAAATCATTTTATGTATTTCTGCAAACAAATAAAGCCCTGCTGTTCCTTATATATGTCAGCAGAATGAAGATGATTGGATGTGAATGTGATTTTTTTTTATCTGATTGTCATTTTACAGAGCACCTTACCCAAAAACTCACTCAAGTGCACGGTCAGATTAAGGAGAAGGACGTTTGTGCAATTGTTCTGACAAAGTGCTTATCACCTCCATTCAAACATAAGATTAACATAGCCGAATCAATGCTAATCGACGTGTGAATGAAGCCGGGGAGGAAAGCTTATTCAGGAAGTGTACCGCTCTTCCTGCATCCCTCCACTCTGAGAATAGCCGCTAGCTTTATCTTTGGCTCTTTGTCAGTACTTCGCCTCTAGCCTTAGCCTGCTGTATTTTTTGCAAAAGCAACAACAAAACACTTGTTTTTTGGGGGGAAGAGCCTGAATCTGATTCAACTTCAGAGAGGATTAGAGTAACAATGGGGATCTTGTGCACTCACACGTGCATTTACACACACTCTCGCTTACACACAGACACGCGGATGCACACACACACACACACACACACACACACACACACACACACAAGAGCAGTCCTTGCCCAAGTGGGAATGAACTGCTCCAGAAAGGCCAGGGCCTTGGCAAGGTAATTAACCGAGGGTGCTTGTTTCACATGGCAGAGTCCATTAAGTGCCATGTCACATTGATGTCAGGGTAAAGGTAGCACGCACACACACACACACACACACGAATGCGCGTGCACACCCACCCACACAAACACACCATACAGACCTACACTTCCAAAGGGGGGCAAGAGTCTCCATGGTGGAGATAGTGAAGTGAGAACGAAAGAGGGAAAGTAACAACGAGAAGTGGCTGTGGCTTCTCTGGGGCTCTCTCTCGATCCCTCCCTAATCAGCAATCCCACTCCCCCTCCAGGTCCAGCCATCGATCGGCAGCACTACCACCCCTGCGCTGTGATGAGGAGCAGGGGGGGAGAAGTGGATGTGATACCCCTCCATATACCCTCTAATTGCCCTGCCTTGGCTACCACCCCCCCCTCAGCTGTCCCAGCGAAAATGGCCCCCACACCAATTGATGGAGCAACAATTCTGCTGGCATGGCTTGAAAACGGCCCCCGATTTAAGCCCATTAGACACGGATGACCACACCGGGCCATCAGAGAGTGGAGGGCAGGACGGCTGGGAAGGGCTGCATTAGCCGAGGGAGGAAGTGGGTACACTCGGTCCCACAACCCACAAGGCTGCGCAAACCACCGGGGTGCCAGAGTTTAACACACACCTGAGAGTATTCGCCCGCTCCGTATGCACGTAGACCTGCACACACACACACACACACAGACATTCATAGAGCCAAGGCACACACACATCCAAGCATATACCTTCCTCTGCTTCTCCGAGCACCGCCACATCTCAGATAACATTGTCCCTACTGAAGAGACTTCCACACAAGCTAACTGAGGTTTATCTCCCACTTAACAGATGAGCCAAAGGAAACAAGAGAGCCACTCAGGGATTGAACGCGGAGAAGAATGGAGATACAAGAGGGGACGGAGCGGAGGTTGGAAGGGAGAGAGACAAAGTGGCAACGAAAAAAAAAAAAACAGCAAAAGAATCAAAACGGCACACGGGGTGTTGGTTTTGTCATGCGCTTGAGGTGAAACTGTAAGGGTGGGGGGGGGGACACTGAGAAGACGGGGAGATGCGCGCGGCAGCCAGATTTCTCCATCTCCTCTTAAGATGACGATCACATTGAGCGTCGCCTTACAGTTGATTACATGAAGTGTGGTGCGAGCGCTGGACCGTGGCAGAGCGCCGTGACGGATGGGTCGGCGCCCGCAGCCCTCGGAGCCGCCACCATGCTGCCCAGAGCAGCGCTGCAATTAAACAAGAGAAAGGGCCTGGATCCCGAGACTGGACTGGGGCAGGAGAGCTTTGGACGGCGAGGGCTGAACTGAACACTGTGCTGATTTGTGCACTGACTGTCCCTGAGAATAGGGCCATGTATTTTTAATCAATGTCAAAGTGATGAAGTGCGTGTTTGCCTCAAAAAATCCCCTGACAAACACAAATAGAGAAAGGCAAACTCCCCAAGGGGCTCCTCGTGCACACACACACACACACACACACACATATAGAGCCGCACAGTGGAAAGACTGGACAGAACATTCCAGCAACTGACCCAAACATCCGGCTTTGTCTTACTTTTAGTTTTAAACCTGAGACGAAAAACTGACCCACCTATTTGTCTCTCGGCATTACGTAAGCCATTACACGAATAGCACTGCGATTCGGAATCGAATTAAGATTTTTAATAACAATAAATAATGTTCTGATAAGTGGTCGGCAGGCTGATAATTAGAAATTGGCAGATCCATGGCCATCCCTCAGGACAGACACATGCTGACGTTTCTGCAGGTTATCTGGTATTGGGAATCATTCCTGAAGCATAAACAAGCCAGGGAGATAGGCTGGCTGCCCTCCAACAGCCTGTCTCCTCAATTTTACAGGCCTCTTTTCCCCTTTCAGCCAATTCAGCCCCAAATATCGACCAGCAGAGACGGAGGGAGAGAGAGAGAGAGAGAGAGAGAGAGAGAGAGAGAAGGAGGAAAGGTGGAAATGGAGGCCAAAGAGGTGAGATATGTGGGTAAGTTGCAGAAAAGCAGAAAGTTTTTTAGTGTATTCCACACACACACACACAACCATGTGACATGAGTGGAAGAATTTTTGCAAACATGGCAGCGTGGGGAGGATGGATGCTGTAGAAAGAAAGCGAAAAAAAAAAACAAAAAAAACTAGAGGCGTGAAAGAACGGAGGAGCCTGCTGTGTCTCAATCCTTCGCCACAGACACTTGATACCGAGAGCCGTGGCGATGTAATCAGATCATTAACCCAAAGACCACTGACCTGGGGAGAATGCTCACTGATCCCTCACTGAAACACGGAGCATTAAGAGGGCTTCTGGATGATTGGCTCAGAATTATGGGACCACAGAACACGGGCGGCCTGGCCTATGGGCGTAAACGAATCCGCGGCTGCAACTCGGCGATACATTATCCGTTTAAGTTCTCGCAGCTTTTATTGGACTCTTTACAGTCTTGGCCCCTATTTGGACTCCTCGGCACTGTGTGTAATCTGACAAGGGGCTTCGATTTGACGAGGATACGCGAAATGGAATTACCACGAGTCCAACGCGCCCGAGCCACTCTCCCTTATCAAAAGAACCAATTGGAACGCTATTTAAAGAAGCGCCAGATGTTTGGTAGCAGAGGACTTGGGGGTGATCTCTGACCTCCCGCTGGAGACAACGCAGGAGAGCCAATCGGTATCGACGCATCCAGCGGCGGGAGGAAGACGGGGGGAGGAGAAGGAGGAAGAAAACGGGGCGGGTGAAAAGCCAGGCTGTGCATAGTTTTACACACTATAAAATATTCATTTGCTAAGTGGTACAGCATTTTGCCCTTTGAGAGGTTCATGCATTGTTTAGGCTGCAGAGCAGAGCAGGAGGAGGAGGCCGGATGGTGGCAGAGGAAGTGCTTGGTAATGGGGCCAAACAGGAGTGTTGATTTATGCGCGCAGTCACACAGTTGCAGAAAAAGAGGAGCGGAAAAAGGGAAAGGGGAAGTGTGTCACCGGCGATCTCCCTCCGAACCTGTTCACCTCCTCTCCGCTGCGCCGCCGCCGTCCCGGCTCTTTGGCGTCCGCTGATGAAGCCTCGCCGGCCGCGGGTTGCCGCCGACCCTTTGCGACGCCTTGCCTTCGCCAAATCTTTCCTAAACTTTTTGCTAAACGCTATATATTTTTAATTGCATGTGTTCTCAGCTGTCAATTAAGTCGAAGTTAAAAACCACTTCTGGGACTCCTCTTTAGCAGATGGCGAGTCACAGAGTGCCGCCCAGTAGCGCTGACTGATCTGTGGCATGTGCCGCTGACAGCCACACAGTCTCCCTGTCTGCTGCACAGCGCAATGCAAACCCACTGATGCTCTGCTAGTATGAAACGAAAGTGCACCCTCACTCCCTCCAGGCAAATAACAGGTATTTTACTAATTGAAAATAACTTTTCATTCACACTGAGGTTCTGGTGAGAGCCGTGAGGAGCAAAAAAACAGCAAATTAACCATTGGCTATGGGCTTGTAGGACAAACTCAAGCTGTAAACAGAACATGGCAGAACTTGCGCACCACAGGAGACGGTGGTTGATGCGACACGCACTTTGACTAGGGTCATTTCTGGTACCAAGGCCGGCGGTTCTCAGCCCTCAGCTGTAATGCAGTGGCCTCTCCCTGCCTCCCATATTCACAACAGAAGCATACACTAATGCTCGGGCCAGAAGTGGTGGCCACATTCCCGGCAAACACAGCCCAATCTTTAACCTCTTTACAGTGCACATGATATACTTTGCAAGTGGGGGCCAAGGGTTTATCCATTATGAATGAGACCCATATTACTCCAGGCATTAGCAATGTATGAGCTGGGCTTTAGAAACACAAGGTCTGGGGTTTTTCTGCCTGCCTCCCTGCCACTCTTTCCTTACCTCCTCTCCTTCGCCGCCGCTTTCCTCCCTTCCTAGCCACGTGCCGCCGCTCGCACACACAGCCTCCTGCGGATGGCCTGACTCTTCCCTGACAGCTCGTCTGTGCTGAGCCCCGCCTGTCCGATCGGCAGCTCCTTGGATGCGCCGAGCCTGAAGAGGCAGGGCCGCGCCCAGGGCTGCAGCCTTCCACTGATCTCGGCTTTCGCTCGTTCTCCAGCACACCACTTCTAACCTAGCCGACCCTCCACTCAGCTCCATCACAGGCGATGCCCCTGCCTCCCTCAGTCTGATCTTGACGCATCTGCTGCCTTTGTGATGGGATCTGACTCTCAAATGCTAGCCGGCTGAAACTTTAATGAAATGCAAGCATGCAAGAAAATGCAAGCAAAAAAAGCAAAAAAATAATATCACTCCAGAATATGCTGTTGCACTATTCTTATACTACACCTGGCATACAGATTTCAATCAATTTTTCATAGAACTGTCAATTCACAGACACTTAATATAAAATGTGTTTGTGCATGTGTGTGTGTGTGCAGGTTATATAGTAAAGAGGTCTTGCCGAGAGAGGAGAAGGAGGCAACACTAGCAAATAAGGCAGTATAAACATGTTCAGAGTCTATCAATAGGTCCCAATACCTACTGAAAAACATGTACACACCCTCCCCCCTTCTCCTTCTTCCCCATTTCATCAAGCAGAAGTCTGTACAAGCCTCCACCCTCATCCACACTAATAAACAACAAATCAATTCGAGGGAAGAGCTCGTGAGGGAATGGTTGTGATGACTAGGGCATCTTTACTGCTTACTTTTAGCATTCTGACTGAGCAGAGGAAGGTGGGGAGATGGAGCAAGTGCTCTCCTCGGAGCCCACGACTCCCTGGGGCTGCGGCACTCATCTCCACCCCCTCTCTCCCCTCCCTACTATGGGACAACAAGATTACAGCAGCCCCCGGGGAGAGCCCGGCTCCCAGCAGGCGTCGGGGTCCCCTGCTGTTTGCCTCTATGAGAGCACACTTCAAAAATCGCTCTCTGGTCCTAACATGGACCACTCTGATGAAGCGTGTGCTGTGCTTTTAAATGAACACAACAACGCGGTGCTCAGGACATTAACCCTTGCCATATTCCAGAATCGCATTACCCGGGAACTGCAACGCAATAACCGGCTGGCAAACATCTGGACGCCGAGGAGACGTGCAAAGTGCGGTTTCTGAGGCGCCGGTGATTCGAAAAGTGCACATGTCGTTAGCTGCAAGGTAAAGATATGATTGCGTGCGCTGTGTTGTCCTCGTGTAAAAGGGAAATTAACATAGTCTCAGTTGGTTTTCAGCCACAACAAATGGCGGAGGACAGGAAGGAGTGTGGTGAGCAGCGGAGCGGCAAGAGGCCTGGACAAGGCCTATTATGACAGGAAGCTCCACTCATCAGCCATTCAGGGCACTGTAAGAGGAGACATAAATCAATGGTGTGCCAATTATGACACCACACTGAGCTGTGTGAGTGCAGGGAATTAGCTGCACAAATCTCAGGATCAGGTTCAGTTAGATGGGCTCCTCTGGAGTGGGGAGGGAATGCCAGAGAAACACCACAGGGAGGATAGAGAGGAGGAAGAGGAGGAGAGGGATGGAGAGAAACAGGGAAAAAAAAGATGTAAATGCTGAAATGTGAGGCAACTCATTATGGTTGATAAGGAAGTCGACCAAATGTGTTCCTGTTTATCTCTTTTGTGTTTTCCAGCCCATGAAGGGATAGTGTACAGCTGCAGACGGTGGCGGGGGGGAAGAGGGCTTGAGAGGCCCTACAAGCGCCATTATCCCGTCTTCACTAAACCAGTGAGGGACTGAAGCATCTGAGGTGAGCGCTGCAAGACTGCAGCCGCCGCACATCAAGCATGCTTCTCATATTTCATTCTCTCACACCGAGCTTTCTCTCTTAAGAATATTAAACTCACCCCACCCATCCCGCCACCCCAAACTCTCCAACCCTCCGAACGCCTCCCTCCCTCCCACCCTCACCGACCGCAATCAAGCTGGCATCTCGGGCCGATCGTGTGGGAGCCAGCAGCACGGGTTTGATGGAGGCAGTGGCGCTCAGCTGGGCCTGAACACGACGCCTCGACACCACTGAGCACGCAGCTGCATCCCCGAACTTAGATTCTGATTAAATGGAAACAGAACAGCCCATTAAAGTCATTAACATATATCTAGAGTATGCATGGGGGGATGTGCACCAAAGGGTGTGCATGCACAGTAATGTAGCGCATATATTAAGAAAAGATCCGCAGATAGGACTTGAAAGAGCATATCTTGCAAAAGCTTATATATATTATTTATCGCGCAGACATCAAAAAGGAGACTTTGTAATGACCTTTTTTTAATTCATATGCAAAGGTAATGCAGATTTTGAAACTGCAAATCCACCCAAAAAGCATAGCGGAGGAGGCTGTGGCATTACTGTGCAGTACATAAAATCTGGGAAGGCATGGTCCTCCACTTCAGAACTAACTGCATTATTATTATTATTATTATTATTATTATTATTAATTCAGAATCATATTGGGTATTGTTTTGCTTTTTCTCATACAGCCATGAAACACACACACACACGCTGATGACCGCTAATGACTGCAGTGGCTAATGATGATTAAAACGCTGTTGATGTTCCGCTACAATATGAAGCATGTAATGGACAGGAAATAGAGCTAATCCGGGAACGTTTGTTGTTTAAAGTTGGAAATCGTGAAAATGGTTCCTCAAAGTGAAACGGCAAACAGCGAAACGAAACCAAAGACACTCTCTTGCAATGCTAATGTCATTTAGTACAAACACATTTCAAAATGATATTTTCTCGCCGCGGAAAGAAGCGGCCATGTTTGCTCAAGAGCATAAAAAGCTCGAGATTACGAAGGGAGAAAAAATTGCAAATTTAGCTTGGATATCGTGCAGACGCCTACTTCACTTCTCCTCTTGCTGATGACAGAAATAAACAGTAGTGTATTTCAATAGTGCAAACTCGAGCATTAGCATATATTGAAGTATAGATTGGCTGTCAGAGATGCAAGATAGAGATGTATCCTCTGTGTGTCTAATCCCTCATCACCTCCAGAAAATGGAGTACACACAGTCGGGAGCAGCAGGAGCTGGAGTGTCACTCTGGACTGAGACTATTTGATATCCCCACTGAGCTGCTCAGGTCACACTCCCCTACAGTGTGTGTGTGTGTGTGTGGAAGAGAGAGAGAGTGAGAGAGAGAGTGTGCAAGTCATCAAACATCAAGGTTTGTTGCCTGCAATCCCTGCTGATTTTGGTTTCTGTTCATTGGTTGATAAATCATGAATGTTTTAATTGTACGCTGACCTTGATGAAATGAATGGACATCATTTATCAATTAGGAGTGCAATGGGGTGATGTGAGGGGAAAGTGTGTGCTGACAGAATTATTTTTCATCACGTCTTTGGCTCGGTTCTCTCCCCCTCCGCACACCTTCAACGACGGCCCTCCCCGTTGAAACAGTTTTCATCTCGCGGCGATGATGTTTTTCTTCCCCTTTTATTTCATTTTCTCCTGCACAAGAAAAATCCCTCCTCTTGGTACAATCCTCAGCTGTTTACCAAGTATAATTCAAAAGAAAAAAAAAAGAAAAAGAAATGTAAAAATTGAAGGGAGAGCTGGTATGACCAGTCTAATCTGTGCGTGGGCGCTACAGTGTGCTCGCACAGTATGGCTATTCATGACACGAACATCAAATCCCCACAGAATACAGCTGCCATGATGAGATGTGTTTTTATGGGGATTTAGGTTCTGGAAGAGAGATTTGAGTATGAGACCTATTGTCAAAAAATGTGCAGTGTTCAGAAAGCTGCAGCGACGGAGGATGGGGATATTAAGCGGGGCCTATTAATGTTTTACACGGTGTTGTGATGCTCCCTACCTGTAAACTCCTCACAGTAACTTGTACACGGTGCGATAGCGTTCGCAAGTACAGTAGACGCGTGGAGAGGTGTTGCCTGTGGGGTGGGGGCGGGCTGGGGTTACATAAAGCGAGATAATTCTATTCATCCTCGGGTTTGGAGGAGCTGCCGTCCGCCCCTCCACCCCCTCGTCCATTTCTTACTCAAAGCGGTCTAGCATGGCGAGGGACAGCGGTTTTTTATCCCGCACAAAAGGCTCAGTGAGTCCTGTCTTTAACCAGCTAACAATAGACCGGCCTACCCTTTAGTTCTCCACACATCTAAATGCTGGCGGTGTCCCTTTTAGTCAGGCACTGGAGAATCAGACAGAGCTACGGGCCAATTTTCCCAACCCGGAATCTAGTCCAGCAACACAAGCGTACCCTGTTAGATGTGTGACCATGAGCCAGAGATGCCCAGCGCCGACCTTTTTGAATGGTGGGCTGCCATTCTGAAACACCAGGCCCCAGATTGAATCCGCCCTCAGCCAGATATGAGAGCCTGCTCATGTGTGAACAACCCTTACTTCCCGTGCTGGCTCGCCGGATCCAAATGCCCTGCAGGTTCGAGGGAGCATTTTACAGCCTGTTTAACAGTAACTTCAAAAATCCCCCCCCAACCCCACCCCCCCGTCCCAGTTTTTTGTTTTTTGTTTTTTTTTTTTCCATGAAGAGATTTCTCAAACGTCTGGCCACGGTTGCTGATTGCCTCCGAACACGGTTGTTGATTAAAAAGTCAGCATTGTTCAGGCTCTCTTGTTTTCTCTTCCTCGTGGATCCTGGGAGTACAAACAGCTCGATAGGCTGCGTGTGAAAGTCTTCGGGCCCTGTGTCTGACGAGGGACCGCGGCGAGAGGGAGGGCCCCGCTCGCCCCGGCTCTTGGAATTCAATAAAGTGCTTTATTCCAGGGCTGAAGCAGACGTGAGGCTAATCTTTGATCTGAACTGGAAGCTGAGGGCTCCGGAGTGGGCCACGCTGCCCGATTATTTATGGGTACTTCAAAGGCTCCGTTGATCACACTTGTGTCTCTTATCTAGCGAGCGAGAAACAGCCACAACAACAAAAAGTGACTTTGCGAGGAGAGTGGAATACAGAGCACGCCGGGAAAGGTGGGGATAAAGGCGTGTGGGTTTGAAATAGGGGGGGGGAGGGTTTTGCGGGGCTCTGTGGGGAGATCCCCAGATTAGAACTGATCAGGCCGATGTACACGGGGCCGTCCGCCTGGGAATGTGCCTCCGGCTCCATCCGAGAGACAACCAGACCAGAGGCGGATAAGCACTGCTCCTCCTCCCCGCTCTGTTCCCATGGAGGAGAGGCTGCCCATGTCAGGGAACCCCACTCCTCTCTCTTCCTCCATCTCTGCCTCTCCGCTTCTGTCCTCCCCTCCTGGCCGTCGCCCCTCGCTTCCTCTCCACCTCCCCCTCTGTCTCTCCCTCCTTCCACTATCACCACCGCCACCTCCACATCACATCAGAAATGTGACTGGCCTCAAACTGCTGACTTGCTCACAGTCCATTGAGTTTCCTCTCCTTATCAAATTACAGCCACCTCAATAACCCACTCGCTGCAGCACGCCGGAAGAAATGAGGTTTTCTCCACCGCCCGCCCCTGGCACTGCACTCTTTCCCTCGCTTTTTTCTACTCTCGCATTTTTCTTTCAAAAAACAGCAGACAGGGGATGGGGGGCTGGTGGTGGGGGCGGGCGGAGGTGGCTGATGTGAATGTTGGCGTATATTTCCAAGTGGGCGTACGAGGGCTGTGCTTTGTACGAGTGCGAGTGTGTGCGAGGGGGAGAGATGGCCCATCCGCTGCACACTGCTGATTTGCAGACGTGGGCCGATGTCCAGATGGCGGGCGCCTTCCGGGGGAGGGTTTTTACTTCCACTTCGACAACCACTCAGTCACAGCAGCCCATCGAGACCCCAGCTAGCCCCGGGGCATTGGCTGTCCTGGGTCACTACCCTGTCCAAGCCACCGGTTGTCAAAAAAAGCAGCCCATCATCCCCCTCTACACCCTCTTCCCCAAGCCCGCTAAATGTGGAACTACCACCGTACCTCGGCAAATAAAGCGACATAGGCGCATCACCTGTTATGTACCTGCGATGAGAGCCTTGGGAGACCTACGTAACGGACCAAGCAAGGTCATCAGTCTCATTTTGTGAGTGCAGCAGCAGTTATTACAAAGTCAAAATGAAAAGGCTCATCCCCAGGTCAGCTGTCTGACAGGTGATGGATGTCATTTAACCTTCCCAGCAGCTGGTTACTGGTTTAGACACCAAAGTAAATAAGGCCAGAGGAAGGAAAGTTGAAAATAAGCCACAGGCCCTGCAGGCCCACATCCATTTTCTCTTGATATGGCATGGCTGCCTTCATAGTGTAATTGATTTATTTTTGACCCCAACAACTGTTTTTTTGGTTCTAATTGCCCCCACATTAATGTATGCAGATGAGAGATGGATTTACAGGAACCTGTGCACCCATCCCACTGCTGCTCAAATGTGAATTAACATCAATATTTATCTTAGTTCTATTATCTAATTTCTACCTCATTCACATGCTAATTGCTACAATTAGCATTAAATAAGGGCCCCAGTTCAGAGGAAATAACCTGCTGGTGAGCACTTGAATCACTGGCTCATCACCTGTGAGCACACAATGCATGAACACATACACACACACACCCACACACACAAACACACACACACACGCATGCACACACAAATATACACATACAATCTAACTAGACAGAGAGATAGATAAATTTAGGCCGTGTGAGAGAGGAAGGAAAGAAGGAAAGATGAATAAGTTAATATCTGCAGAGCGGTGGATGTTTCAGCTCCAAAATACATCAGAATAAAATGCAATACCATAAGTGTATACATTTTTTTTTTTTTTGCATGCATGGGAGGCCCCAACAGGAATCAAACCCTTGATTAACTCTCTGGGCCACAGGGAGTTAATCAGAGGCCCAAATTGAAAACGAATGCTTGCATATAATCATAGGGAAGAACATGGAGGGGAAAAAAAAAAAAAAAACTGGGGAGGGTTAACATGAAAGCCCAACAGAGTGCCAGTGCCAGTTACCCGCAGAGCCGCAGCCGACGTGTTCTGCCTTCACCAGTTTTATTGGAGACGACGCTGGCATGTCAGTGACAGCGAATGTCCAAGTTGAGCAGGAGTAGATTAGATTAACTCCCCTGTGAAAGAGCCTTGTCTGCTTCCATCGTGCATGCTGTCTAGTTAAAAAGACACAGGTACGCCACGGCAATAAGCAGGTGTGCTGACATCAGAGTCGTGTTGGGAATACCGGCGCTGATTGGAAAACCTATAGAGTATTCTTCAAACACAAACACTGCTGACGCGCAGCTTTTCTCGCCGGCCCCCCGAAGCAACAGCCTAACATGAAGATCAAGTGTGCGATTCCTCAGATGTGCCGGTGCA
The DNA here is from genome assembly GCF_902150065.1 of Myripristis murdjan. Taxonomy (NCBI): domain Eukaryota; kingdom Metazoa; phylum Chordata; class Actinopteri; order Holocentriformes; family Holocentridae; genus Myripristis; species Myripristis murdjan. The sequence continues at coordinate 29,347,578 of NC_043987.1, read as the reverse complement.
CATGCTCGGCTGTACTGTACGGCACCCACCAGGTTGAAAGCCCAGTCCTTTAAAGGGTGTTTTTCTCTGCCAAGGCATTGGCGGAACGATAGCGCAAAGGTGTTATTGAAGATGGCCTTGCACAGAGTAGAGCGGAGGCACTACTGCAACCCGAAAAAGGGCCTAAAACTGAACTGAATGTGGAGCCTGGTGCTAACCGAGTTGGAAAGTTCTATTGCCCAAGGGCCGCAGTCGTACTTTGCTCATCTCATCAGCCCGAAACGTAGGGAAGTGAATTCAGACCTTGTCAAGGAAACAAAAAAAATACACACACAGAAAAAAAAAAAAAAAACAACAACTGAGAGGCAGCGTGTACAGAGGGGGAACACAGACAGCGCAAATTAAATAAGTAAGAAAGATAAGTAAGAAAATCTGATTCTCCTCTCAGCAGCAATATCAATGCCTTTGAAACTCTCGGAAAAAAAAAAAAAAAAAAAAAGAAATCCAGAAACTTTAGGTGCAGAGTAATGTGTGTGAAAAATTGACCAACACCAGAACCGAAGGCAGTTTCTTCTTCTTCTTCTTCTTTTTTTTTTTTTTTTTTTTTTTTGCCGGATTGTGAATTTCCTATGGTGAGTACATGCAGAGTGCTGAGGGGGGGAAAACCTCCCTCAAACAGAAATAGAAATGAAGAATGATTACCAATGTCGGCGAAGTCGTGCCTTTTGGCCTGGCCCCGCGATATACAGCACAATCAGACGAACTGATGACCTTTGCTGATGTCAGAATACCTCACTGCGAGCTGTAAAGTAGCAGACGTGCCGCACAAGATCTATTAGTTTGCTCTTTATCTGTAATAATCCTGACTGAACAAATAATACAAATCTCGACTGGGAAAAAAAAAAAAAAAAAAAAAAAAAAAAAAAAAGTCATCACCATCATTCAAAGTGATGTTTTTGGGAATGAAAGAAACGAATGTGAAAATAAATTCTTGAATGGGTGTGGGCAGCGGGGGGCTGTCATCAATCTGCAGAAGCCACAGTCTTAGAGTGAATGGAGGCTCTGGAGTGGCAGGGCTAGTAGAGATGGATACCGTGGCACGCTGTCCGTCTTACACACACAAAACTCCCTCGTAAATTATCTTGAGCAATGTGGAATTTATGAGGCAGAGATATCTCACGGCTGGCCTATCATTTCCATGGCTCTGTCACTGTAATTCTCTCCAAAACTGCCCAAACCCATAGATAAAAACGGCCACTGCAGTTATAGACGGAAAAAAAAAAGAGACAGAGAGAGACGGGGGGGGGATGAAAAAAGGAGAGTAAGTGAAATAAGTGAGTTTGGATTGGGGAGGCAGCGGTCTAAGTGGCTGCGGTGTCCAGGTAAAAGCTGCCGGGAAATATGCAAAAGCCGGTGTTAACAAGAGGACAAGTGAAACAAGTGGAGTTTGCCCTGTTTATTTGGTGTTAAATCGAGTGTCGGCGAAATTTGGTGAATTGGAAGATGAGTCAAATCGGCCGGCTTACATCTTTACCTCTGCCGGCACAGCTCCTCAGCTTGACAATACCTTTTACCTTTGAAATATGTGTTTGTGTTTCTCTGTGTCAGTGGGAGTGTGTGTGTGTGTGTGTGTGTGTGTGAAGAGATTTGGGGAGCTTTTAGAGCGCTATCATAGAGTAGGTGGAGGACGGTGGAGTGTATCAGAGAGGGCAGTCCGCACATGCTGCCCTGTGAGATTGGATTCTCACCCATGAAATGTAAGCACACAGAAAAACGCTCGGCGGCAACAACCTCCAATTTACACAGCAATTTTCCACTCGCTCGCGACAGAGCTAAATCGCATTTGTCTCCCTCGCATTGATACCGCGCCGCCCTAGAATTTCATTCACATCCAGTTAATTAGCGCTTCCTCGCCCAGCACCAGAAAGAGCAATCATTGGACAAAATGTGCGGAGTAATTTATTACAGTTTATTACAGTTCATTGAGGAAGCCAGAATGCGCTGGATATTAGAATGATTACTCGTGTTGGCGCTGATAGCGGTCTGTGACAAGAAGAAAGAGGGGAGAAAAAAAAAAGTTATTTACCAAAAACAGCTGGACGGATAAATTAGGCCCTTTCTCTACATGACAGTATCTCCCCCGACTGCGCTGTTTCAACATTTCTGGGTGAAAAGCGACGTCTCTCAAGCTTTACTCCCTCCTTTGAAAACGTTAATTGCTATTCATTACTCGCTATTGCTGAATGATAACAATGTTGGAGTTACAATTCCGAGTCATTAAATTAGAAGGAAGGGGATGAATAGGAGTGAAAAATGGAAAATCCTCGCCCCTGTTGAGCCTCGACAATGTGTTATGGTCTCCAACGTTGAATGGCATCGGCTGGAGAGAGAGAGGCCTTGAGGGCGCTGACAGCTGGTACTGACCCCTCCTCCTGGATCCCCCATCATCACTTCTACACTTCCACAAGGACACACATTACTAATACAGCACTTAGATACACACAAGCAGCAGCAGCAGCAGCGGCGGCGGGTATAAACACTTTCAGATAGTAGTAAAAAAAAAAAAAATGTTTAAAAAGTTGCTCACACCGTTTTCCTTGCTTTCAAACACACATGCTCACATTTTTGCATTTATCAACTGGCCACACCAGCGCCTGTCTGCCTTCTTACACACACACACACACACACACACACCAACACACGTGCTAAGGCGAATGCACGAGCCCGTGGAGGCTGTAATTTGTAAGTTCCATTTGTTTTTAACACACACCAAAGCAGTGGTCCTGTGGGACCTAATAAAACCTCATAAGCACACGGAGAGGAAGCCCGAGGCGCTGCTCTTTCCCACAGATCTCACCTTGATAGATGATTTTAGAGAAACACAGAGGCGTGCTCCACTAACAAACTGCTGCGAGAGAAAGCACTGATATTTAGACTCGCTGTCTGAGGAGGAGAAAATCGAGGAAGAGGAGCAAGAAGAGGAGGGGGAGGAGAGGGGGGTCTGATTTGGGCTAAATTACACAAGCTTCTCTTCTTTCTTATAGCGATTACTCAATAAGAAGCAAGGCAATCACTGGGAAACCCGTTTGGTTGCCTGCAAGGGAGAGGAAAAACAAAGCCTTAGCAAAGGTTTTGCCATTTTGTTCTGCTGCTGCTCATGCAGCATACAGCTGAGACAAACTCTGTCTAAGTTGAAGGAATGATTTGTTATTCTTAAGTCCATCCAACAGTCATTTGTTCCATAGTGTTGACGGGAGTAGGCAGCAGAGATGTGTAGGGAATCACAGTCATTACTTTATATTACTTTAGTCTCTAAAAAAAACGAACGTGCCATAACTGGCAATTCAGACCCCCACCTCTGCAATATAGAAATAACAATAATAAAAGGCCTCATTTAATTTGGAGAAACAAAAACAATTATGAATCTGCCTTAGTAGAGGTCATCTACTCGCCGTAAGTGCTGGGTAGCACTTCTCATCTCGGTTTCATTTCAAAATACCTGTGGACTTTTTCAAGGAGAACTTAAAATCAATTTCAAGCCCCATTTAATTTTATACACCAGTACATGCTGACCCACAACAGTGTAGTTCAAATATTGATCTTCTTTAGCGGATGACCCGGGGTGCCTCTTAATAGTCAAACACACAGTTGCATAGTTTAGAATGAAATCATGAGAACAAGGAGAGCAAATGGAGGAAAAAACAAAAAAAAAAGGAAAAAAAAATAAATAAAGAACTTAAAATAGCTGAGAACCACTTTGAAGACGCGGCCTCAATATGAGAAATTATTTCCTCAAGCCTGATTCCCATGGAACATGCCTGGCGTTTCAATGAAGACAGATAATGACCTTTTGAAAAACAAAATTTCAGTGTTTGCCTGGAGATCTATTTTTCAGCAGCAGCAGCAAAAGCAGCAGCAGCAGCAGCAGCAGCAGCCTGTCTTGTGGCGATGGAGAAAACAGCCTCGCAGGAGCACAAGGAGAAACGGTAATAATGCTTTGCTGTTCACCACTGCCATTAAGCCGCTGGTGATAAAAAGGTGCAGTGCTTTTAATGGCTTGTGATAGGTTTTTTTTTTTTTTTCTTTTTTTTTTTTTTACTTGTACGGCCACTCTGTTAACTCAGCACACAGGGTAATACGTCTCATTTGAGAGGATCCCGCCGAGAGGAGAATGCTTGAAGGACAGTATGAGAATGACAGTACATTATAAACATAATAATCACAGCTGGCTAAGATACTGCAGTAAAGAAATAATTGGACTCAAGCTGGTCTGGCTGCTTAAGCATTTTAGCGTGCCATTTGCAGAAATAGAAAACCTCAGGACAGATTATAGTCTCAGGGACAAGCCAAAAAAAAAAAAAAAAAAAAGAAAATACAAACGATTTCCACTGTGAGGTTATTCTCTTTCCTTTTTCCTCCCGTAACTGTACGCATGTGTGTGTGTGTGTGTCAGTGAGAGAGAGGCAGAGAGAGGCAGAGAGAGAGAGAGTGATGTAGCGAGAGCTCCTGCAGTGTAAAGACAGGGAGGTGTTGTGTCGTGTCTCTTGTCTCTTTCTCCCCTCGCCGGCCCCTCAACTTGCTCGCGGTCTCCATTTGGCCTAAAGGAGCGTTCAAGCGAACATAGCAGCGGTGATTGCAAAAGCAAGCGGACATTCTTGGGCTGTAATCCCTGTATGGAAAATAAGGCCACTGCAATGCAGAGTTGACAACGCTCAACTCCACTGGCCCTCTGTGATTATCTGCCCCTCTCTGAACCTCAGCCTATTTGCGAATTAATCCATGATAACTCAGATTAGCAGACAATGTCTCTCCAGTGGACTCAAATTTTCTATTTTTTGCGTGGATTTCGATGCATAATGTGCGGTGGTAAATATATCACATGCATGTTAGTCAAAAGCTTGATTAGAAATCAGTCAGCTTATAAAAATGAATGGTGATCACTGGTGAGGTGAAGACATCTACAACTGGTGCTTTGTTTTCCAGAAGTGGAGTATATTAGCATCAAGAGCACTATGAATGCTAATTCACTGACACTATAGGTCTTGCATATAGTCAGGGGCACCCCAGGCTAAGGCTCACCATTAATGAGTGGAGGATATTTAGCATTATTGGCAAAATGTAAATATATATTTATTGATGCACTGCACGGCATCCTACATGCAAAGCCCTGCATGCATCCACCTGACACCTAAATGACAACAACTGCTCACGGACAATACTACACACATAGACTCAAATATGTACATTTATATTAAAAAAACCACTCCAGTAGAAAACCTTTATTCGCGAGTAAATCTAATGCACTGTTTGTGGCGTTCTTCTATACCGGGAACAAATTTAATTTTGTTCCATTTGCAAAGGTCTGGCAGAGTAAGACGGTGGGTAGCCTTAAGAAAAAAACACAAGTCAGCCTGACTGTGAAGTCTCTCTGAAGAACAAGGCAGCACTCGCTCACACACCAAATGAAATTTCAAAATAAACGACTGAGCTGTGATTTACAATTCTCCTCCGGGGCAGAGAAAAGTGAGAAAACATTTCAATCAGTCCCTCCGCCTTTGTTATGCTGCTATGAATCAGCTGTTTAAGGGACAAAACAGCTGAACGGCGGAGAGAGAGAGAGAGAGAGACTCTGAGCGATTTCACACCAAAACATAGAACATATTGAAAGGTATATTCCAGAGCCCATGAAATTGGGTTTGAAGTTTTTGATTTGCACTTGATTGAATCGGTGTGAATTGTGCTCGAGTAAATTGACCACAAAACAGACAAAAAATAAAAAAAAAAGAAAAAAAAAGAACAAAGCCGCCGTTGCTTCGCCATACAATGCAAATACTTCAAATACAGCGTTTAGATATAATACCACAACGGAGAAAAATCTGATAACTTGTGTAATTGGATATAACCGACACAACAACAGCTCAGCGCAGACCGTACAGTTTCCTGCAGAACAAACCTGGGCAAGATTACTGATTTATTTAAAAAGGGACAATGCAGATTAAAAAATGCAGCAAAAACATAAACGTGCCATATTTAGCCATGTTCAGGCTCAACTTCATCTGCAGGCCTTAAGCAGGTTGATGGTGTAAAACTGCACATGCATGAGGAGTAAAAGCACAACAGCATCAGTGAACCTGGGATTCACTTGCAAAAAAAGGGAAAGATGATGGCAGCACATGTACAGCACGAGTCCTATTCAGGCACGGGGAAATAAAGCCAAATATTTTAAGTTGACCTTTTTCCCTAGAGGTCAGGAGAGGGGGGGGGGTGTGGTGTGTGTGTGTGTGTGAAAGGGAGGGTGGGCGGCTGGGGGTTGGGTCTCATTTGAAGCCCAGAGAGACAGCGGCTCATTTCTCAAACTCATCTCCGATGCACCCACGATGGCCTAACGAGAGCCCATGTTGGGACAAAAACCTATTAGGCCTCCCCGGTTACAGGCAGCATCTCCATTTACGGCTGTCAATAGTACAGCTTGCCTTGGCCTACAATAATTATCCCCTCGGAAGGAACCGTCTCTGCATGGTTAGCATTAGCTCGTCCCCGGGAGACCACCAACCTGAATCCTTCGATATCTTGAAGTCCCCGTGAACAGCAGCGCTCAGGGAGACAGGATCAAGGCCTGAAGCGAGGGGGGGGGGGGGAGTGTGTCGCGAGTATTCCCAGTCCTCTCCACATCCCTCGTCTTTGCCCAGATGTACGAGTGGAGGAGGAGGAGGAGGAGGAGGAGGGGTGGGGGACTGGGTCAGAGCAACGACACACATAGGAGTCGAGTTCCAGTACACTCTGAGAGATCAGTGCGTGGAGGAGGAAGAGGAGGAGGAGGAGGAGGAGGAGGCCGCTGAAACCAGAGAGCCCGGGCAATTCCTCCCAGGCTCCTCACAGGATCCACCGGCATAAAGGGATCGCCTGTTATAGGTGGACTGACCGTTTAGAGTGATACCCACACCGCGTACGGCGAAGGGGGCGGGGAAGGGGAATTCAAAACAGCCCGACCAAAGAAGCCACAAAAAAAGAAATCAATAGATGTAACAATAACAATAGACATCAGTGCGGTGGAATGTCGTGATAGAAAATCCAATTACAAATCAAAGGAGGCAATTTTAGAAAACGAGAGATCTCGAGATAAATCCGAGGCAGAGAGTGCGAGGAAGAGAGGGAGAGAGATGCGAGACATGAAGACAATAACAACCGCTGCTTTTCCTCTTTAGACATAAGTAACGCCCTGCTTTTCGCTGAGCAGCGTCGTCTTAGATAATAGAGTTACATTTACGAGCATTGCCATATGCCCACCCAGCGCCTGGTAAATAGAAAATCCATGAGATGCCATGCTTTTATGGCTATAACGGCAGCTTCCAACCACCACGAGCAAACCCGAGCCACCCCGTCATCTTGTACCGTAAATATATTTATACCTTAATACGGGCCTACAGCACTGAGCATTGCATCTTGTAAAAAGCCTCGCCGTACTGTAATTCATAACTCTCTCAATATCCAGCGCCATAACTCACGAAATGAGGCACTACAATACAAATTGACAGTGGGAGGAAAGTGACATCATCCTGCGGCTGGAGCCGGCACCCCATGTGGCACAGAGAGAGCGAGGCCCCCCGAAACTCTGCCTGTCGGGGAGAGAGGCAGCCCTTCAGCCTGACAAAATGGCAGCAGTGGTATGATACTGCCATTTTTTTTTTTTTTTGTAATCAGAAGCCCACAGTTCTTCCACCACACCGCGGGGAGTCTCTCCTTGTGTTAATGAAAACAAACATTTAGCCGGGATTTATACACGCCGCAGCCAACTACAAAGAGCATCAAAGCAAACTGCCTGGGAACACACACACAAACACTGCTGCACACAAATAAAGGCAAGGTATGCTTCGGTAATCTTTTATGTAATAAACTCCTGTCTTCCTGTGATATCATGCGGCGCCATGTTCACACATAATAAGCAAAGCTGTTCAGAGCCCAACTTAATACAGTGTCTTATTTGAAATGCAAACAAACTGCGAGGCAGAGGCTATCACCTCAATCTATTCCCCTTCTGTTCTCTGGCTGTCATCTTACAGAGGGCCGACGCTGCAGCCCTGCACTGTGGCGGAGGGAGGGAGCAGAAGTGCGGGGGATGCAGGGAACATGGGCAGTCTACAAAAAAAAAGATGGGCGATCTGGGAGACGAAGGAGGGGAGAGGGAGAAAAAGAAAGTGGCCAAAGTGTGATTGTTTCCCTTACAGCGCCACAGGGTGAGGATCTGCCAGAGGGAGGAAAAAAAAGGACGCTCCAGATACAATAAAGAAGAAAAAAAAAAAAAAAACGAGAGTTCATGAAGGCAGCATATTAACAGTCTCCAATTCAGCTCTGTTTCGGTCTGTACTCGACTTAAAAAAGAAATTTGCTATGGACATGAACACACACACACACACACACACACACACACACACACACACACAAGCAACAAGAGGCTTACTGTGCACCCTGAAGATTTGGATGTAACCGGGGATGTAGTGGAGAGTAAACCCACCTAAACTCAGTTCACCCACATTTTTATTTGTGGAAAAAAACAGTTTACCCTGCTTTTCTTTAGCCTGACATTAATCTTTACAACACAAACTCTCAGTACACATCACAGAAAGCTGTGTAAAACCGGTGTGTTCAATAAAGAAAGATCTTCAAACGATGCTTTTCTGAAAAAATATCACAGTCTCAGTTCACATTGCGTTACATAATCTGCACATAAACGTGAAGTAAAATCTGCTTTAAAATGAATGAGAATTAGAATAATTGCAAAATATATGCTGAAATCTTTTACAGTAGCATGCATGGTAATTTTAGTGCACGCACACACGCACGCGCACACACACATTCCTGAGGTCATGAATAAAAGCAGTGGTTCCTTTGGGAAGGTAGCCATGGCTCCTCCACAGTCGGAGTGTGTTAGTGGCACCTGGCTGTCCATGTGTCCCCCCCCGCCAACTGTGGCCCACTCTGGACAGATGGGTGGGAGGGGATAGAGCCATTACCGTGATGTGTGTGTGTGTGTGTGTGTGTGTGTGTGTGTGTGTGTGTGTGTGTGGGTGTGTGTGTTGTGGGGTGGGGGGTGCAAGATTTAAAAGGAGGAAGCAGGAGGCTCCATCCCGGGCAACCTCACTGTTATTTCCCCTCAATCACTGCAGTAACACACTGTTTACTGCAGCACATGCTAACGGTAGTAAAAACAGAATTGGAGAGTCGACCCCACAACCCCCCTCCCCTCACCTCGCTGAATTAAAACATGTAAATAATTCAGGGGCCTGATGGGCACATGGGCTCTTCAGAGTCACCTTGTTGTTTTCAGCCCCTCCACCCCAATTCAGAAAATTACAGTCCTCAGGTTTCAGCCAAGCAAAGGGATCAGTGTCAGAATCAATTCACCAGGAGGGGAAAAAAAAAGCAAAAATCGATGTTAATTTACAGCGTACATGTGTCGTCAGTGACAATGATCACCATTACAAAAATGAAAGGCTATAGAGGCGAGTGAAGAGTTGCTGAATATCAGTGGAAGTTGGGTTTCGTTTAGTAAACTAAACTTCTGGGAGAAAGGGGCTGTTGGCTATTTCCACACTAAATTAAAAAAAAAAGTTTTCAGCTCGTGTAAATTCAAAGTGTGAGGAAATTATGTATTTCAAGGGCTAGATAATTCTAATCTTTTTTTTTTTTGTAATAAATTACATTTACTCTGTTAAACAGCAGCATTGAAAATGAGAATGCAGTGAGAGCAAGCAAAATGGAAAAAAAAAAAAAAAACATACAGCAACTAAGCCTATAAGACAAAATATCCAAATTACCATCATTCTCTTTCATTTAATATTTCACAGGCACAGCCTCACATGGATCTGCCTTCATTTCAAAGTTAACATGCACTTAAATTAGAGTGGATTACAGATCTAATTCTTGTACGTGATTTAATGTACAGTAAAGCAAATCTATTTAACAAGCACTCTGTGTCTTTTCCAGGAGGCCTCAAGGCCAAGTCTCAGAGGTTGAAATTTGGTGTTTACAGTATGTTGTTCAGATTGACTCCAGGGTCAGATTAGATAAACACGTTTAAATATTAGGCAGCAGAAACATTTGTGCAAAAAAAAAAGAAAAAAAAGTGTTCAATAAAGCAAGGCATTTTTGGATAATTACACTCTAACCTATCCAAAAATTGTGCAACAAAATTTGACTATGTTCACCGTCTTCCAACATTAAACTGATGTCAAGAGGAGGAAGAAAACAGCCTTGATTTTTTTTTTTTACTGTCAACATAACACTCTAATTTTAAATTCCTTTTTATTTATTTTTTTTTCTTACATTCTCATATCCAGTGGAAAAGTGACAGAGGAAGTACGAGCCCAACACAACTACAGAGAAAACACTTCCCGGCACAGTGAGTCATGAAACAGTGTGCACGGAGGTAAACACTGCGTGGCGCCTACGTCACTCTCACCGCTAATTCACCACTTTGATTTCAATCAAGTCTTCAAGAATGTGTGTGTGTGTGTGTGCGAGGAGGTATGGATTGAAAAAAAAAAAAAAGAAAGAAAGAAAGAGAAAAAAAAAGTCCCCTTACCCCCGTCCCTCCCCCTCATCCCCCAAAAGCACGGGTGAGGGTCAGGGGTTAGGGGGGTGAAAGCACTCAGGGAAACGACGACACAATGCAAGCGCAACGCCATCACGTGCCGCCGAGCGTACGGAGGAATGAAAAGAAGGGAAGGGACGGATGGAGAGCGAGCGAGAGAGCTGGGGTGGGGGGGTGGAGGGAGGGAGTGGGGATGGATGGGGGGGGGGGGGGGTAAGAGAGGGAGGGAGCGGGGGCGACAAAAGCGAGCCTCAGTCAGTCTTACCTCGGGTAGGTAGAGGAAGGCAGGGGGACACTGGAGGGAGTGAGGTAGCATCCCAGAGCCGGAGAGCAGCAGGCAGCCCGAGTTGGCCATGGAGCTCAGCGTGGGGTAACGGGACGCTTTGCGCATTTAGCAGGGAGATCCTTTCGCTCTACTCTCTTTCTTCCTCTCTTTCTCTCTGTCTCTTCTCTCTCTCTCTCTCTCTGGCTCGATCCCACTCCCACTCTCTCTTTCTCTCTTTCTCCTTCTGGCACAGCGTATCACTTCCTTTATTCTCTCTTTCCCTCTCCAGCCCTGGTCCGTCCCTCTCTCTCTCTCTCTCTCTCACTCTCTCTCTCTTTCTCTCTCTCTCCTCTCTCGCTCTCTTGTTGTTATTGTTGTCTCCTCTCGGTCCTCCTCTTGCCTTTTAAATCAGAATTTTCCTCTTGGTGGCTTTTGTGTCTCTATTGAAGTAGATGTGGCACGGCGGCAAGCAGCGTGCAGACAATGTGCATGTTCCACCTTTATCACTATTGCTCTCTCTCTCTCTTTCTCTCTCTCTCTCTCTCTCTATGCCTGCCTCTCACTACGCCTGCCTCTCACTCTCTCTCTCTGTCTTCCTCTGTGTCTCTCTCTCCCTCTCTCTCTCACTGTCCCTGGCGCGACTCTGTTTACTTTGAGCGCGATAAAAGCCAACATAAGCATTCAGACACAGAAGGGGAGGTTCTGTGCAAGGCGAGGAGGAGGAGGAGGAGGAGGAGGAGGAGGAGGAGGAGGAGGAGGCGTGAGGAGGGGTAGTGAGAGTAGGAGTGGGGGGTTGTAGAGTCGACAGGGGGTTGGGTTGGGGCGGGTTAGGATGGGGGTATTAAAGAGGAGGGGGTAACATTTTGGAGGGGGGTGGTGGAGCGGAGGGGTTACTGATGAAGTCCCCGGTGTATTCATACATCAAACGGGGGCCGGCTGAATAACAGAGGGGATGTGAATGACATTAGAACAGCTGATCCTAGGCATTAGCACCTCGCGGGACACTGCATGCTGCCTTTTAATTGCACCCCCACCCCACCCCTCAGTGCCCAGCGCCACCTCCTCCCTCTCCTCCTCCTCCCCCTCCTCCGCCCATGTATGTGTGCGCTCAAGGACACATACAACATGTGTAGCAGATATCAATGAAGCTGGAGAAAATGCATTCAAAGAAAGAAAAAAAAAAGAAGAAAAAAAAAAAAAAGAATGTTATTAGGCCCGGTCGTGACATCCCTCTTCATCTGCTGCTGCGTTTGCTGAGCTGTAAATATGCATCTAGCCAAGCATGTAGTGTAGAGCACGCTAAAGCACGGATTCAAAACAACTCCGCGCTCGCTTTTAAATTCTGTTTGATAGCAGTTATAAAGACCAAAAAAAAAAAAAAAAAAAAAAAAAAGAAAAGAGAATGCACTATACTGTAGTCCTATTCTGTACGTCAACTGGGTATGGTAATTTGAATACCAAAATGAGCCTAAATTTTATCTTCTATTTTTTTTTCAATGAAAATTTCCCAGAAATCTATTTGAAAACTCAAAACAAAGCAAACAAGCAAACAAAAATGTACTTATAAAAACCTGCTTAACCTAGAAAACCATCTCACTTCCATCAATACAGCACAAGGGACCAAAGAAATCAGTGTCAAATGGATATGGCGAGGTGTGGCATTTACTATATCTTACTATATAACCATATCCTAAAGTTAGACCATATTATTTTAAATGACAGCAAAGGAAAAGGGGCAAAAACCTATTTGAAAGCCATAGCGAAATAAATAACACCAAAACTCGAGCCAGCATTCAGACTGTGGATTTCATCAAAGCTGACAGTTTGGTGACTTACGTCTCATGATTGGCAACACTGACCAAATAATAATATATCTTGTCGGTGGCTGCTTCGCTTATCCCCCCAGAAGCTTAATCTTAATGTGAGTGGATTTCTAGGTTTTGGTGGCATACCTTGGAGTTTAGTGAATAAATCCCCCACCTCTCCCGGCTTCAAAGAGAGTCTTTCTGCAGCCACAGACTGTGGAGTCTCACTTTTTTTAGGTTTTAGTGCCCTGGCCGTACTGACAGTCATAATGGGCTCCTGCTGTGGGAGACACAACATGACCAGAGAGAAGAATTAACTCACTCTGGGACACTCGCTTCACAGATTAAATAACGCCAAGTAGACAGCGGGGGGAAAAGCTGACCGCTAATTACTCCACATTCAAACTTGTAATTCATGAACTCTGAACCGTACGCCACAAAAGACTAATACAACATAGAAGATTATGAAATATTCAAGTAGAAAATTCAAATAAAGGCACACAACCAGCTCCTCTGCGCTGATAGCTTTCTCTATTGTCAGTATAGAATCTCATGTCATGGATGGATGGTGTATGATCGGCCTAATTGTTTCACAGACAGTCAGATTAGTCATCATGTATGGCTTATATGGTTTGAATAGAGTGATTTGGCATTGCTGCTCTCTCTCTCTCTCTCTCTCTCTCTGCGTGTCTTTCTGTCTCTCGCTCTATCGCTCTCTCTCTCTCTCTCTTTTTCAGCCTGTCTCCCTCTCCCAGTTAATAATTCAAATGAGCTCTGCCAGATCACTCCCTTCAAAGGGAGTTGCTGGAACGTTCTCAACGGTGCCTTTCTTTTTGTCATGTGAAATCAAAGCTCTCAAATGTGGTGGAGATATCCTCAGTTAACTCCCTGTTTGACGCACACTGCTATTCTGCCAATTAAAGGAAGATCAACAACCACTGTGTGGACGGCTGAGAGTCAACCGCCCCCCTCCCCCCCAACACACACACACACACACACACACACACAGGAAGGGAAAAAGAAAAAAGAAAAAAAGAAAAAGAAACAGTCATCATCATCATCACCATCATCCTCATCACTTCTACTGCTGGCACCTTTTGTCTTCCTCTATTTCCTCCATGCGGCATAATCACCACATCACTGTGGCAGCCCTGTGATAATCAGCATAATCATTATTACCACAATCACCATCATCATCACTGTCACTGTCGACTCTGTCACGTCTGTCTTCTGCGCCTGCATTGCCGGGTCGGCCACAGAATGGGATTTACCAACTGAGGCAGGACCTAAATGAATGTGTACAATTTTGTGTGTGTGTGTGTGTGTGTGCGAGTGTGTGTGCATAGTTGACAGTGGGCGCAAATGCATGCAAAAATGTGGAATCGTGCATGTAAGTGAATATTTGTGTTTGTTTGTCAGTCTGTGTGAATACATGGATGCATGTGGATTTGTGGATTTGTCTGTGTGTGTGTGTGTGTGTGTGTGTGTGTGTGCGCGTGTTTACTCCTACTCTGAGATTCAGGCAACTGATTTGAGACAATATGGGTTTGAAAGTCGGTTTTAATCTCTCCCAAAACATCCAGTGACACATCCATCTTTGTATATGAGACACAGCGCCGGCGTGACGGAGGATCTGGATGTCTTCTGAGCCGGTGTTATTTTAATGTGCTCCTTAAAAAAAAAAAAGAGTGAAAGCAGCAGTTCTGGTGGTAAAAAGCCATCACATGGACTGGGAGCGCAGTCAGCAATAATCAAAGGCAATGCGCGCGGCGACTAATGGGGCCCGAATGATTCGCGGCACATTCCTGTTTTCCACTGTTTACCGTATGACCACTGATCAATACGGTGCACTAGCACTAATCATCATAAGCGACGGCTGTTTATATCCTTTACTCCTGTCACTCTGCATGGACACAGCTCCCCCATCAGGACAAGCAACATCACAGTTAGCATAATGCAAGTGTGAAGAAAGGGGGATTATGTAATATTATGCACATCACCCCAGTCTAACTTTGTAAATATGTATGAATGTAAATATGGAGCTGCGGTGTGAGAGTATAAACTTCTGCTCTGTCATATTCTCCATTAGTCTCAGTGTACAGTATAATTAGCCCGTCTGAGCGGCTGACGTGACCACAGTGAAGTTGTGGGAGAGATCAGACTATGATAGAGCTGGTGGAGTCCAGAATGGAGCAGGCCAGCCACCACCCCCCACCACCACCACCGCCACCCCCTCCTCCTCCTCCTGTCCGCACAGCAGAGACCTCTGGAGATGTACTCAAATGAAAACAAAGCAGCAGTGTTTTGCACTGGTAGATTTCGTTAAGAAGCAGTGGGGCCTTTGGAGGGGCACCCTTGAAGCGCCCCTCTGACAGGCTTCCTCATTATCTGGCATCTCCAGAGTGCCAGCCAACCCCACTGTAGAAGAGGGGGCACGAGGACGCCTCGATCAGCCCGCCCTGGGGGCAGCCAGAGAGGGGAGGGTTGTGCTCTCACTAAAGGTCCACTGATTATATCTCAGGCCCAGAGCTTCAGGGATCCCCACTAATTAAAGGTTGTGTCATATCTGCTACAGATAACAAACTTATGCAGCTCGTCTTTTTTTCTCTCTCTTCAAGAAGAGTGCAGCCTTTTTTTTTTTTTCAGATCAGGGACTCCATTTTACAGACTTCCCTTCTCCTCCTCCCCCTGCCTGCTGATCTCTGTGTTCTCCAGTACCACGTCAGATCCCAGGCTTGGTCTGTGTGCGAAGCTGTCCGGCTTGTTTTTTTGCACCCGGAGGACAGGGTTCCTGTTTAACCTGCCCTCACCCGTTTCAACGTGCCAGCGGCATTGCAGAGGCATCAGGGATCCTTTGTCTGGAGGCGTAATTAAAGCTCCCGTTCATTATTTCTTCACTTTGAGCGCAGATCTGAGTAATTAGGAGGCAGTGCCACGGGGGGGCTGGTGCCATCATGGACACACATGCATACATATGCACACATATACACACATGCACATAAACATCTGTACACATACACACACACACACACACACGCCCAAGTCCGCCTGTACACACACATGCAGCGCAGTAGCACTTGTTCTCTCTCAGCACCAAATGAGCTGCATTTATCAGCCACCTTGCTTTGAATGCCAATATCTGGCACCGGGTGAAGTATGCTTTTTCTCCCTTCAAAGCTGTCATGTACAAATGTGCTGATTAAAAGATTTGATTAAAAGCATGGCTACAGGTGGAATCGCAAAAAAAAAAAAAAAAAAAAAAAAAAGGGATCCGCGATGGGACACTAGGATACGCTGTGGGCCTCAACTTTGTGCGCCCGAGCACGTGCTCCTCTAATGGATTTCGAAACAGAGCTTGGCTTTTATGGGGCGTCATTCATCCTCATATGTTTTCACCTGCCGCATCTCACAATCACTGCTTCTTTATGGCGAACTAATGCACCCGGTGCTAAGATCAGCAGGTCGACTCCAGCCATCGCTCACCTAGCGCGGGCCAGATATTAGGACGTTTCAGACCTTCTATCTGAGGAGGCAGAGCAGAAGCCTAGGGGTACTGACCATGCCTCCCACACTGTCATACATCAACCCCGGACTCCACCGCCCACACACACACACACGCACGCACACCCCACAGCTACCCCTCCTCCTTCTGCTCAGACAAGGAAGAAAGAAAGGAGGGGGTGGGAGGCCTGGGGGGGGGCTTGACGATGGTGAGCAGTCAGCGACAATACCCTGAGCGTTTTACCATCCTCTGGTCCTAAGCTCCAGCTTGCCTGCTGCTACAAACCACCAGGACTAAGAGCGGGCAGCCGTCCTAGCCGAGGTGACGGGTGGATGGGAAGTTTGATACAGGAGGGGGGTTTTGTTGGGGCGCAGTAGGAGACAGAAAACGGGGATGATGGGTTATGCCCTGTTAGCCCCACAGGCCTTGAAAGTCCAGGAGAGAAGCTGTGACAGACACACAGAGAGAAAGAAAGATAGAGAGAGAGAGAGGAGGGGAGAGAGAGAGAGAGAGAGAGAGAGAGAGAGAGCTGACAGGGCAGAGGGACAGTCAAGCATGGAAATCACATCAGATCAATGATGAAAAATTTATTGGCAGCAAGAGTCGCTCATGTGGAGGCTGTCACATATCACATGTAAGCCGATGACTGTGTATGAATGTCATGTACCAAATGTGCATTCCTCCAGTTCAGGGTTGAAGGAGTGCTTCTTTTGATATGAGCTTATAGCAGACAGGTGACAGAGGCAAACACAATGGAAGTGAATAACCACATCAGATAAAACAAATATTTATATTACATTTTTATGAATAACCAAAATTAACCAAATGATTCCCTAAGACGTAACATGAATTTTATGTTGACCAGTGGGATGACAGATTATCATCCAAGTGCCCCTGGTATATCACTGACTCCATGCTAATCCTGTAGATTAACAGTCTCTGACTAGTAGGGCTGGGTAATACAGACAAAAACCAAATATCCCAGTATCTTTGGCTGAACAGCTTGCTTTTCATATTGCAGGGCCGATTACTGGAGCTTTCCTAAGATATTTGATTTATGAGATTTTTGATAATCATTAGCAAATTGGATATGCTGACTCAGCAGGTAGACTAAAATAAAAAAACAGCTAGAAAAGTCTCCGTTCAGAAAAATGGATCCCTTTTCTGTGGTGCAGCGTTTAAAATCAGGAAAAGACAGCATCTGTACCATGTGACAACACTGCAATATCCTAAATCCCTGACAATATCTGGTCTCATAACATATCGATATAATATTGAAATTATTAGCTGTAATAACTAGCATTACTTAATTATAGGGCACTCATTGAAATACTTTGAAATTCAAAAAAACAACAACCCTAGACTGTTATTAGTGAACATGACATGACTTTATTACTTTTATAAAATTTTTCAAAAAAATTCATTTTCCTATAGAAAATCAAAGCCAATGAGATTGGTCAAATGCCACAATCATGTGACCTGGAATGTAGAGCGATCTTTGCTGATTGGCTGGGTGAAGACCAAATGATTATTGGACTAACTGAGACAGGGGATGGGCCTGATATGTAAAATTTTTGAAATGACCAAAAATAGTCACTTGCCCGATAAAGGGTTAACAAGTGAGAAAATGGATCCACCTCAGAAAAAACAGTAAGTAACATTCAATGATATTCTTACTGTGATAGTTTTGTCATACAAGATGCAAAAATAATTCTTTCTTTGTGATGGGGGAGCTGTGCATGGGTGAATACATGTCTTCTCCGTTGAAATACTTCTAATTGTCCTGCTTTGGGCGACGCTAGTGGCCGAGTATCACTCACCGCATTTTACACTAAAGCGTTAGCATGGAGCATCGGAGCATCGGAGCAAAGGATCCACTGGGGACACGCGGGTCATTTCGGTGTCTACGCTCTCATCAGGTAACAGATGAAGTGACTGATGCGTCGATCTCCCCCAAAAACGATTAAACAGCTACAATGAAATCTACCTGCTACAATGGAAAAACTGATGTGAGGGCACACACCTGTATCAGTTCATCTGTAAAAATCTAAGAGAGAACATCCTGCACATCTCAAAACTACTCAAAGCAATCATTCCCAAACTACCATCTGATTAAATAATAATAAAAATAATAATAATAATGATAATAAATAAATAAATAAAATAAACAAGCACCCTTAACCACAATGTCTGAGGCCCAAAGTGAAGTCGATTGCGTAGATTGGTGAGGTGACATAAAGTGTATTCCATTTGGGAGCAAATTGGTCATACCGAGTAATGTTCTCTTCCAGCAGGCACACATTCAGCCATTACTCTAAACAGGCAGTCGGGGAACCGGAGACCTATTTCCCCCATCTCTGAACGTTGGTGTGTCTCCCAGAGGGTCAGAGGTTCACACTGCAGCTACCGCGCTCTCATATTTAGGAGCTACGGGTGAGAAATGGTACATCGATACTGCCAGACGCACGGGGCCGCACCGGACTCAGATACACACACACACACACACACACACACATCATATCAGTATGGACCGCAAGAAACCGCAGCCAGAGGTGTGAGGAAATGTGTGCATGATTGGTGGAATGAATATGTTTGTGTGTGTGTAAGTGTGTGTGTGTGTCTTTACACACTAACCATAACGACGTTCTATAACTGCAACGCCTTTTGCACCTGCCTTAAAGGTGCTACTTACAGCAATTTTAAATGTCAGCGCCACATTAATTGTGATATCTCGGCACAATGACTGTAAACAACGAGGGCCGTGGTTGAGCTAACTGCTGGTCTCTGTTAGCGCTGGTGTTTCTAAAACTTCGGACCACATTTCCCCAAAAACCCGTGCAATTCCAGTCACAAAGAGGAGGTCAGGAGGAGGATGCACATGTTGGAAATTTTCTCTTTTCACCATCTGCCATGGCAAAAAAGACACTCTATAGCTCTATTTACACTGTTTTGTGCAGTAAAGCAGAGTCCTGCTGTGCGGTAAAGCATCTCGGCACATTTCATAACAAATATAACTCAGTGTCAGAATTTAAAAATTTAGTGTAGAGGCTGTCTGTCATCTGGGTGATGTCTGTGTTTGCTTATAATGATTGCCCTAATATCTCAAAATTAATGTGCTAGTGATTTATTGATGTCAAAACGCGACACGCAGCACCTTTAACGATTGCTACAAAGACATTTTGAACAAGATTAGAGTGGAGAAGAAGAAGATGGAAACACACTGCAGCAGTTTTGGCATCCTTTAAATATATTAACTGCCTGTCAGTTTTAAGACTGATCATTTTCAAGGCCCGTCAAGCCGCTGCCCCCAGGTACATCTGTGACCTTCGAACCCCTTCTGAGCTGTCGCTAAAGACAAGGGATGACGGGACTTTTCCCTCACAGCTGCAGAGCTTGGACCGGTTAAATCTGTCCCACCCCTTAAACCACTTCTCGTATATACATATATAATTTGTACCAAAAGGCATTTTCATAAATTTGAATGATGTTTTATTTGGCATTTTATACTGGCAACCCATTTTTTTTCCCGCTGTCCTCATTCTTTTTATTACCCGTCTGTAACTTGTGTTTCCAGAAGTGCAAGAGAAATTAAGATTATAAATATAAAGTTTGTGCGTGTGTGTGTGTGTGTGTGTAAAACTCTGTCTGTTACATCTCTGCCAGCCTCTGTGTGTCTACTTTGTGTATTTGTGTTTCTAAGTCTGTTGCATCTCTTCCTGTCTGTGTGTGTCTGTGTGTGTGTGTGTGTCTCTGCCTGCATCTAAGTGTTTTCGTGCGTTTATGCAGTGTATTTGTCAGGCTACGAGCCCTGTTGTCCAGCTGCAAATGCCCACAGCATCTGCTGTTGTTAGCTAAGATCCAGCCTTGCCCCTTGCCCGCATCACTAACAGCACACAACCCCGACCCTGCCACCTTTTGCATTCTTTCCACTCCACCGCCATCAAAACATACCTTTGGGGACGTTCGCACAGATACAGATTTTCCACGGACATCCGCCCCGGAACGGCGGCGGGCTGAAGAGAAAGGCAATGGGTCTCAGAAATTCTGCCCCAAGGAGGTGGAAGAAATGTGAGTGTAATATCTCTGTGTGGGAGTCGATGTCCTGAATGTAATATCATGCTTCTTTTCCACTCAACCCAAATGCTGCGATCCCTGTTCAATATTTTAAAAGATGTCTGGGTTTTTTTTTTTTTGTGCTGCCCCGTCGACGGCGCGATATCAATAGTTTCAAAGGAGAATGTTGAAGTGTTAAAATCTGGGGCTATGAGAGAGAAGATTGCATACACGCGGGCGCCTCGCCCAGGTAAATGTTAAAACACAGCACCTTTTGGCGAGAGGGATTGCTCCTCCTGGTCGTGCGTGTTCATCGTGATCGGTCATGCTCATGTCGCTGTATTACTTTACGATGACGTGTATTCACTCTTTTTCCTAACGCTTCTTTTCCTCGCGTCTCTAAATGCTATCTGTCAGTAGGTGTTGCAGGACTGATGGAGGCTTGTCTGTTGCCATTCTCATTACAGCAGGGGAGACAAAACCCACCAAGCGCAGTAACCTTTCATGGAGACAGAGGGAGGGAGGCATCCACACAGAGCCAACACCTTCGTCTACTTGACATAACCCTATTACCGCTTCCTTAATTTGTCCTGCCGTGACAACTCCCAGCCAAAGAAACGGTTAAAAGAATGATTGAACAAAAGCTGCATTGCATTATGGGGGTGGAGGAGGGAGGGATGGATGGAGGCGCTGAGAGTGGAAGACAATGGGGAGGCAGAGCGGAGGCACAAGCCACCGTGGATCACCTCGAAAAACGCCACGCGTCCGCCAGAGGTGGCCCCCAATAAACTCCACTTAACTGATCAGGCTCTCAAAAGAAGACTTTTTTTTTTTTCTCTCAAAAACGTACTGATCATTCTTTTCTTTTCTTTTCTTTTTAATTTACTGCGGTTTCTCGTTTGAGCTGCGCAAGCTTTAAAAAAGGCAGCCAGGCTAAGCAACTTCCACACAACTTGGCAGAATCAAAAGGAGGTGTCGACAGTTTACATGCGCGAAATTTCTTGGAAACAGCAATTTCGACGACGATGTTTCATTCTGTTTGGCCCTTTTGTTTCCCCCCCTGCCAGAATATCTGCTTTTGTTCAACGTAAAAATGTGATAATGTTTCTTTTCCTGTTTAATCTTTACAAACACTAATGTTCTGAGGAAAGCCACAGTACTTTTTTTTTTTTTTTTTTTTTTTTTAACTAAATGTTTCTACAAAAATGATCAAAGCTTAACGCCGACGGAGCGTACCTCAACATGAAAATGGCGATGGCTCAAAAATAACTAAATGACTAAATGAGCAACAGCTTCAAAATAGGTGATAACAAAAGCAGCTGAAATAAAGCCTCGGTGAAAATGCCAGACACTGAGACAAACATACACTAAATCCAGGATGCGGCACATCTTTAGAAAGCAAAAGGACAGAAAGACGCTCTTCTTTTCTGTCCAAAACTTAAAAAAAAAAAGCTTTTATTTTTCATTATTTATTTTTATGGCTGCCCAGTTTCAACGCAGATGCCTTCATCAAGGGCATCTAAACTCCGACAGAAAGACAACCGGCTATAGGCGGGGCTCAAAAAACACCAGTTACCCCAGTAGCAAATTCCCTCAAGTATTTATGTGTGACATTTTTACATAACCAAATCCATTTTGCTGCTCTCTATCACCGATTGATATAACATAAGCTTTTGTCTGGTAGCTCTTTCCAGGGAAAAATCCTCTGGCGCACATGAAGTGATGTGTTTTATGTATTCCGGCAGCACTAACAGTGGTATGTTTGGAGGAAAAAAAAAAAAAAAAAAAAAAAAAAAATCATCATCAGAAAATACAAGGAACAGTGGACACACTGTGTGAATGACAAGTGATATCTGGGAAGTGCGCTGCAATAACACCGCAGCGATGAGCGCCAAAGACGGAGACGAAGAAATATTTCAGATGCTCTTTATGAAGGATCCAATGCAGAAACACTTAGGGTAGCTATAGAGAAAGAAAAAAGACTTGTCTTGGATTCATGCATTGATTTAACAGACTTAAATGGTTGAGAGGAGCATGAGGCTGGGACATACGCTGCTATTTCCTCCAAACCAAAGTGCTGTTCAAAGAATTTTGGCGGAGTTTGGAGAAACGGGGCGTCCTCCTCAGTCAACAGGCTCACCTGGGCGCCGGGACCCCATGTGGGCGACCCTCGTCACTCGGGCTGATCTTTCTCTTGCCTCTGATCTGGGCTGCAGCAGTGGCAGCCGTGGGTGTGGGTTCAACGCCTGAGCGCAGGAGCTGTCTATGTAGTGAGATTAAAGGGCCTGTATCGATCCACAAGCGCTCATGCATTTTGCATGAGGGAGACATTGTCAAAGAGGCATCTCAGATTAAAAAAAGAAAAAAAAAAAAAAAAAGGGTAGAGGGAGAGTTCCAGAAAATATGCTGAAGTCTGTGAAAAATCTTAATGTTGAAGTGTTATGCATGTAAACTCACTTTTATATATTGAATTGCCCATGAACTCTCATCGACCCGAGATATTACTCGTTTTTCATTTCTCCCCCCCCCCCACCATCCTCCCTTCCATTTTTTGGTGGAGCGGTTGTAATGTTTGCGTTCAGACTGAGAATGTGAAAAACAAGCCCCAAAAAGAAAAGAAAAACTGGCAGCCAGAGAGTGTCTAATGGCGGCAGTGAGTCCGTTGGAGAATTCTCAAGCAGAGTGTGAATTATTTAGGATGTGTGGCGAGTGTGCAGAGCATAAAGCCACCCCACCCAGCAGCACCAGGCAGAGTGGCCGAGAGAATTCACTGTGCAGCGTTCGCCTCTCTGAGATCTTTATTTCCCCTCCCCGGCATCAGGTTAGGAGTGTGGGAGACCGAGGCTGGCTTTCAGAAAAAAAAAATGCAACGAGCGGGCTGAGGAATATACCATCCTACACGCATAAAACTATATGGACAAAAAGAAGTACCCGAGCAAGTTTTCAAAATAAATTCAGGAAAATAAATACATGAATTAATTTGAATATCCTTTTACTTTGGCGCAGGAAATAACTTTACCCACGTGCACATCTGCCAAAACGTTAAGTCACTCTGACCCATTTACAACCCCCTTAATGCTGCTGATTATTCATCATCAACATTTCATGCAGGTCATCCATGCATGTTTTAAGACATGCTGGTGCACTGTAGTGAGGAGCCCCCCCCCCATACACACACACACACACACACACACACACACACACACCTCTCCCTGCCAGAGAGCCCCATGTATCCTCCTGTAGGCTCCTTATCCTGCGAGCACATGTCGATCTCACCTGAACCATCCCGATAACAAGACAAAAGCAATCAATCTCTGATATTCGCTGGGTGGGAGGATCGGGGATAACACCGACATTATCAGCAAACGGCAACAGAGAGGCAGATTTCTGCGCGAGGATGATTAGAAACACACGGGCCGGGGTGACACGCTGATCTGCGGCGGTTAAACAGAGGCGCCTGTCATCGCTGGCAAATGATGACGCCGTGCAGCGATAGAGGAGATGGGATCTAGGTCTGCGGATCAGGGGGCGCGTCGTGGAGGGCTGCGTTGATGCAAGACACAACAACGCTTTGCACACGCACACACACACACACACTCAGAGAGAGAGAGAGAGACACATTCACACACTTGCATATGGGCACACGTCCAATTCTGCACACACAGGCATGTCAACACACACTAAATCATGCAGACAAGCACATCTGCACACATGCAGAAACAAATGCATACACGTAAGTGCATGCAGCCATTAGGCCTCAGCTGACAGGGGTTTATGAAGGACAACCAATATTTTATGTGAAAAAAAAAATAATATGAAAATAAAATAGAGTGTGCTACAAAAGCATTTGAAACTGTCTCAAGCTTGGCACTCCCTGTAAAGCACCGTGGAGCATTGTAAGTTCAGGAAAAAAAAAAAAAAAAAAAACAGAATGAAATCAAGGCTTTTAAATTTTTTTTTCTACGGAGATGGCCTTGCATTTTGTTTTTCTTGTGGCTCACAGCTGTTATTTTGTGTTTTGTAATTGCCATTTTCATGCCAAAACAGTATTTACTCCTCCACCCCATCATTCTGTCAGGAAGAAAAATCTTGTGAAACAGCAATTAGACCATCACATGACACCGAAACTCTCCTCTGAAACCCAGACTAATGAAATCCTTTTAGGGTGAGCAGCTCTTGAACGTAGGGTAACCTGCTGCACCGACTCAGTGGCAGGGGAAACCTCTGGGACACATTACGCCTTTAAATGAAGAATTAATTCACCAAAAAAAAAGAAAAGAAAAAAAAAAACATATTATCACAATTAAACCGATAAATAAAATGTGCGAAGAAAACAAAATACCATTCCAGGTTTTCCAGACTTCTGTTTATGTGGCTGTGGTCCGAGAAAAAATTTCCATCAACACTGACTGGTCGATATGCATATTTAATAAAAACAAACAAACAAACAAGCAAAAAAAAAAAAAAAAACCCTATCAGCCATGAATGTGCACACACAATGCTGCATTATGAAGCATAGGCAGGGGGTATAAATATATATATATATATATATATATATATATATATATATATATATATTTAAAGATAGCAGAGGAGATGATGAAGGTTGTAGTAGGGCAAGAGAAGTCTCACAACATCAAAAATCAAAGCATTTAAGTAGATTGTACACAAGCACGTCTTGGAAGCTTGATCTTACTAATCTACAAATGGCTTCTTGTTATTAAACTGCTAATTCAGAGGATTAAAGGATCCATGAGAACACAATCCCCTTTACTGCTTTTCCAGGGTATGCTGAAGGTGGCTTAAATATTAATTAAGCACACACACGTGTTCACCCATATGCACACGCATGCATACACACATGTAAGCGCGCACACACACATGCACATTGCACAGTCACACACCGACGAGAGCACACTTGCTTTGCTGAGCCACTAAGTTTGTGTATTACAGTTTTGTCTCTCGTTCGTTCTCTCTCTTTCTTTTTGTTCTCGAGAAACTCCTGCCCTTTTCTCTGTAAGCCACCTTCTGTCTTAGTCACAGACACACACCCAGGGAGCTTGAGATTCACACACACACACACACACAAACACACCAACAAACCTATTCTCACATTGCAGACAACTATATCTTACAAATGAATTCCTTTCCTTCTTTTTTAGGATGCTCGCCGCCATCACTTCTGCCCTCCTCTCTCTTCACGTCCCCAAAAACTGCCGTTCACAGCCTGCACTTTGTTGCCATGACGGCTTTGCACGAGGAAGTGAACCCAGGTTGCACGTTAGGATGGCGTATTAGAAAGGTAACAGGCTTTTGCAGCAAAACTTGTGGCGAGGCAAGCAAAGCAACAAAAACAAATCTGACAAAAAAAAAAATCCTATAAGTTTTGGACAGTGTGTGATTTTGTCTGAGGCTTGTCCATGCGCTATTTCCACTCTGGAGAGGAAAAAAGTAATTATCTTAAGTTTATCACTCGATAGCTTTGACACAGAGATGATTCAATCTGTATTTTTTTTTTTTCATTTTGCTATCCAGGGAGTTGCCAAGAGGCCATAACATGCTTTGGATGATTTTGCAAGTTGTGATGTTACATTTTCAAACAGCAGATATCTCATTTTGGAATGGCACCGTTATATAATCATACTGTACATTAAGAGTGACATCAATAATACATTTCGACTCGCTGTTGCCTTACCTAAGCTGAACAAACTGCTGATAATGTGGATTTACAAGGTGTAATGCTGCGCCTGCATTAGGGGAGCAAAGTTAAATTATGAACCGATCCATTCCTGATTTTTTAACAGCATCCTCCGACTACACATTATTTTAAGTGTTCTTGCAGAGCGGCCATTATGAATATAAAACACATCAAATTATTGTAATATCTCGATGTGAATTAAAAGTTCATCTCGTCCGGTTCTGCCGGTCTTAAAAGAGACAGTAAATTGACATCGAGTGTCAGTGTGTAAAAGTCAAAGAGTCAAAGCTGCGCCATAACCCAGTGGGAATGTACTGGGCCAGCATGAAAAACTACTCACGGGAGATCAGATTACCTGCCTTTTTCACTGAAATAAGCAGTGTAATTTATACTGACCTTTTTAGATTACTATGAATGTGCTGTCTGTGTAATTTTAACTGAAGTCCTCAGCAGCTTTGCAGGTCTGGAAACACTGGCTATGAAACCCGAGGAGGCTGTTGCTGATAGAATCAATGGATGACGCCACCAATACAGCAAAGACACAATACAAAACAAATACTGGGGGACTTACAGTTCTTCAAACATCCAGATATATTACTCCGCTCAATTATTTTCATCACAGTTTCACCTTCAGTACTCTTGTCAGTATTCCAGTTGAGACGGATTCCCACCTAATACCGCCGCCACTGAGGGCTAATAACAAAAGTAGAAGCCAATTCTAGCTGTGACAAGTGTTTCAGGATTAGAATTTCATTCCTAATGGGTTCTCTGGTAACGGTTTAATTCACTACCTATGCGATATCAATTCCATTATAATCTCATTAAGCTATTGCACACCGAGGTGATTTCAAAATGAATGTGAAACAGCCAACCGTACGCTCCCCTCTAATTGAGCAATACTTTTTATTCATTATTATTGCCCATTATTAAATTAATGAACTTAATGGACTTATTTTCCAAATTGCAAAGACCCCTGGCAACATGTTTTTAATTCCATTAGCTGACATATTGAACAAAAAAAAAAAAAAGAGAGAGAGAGAGCGGGAGAGATACACAGAGGTGTGTGGGCAATTAGCCTACTGCTGCGACAGATCATCAGTGGCACAGTTTCCCTCCTCTCACTAGCGGGAGTTTGTCCATCTTGTCCTGACTCTCTGGTGACAGCACTCACCTTGCACACAGAGAATAACAGGCAAAACAGAGAATGTCAAAAGTGCAAGTTGTAGTAAAAAGTCACTTTGGCACTGAAACTCATATCTGAAGCACTTCTGACTGGAAACTTCTGCAACACATAAAAAAAAAAAAAAAAAAAAAAAAAAAAAAACAATTTTCTGTTTTTTCCGACTTCTGTGCACCCTGCTTCATAAACACTGCCACAAACCTGACCCTGTTTTTAAACTTAAGTGCGCCACGCTTCATATTGTATGTTACACGACAACATGCTTGTATATTGTATTGTAAGCCAAACTAAACAAAACTTGAATAATGTATGAAATAGATTTTCTGAAATGAGATCTTTTCAGTAACCAGAGGCCGCCACACAAAATTGCCCACAAGATGAAAGCAGCGGATCTGCATAACTGAGCGGCCGATCGATAAGTCTCAAACTAAAATGGCAAGTCTTGATAAGGTTATTGAATTTTCTTTTTAATTAAAAAGCATACTACTGCGCTCTCTGTCAAATACCACGGCATCACTGATGATGGATTTGGAAGAGGAGGAGGCTGTCCTTGGTTATATGTTTATCACTACATGAAAAACATTGGCCAATGTGTCAGCACATTATCAATCAGAAGGGCAATGAAACTTAATTTCTGTTTTTTTTTTTTTTTTTCTCCTCCATTCTCTCTGGGGACTAAGCTGTCATGCAACATCTCAAACCCCACACGGCGGCTTTCAAAATAGATATTAACTACCATATTTCAATGTCATCATCTGCGCTATGAGGATCGGTGGGGAATGAGTCATATTAAGTGTAATTTCCAAACAGTTGCTCACATTTTCTTTTGAATGTTATTTTTTTTGGGGGGGGGACTAAAATGCATAATTCAAAATGACTTTCATCAAGACATTTTTTCCACAAAAAAACAAAAAACAAAAACGCAACAACAAAGACGACGCGAATGCAGCGAAACGCCCGCCGATTGCGCGACATGCAGCACACTGTTTCCATTTTGTTTACTGTAAACGTCCAGAAGTGCCACACTCGCTTCCTATATTCTAGTCATGAAAATGCATAATTTAAAAGAGCCGAGACCAAGCTGTTCCTCTGCGGCGCGGGCGTGAGCGCTAACATCGTATCAGCGTGAACATCAATGGATAGAAAACTCTGCTCCCCGGAGAGAGTGCCATTACATTCAATCGTTCAACCGCTGGATAAAACTCATTTCACTCTCCGGAATGTCTGAATGGCTCTATACATTCCGCAGAGGCCGCGGTGTGATAGCACAGCATGTCGGAACCACACTGAAGGGCTTTTAAACCAGGTTAGAGCCGTGCAAAAAGCCACCGCACAAAGCCACAAAGCACTGGGGCAGAACGGCGGAGACACTACTACTATTACTACAACCACAGCGGGCCGTCCTCACACAACCCGACGCTCCGACTCACGGTTCATTGGGAGGTTCGAGCCGAGTTGCTGACAACAAGGTAAAGCCGGCTTCTCTTTTTCTAGATGAATCAAAGGGTTACCGAGTGAGATCAACCTGTTTTAAATATTCATTCCCCACCTCTGTTTTGGCGCTGGAAAATTTACACCTCTGTGCATCTGAAAGCTGCAAAATATTTAGCAACATCTTTAAACGATGCTTCTGTAGGATTTCCAGATGAGCAGTAAAAACAGAAAAATCGAAAAAAAAAAAAAATGATGAGTGGTGTTAGGATTATGTGTTGCAATTGTTGCTCCCTCACCTGTGTGCACTTGTGTATCAGTTTTGGAGGTAAAAATGCCTGTGTCAACCGTGTCATATTACAAAGCATTTCAATGAGAATTATTTATCAGCGGGAGCTCAGTCATCTTTATGGGCTGCCTCTTTGCACAGATGAAGAGCGCCACCTCGACGCTGCTGAATATTTCTGTTTCTAGTGGAAACTTAAACAGCGGCTTTGACCACAACGCACTGGGCATGGAAACAGACACCAGTGACCGCAAGCATACAGGGGGGTTATATAATGATCATGAAAAGCGCATGAGAATGAGTGCCCCCACCCCCACCCCTCCATTTTCCTGGCCACAACACACACAGACACCCACAAAACCCCACGCTGACAGCAGCACACACACACACATGCACACACACAGACATGCGATGACACTGAGAGAAGCCGAGTCTGACATGAGCTGAGATGAAGTATAGCATTTCTCATCATCCAGTGTGCCTGGCTCGGTGTGACCTGGAGGGGGGGAGGTAAGCCCGGGGCATGGCCTGAGGACCAAGACAGCCAGAGAAAAGGGAGGCCTCCATGGAGACTTATAAAGTCCCAGCCACAATTTACTGGGAAGGCTAAAATTGTAGTGTCCACTGGCCACAGCGCGGCTGTGCTGTCACAGCCACTCTTATTTGCTTCATTCCCTTTGACACCGCCTCTCGATTAGGGTCATAAATTCCCTGAAATCGGTCAATAACCTATAACACTAATGTCACTCTCCTGCCATTAATTTTACAGCCTCTGTGCCACACTGTTTCTTAACCCCTTTTACGTGACAGGGGATTTTATACTCCCTGGGATTGATTGAGAAGAGTATATAACTAGCTTTAAATAGAGCCTTTGCAACTATAAAAATAAAAACATACATGGAGAATGCCGGTGGAAAATTGTGTGTCTCTGCAATTTGCCCAATTTAATATCCTGTTGTGCTTCACTGAGTTTCGGCGTGTGACAAAATGTCAACTGTTTGTCACAGAGGTGTGATGATTACACCGCAAAAGCTACGGTTAAATTTTTTTTTCTCCAAAAATTGTAAAGAGTGTACAACTTAATAATTCAATTTAAATAAATGTGTATCAAACAGTGGAAAGAACACAAATTACATTTGTTGCTGGGAGAGGGGGAGAAGTGGATTCCTTATCATGCGTGGCAAGTTGCCAGTGGATATGTTTCTGCCATTCTCACTGGGGCCTCTCCTCCAATCTTTTCCGTGTGTGAGAACTGACACTTTAGGGCATATCTATGGCACAGACGTGTTAGCAATGCACACGCCTTCTGCTCCAACACAGCTGAGGAGAATGAAGGATTGCCATGTGAGACTACTGGAATTACTCGCAGTGCAACAGGCCGACCGCAGGAAAATAAATAAATAAATAAATAAATGAATGAATAAATAAATAAATAAATAAATGAACGAGGGAAAAAGGAAAAAAAAAAAAGAAGAAGAAAAGCTCACTTAAACAACTATTACCGCTCAACAAAAGGCAGCTTTTGCAAATGAATTGAGAAGCAAAAGCCTATTTATTTATTTATTTATTTATTTCATAATTGAGATGTAAGTGGTCATTTTTAGCATGTAGAGTTAAATTGCCCAGAAATAGATCTGTCTCTCCTAGGCATACAAAACACATTATGATCCTGGAGTTGAAATGTTATCTTTTCAATCAGTGTTCAACCAAAAAAAAAAAAAAAAAATCTTGGAACTTTTGCTGCACTATCTTAAAGGTGCACTAGGCAAAATTATTAATGCTGAGGACAATCGAGACTCAACTGACAAAAACGAGGAATAAGCATAAAATCTGACAGTCGAGTCTACACGATTCTCATCACAGGCCTGATTTACTGAGAAATCACAGCCATGTTTTTTGTCAGCTGTGCCTAAACAGTGACTTCAATTGAGCCTTGGCAATTTTGCATACTGCACCTTTACTGAATCGTCTTTTGTTGGTGCTGCCGTGAGTTTAACTTAATATTTCATTCTCCTAGACTGAGCACAACGTGAGAGGGGGTGGCTACACTGGGAGAGGAGGCTAATGCATTATTCTGCATAAGAAACTAAGATGTAGAATCTAACACTTCCCTCTGTGTGCGATGCAGAGGGAATCCGGTGTGTTCACCGACTCACGAGTGAGGAGCAGACAATATCGCCTCGTGATTAAACATCGAGGACTATCTGACATATGCGTTGGCAAGTTTCCATCAAAGTACTCTGCTGGCTCCTCCACTCCTCATTGTTTTGCACATGGCTGTGCAAGCTGCAGTCCTTTACTCTCTCATTCTCCTGAGGAGACAAGACCCGTCGAGCAACACAACCGTTAATCATTAAAACAGATTTTTTACTTTTGCCTCCTCTGGAATGGCTGGAGTTGAATTGACGCGGAGTCTCTACGACAGTGAGGCAAAATGGCCGTTCGTAGTAACAGCTCACAAGCCCCCGGACAACCTGAGGCATGGCCATCCAATCCCACATCATTAAGGCTAGAGTCCTTTATTGTGTTGGAAGGCATTAAACGGTGCGCTGGCTACAGCCCTGAAGTCACACTCCACTAGGAGAAAACAGCAGAAAAATAACGGCACAGCTGGATAATGACTTTTCCCTGGGAGGCTGACCATGTGTACAAAAGCGCTAATGATAGCAGGTGCAATAAGCGAGCGCAAGGCTTTTACTGCGTCTGGATCTATTTTCCTCAGCTAAACTCGCCAGTGATTTCCCCCGTGTAGGTGTCTTTCTGTAGTTTAAGGAGAGCACCCCCCCACCCTCCTCTCCTCCCTCACTCTCCTTCTCCTGTATCTAATCTCTTTATCAGCTGTGCAGCTAATATCAAAGAGGACTGTGGTGTGAAAAATCCTGCAAGTAAAACCCGCTGTCGGAGTCTAATCACAATTAGCTGGGCTCTAGACCCATTAGCCCCAAGCGGAAGAGAGCCAAAGCACACAGAATTATTGTTAAAGCAGCGGATAGCTAATGATCCCATGGAGCACAGGGTGGGGCCTGAATTTGGATTTCCTAAAAGAAAAAAAAAAAAAAAAAACTACATCTTGTCTTTCTCTTTGTTCAGCGGTTCTCCATGATGCTGAGCTCTAAACTGTCAAAAACAGGCTCTAATAGCACATGTATTTACCATGCAGCCACTGTGAGGGGACAAAACTGCTGAAACATGAAGCAGCCAAACACAGGCTGACCATGTGTTGAACATGCAGCAGACAACACGTTTCCTGGATGCACAGCCTGCTTCTTTAACAAGGCTTTGTAGCAGAGCTATTACATCAGACCGAGCATGTGCGCCTTGCAGATTATAAAACATTAAGTTGGAAGTTAATGACTGATTGCAACAGCCATTACTGGATCTTACAAGAAAATGAGAGTACTAACAACTCGCAGACAAAACAATGCCACGTGACGTCTTGGAGTGAATCACCTGCAGTATAAAGCTTTCAACGAAATGCCTCTGATTTGATGTTAAGCCCCAAACTGTCCTGGCTGTCGGAGGACTTGCCGGGAAGATAGAAATGTCTAAAGTTATTACAGCAGTCAGGTAAAGTGTGTGGCAACGCGGTCCTGTAATGGGGGTGGAGAGCCGGCTAGCAGCAGCTAATGAAAGCGTCTCAGGGAGTACTAAAGAGTCTACGTGACACTACTCCTGATTCGCCTGTCTGAGGACACAGATCAATTAATACATTAACAAACGATCGCAAGCACTTCATCTTGCAATATGAAACCGGCAGCCTGGACTTGCTGCCCTCCCGCCCAGAATGGCTGATCAGCTCTGCCTCTATGCGCAGGTGGCCATCCACCATGAATTTCAACAGCCTCTGCCAGTTAGGCTGATAAACCCTCCATGTTGACTTTTAATGTCTCACCAGAGGCTGGGGCCATACGCAGGCGCTTTAAACACACTACATTTTGATAGCATATAAGAGCTATATGCTGTATATATCTCCAACTGCATAAATCTGTGTCTCTCTTTATATGTGTATATATATAATATGTCTTTCTATCTCTCTATACACACACAAACACATCTATCTATCTATATATCTATTTATCTATATACACATATACATATACATACATATGTATATATAATTTCATAAGGGCATTTAAGAGGGTGCTTCAAGCTTTTCGATCTCTTTTTTAGAAATTTCTTAGAAACTTTAACCTAATGATAATAATTTGCCATAATGTCCCATATATGTCTGAATGAAAAAAGATCTTGGAGACCATTTCCCTATAGGGAATCCACTACTGCTAATGACCACTTGCTCCAATGACTTTGGCTCCATCCCAATTCTTTAGCCGCCGCTTATGGACATCTCAGCTGTTTTTGAGCCATAAAAACAAAGCTTTAGTACGGGCCAAACATACCAAGTGAGCAGCCTCCGGCATGCTGGAGTGTGTTGGTCGGGGGGAACTCGAACGTAAACCGCCGCTCCTTGCCGTGCCATATATATATATCCACTCTCCCCATTACCACCATCTCTACTCAACAGCAAGGGCCCTGCACTGCACTGCTAAATTATTCATCACATTGAGGGGAGGACAGAAACATGCATGGTTTCTCCTCTCCATGCCACTCTCGCTCTCCCTCTCGCCCTCTCTCTCTAATGCAAAGGAACAGCCGAGTGGAGAGAATGATATACAGGCCATCTCTCCATCACTCTGTGGCCGTCGCAGGAAATGTCGCCTCGACTTCCTCCAGTTACCACAGCGGAGTTGAGGTTGGGTTTGGGTTGCACACTGTGGCAGACCAGACGGTTGCTGGCTGGCTTGCTTGCCAAGCATACTGGGGATAAGGTGGGTGGCACCCAGGGGCACCATGCATAACTCGGGACGTCTTTGTATACACATTCATCTATATCAGTGGGCAACAGGGAAATGTAAGCCAAAGGTAATTGCCCCGGATAAGAACATCTGCTTGGTGAATAAATATTCTAATGAGGGGAGCTTGCAGGTTCCCCAGACTGATGCACGGCTGACAGGCCTCCGGAGGGACCACAGGTAATGCTCACCACCTGCAGCTCAAACAGGAGGTGGTCCCACCCTCCTCTCATAGCTAAATGCTGGCCAACCGACGCACACAAACACACAAACACACCCACACATGCACATATAGATGACTAGTATTCGGTAGTTGTGCCTTTCTCAGCATGTTGCAGTGATATTTCTTGTCTCAGGAATGAAGCGTAACACACTGAATTAATAATGGCTCCCAAAAAATGTACTTATCCTACAATGATCTTCATCAGGATCATCCAGGATCAATTCAAATTCATTAGCCTGCAAGTATCAGGAATTATCTGACATTTTGACTTTGGAGAGATGTTTACTTGAAGGCCTGCACGTGTTGAAAACCCATGTGGCACCAAAATCAAAGCTAACGTGGCATCTGTGGCCCCTGCTGCCGGCACTGTTCTACGAAACCGGGGCCTTCCTCAAAAATCTTCCTCATATCACTTCTTACAAAGCTGCTGCAAAATGAATGTTTACTTTGCCGCAGCATTGTGAAAATATTGTGAAAATTTAGTGCTCGTTTGGTTTGACGTTGAACATGGCTACATCCTGCATGCTGCCATCTGTCAACGCTTGCAGGGTATACTAGAGTTTCCAATCCAAAAAAAAAAAAAAAAAAGAAAGAGAGAAACGAAAACTAATTATGTAAAAGGTATCATTATCCCCATTCTCTGATTTGCTTTCCTCATAATCAGTCATCCTCTCAGCTGTAGCCAGACTGGGTGCAAAATGGCAAAATGTGGGAGTATTACCAGTACTTTAATTTCAAGTTCAACATTAGACATCGACACTGTTTGGCGTCTTTGTGCATTCACCACAGATTTTTTGAATTAGCAGAGAATGCACTTGCAGTTTTGGAGGTGGAACAAAAAACATAACGTAAGAAATCATGTCATGAATTACCCATCCCTGGGACTAATAAGTAAATAGGAATGACATATAACCTTTCTGGATAATGAGCCTAACAGTGATACATCTGCACATACACACACACACACACACAACCACCACTAACTTTTCGACTACATCATCTGGGTCAGATGAAGGCCATCATGCTGCCACGGCCCCGCTCAATCTGGACCACCGCCGGCGTCACTGCCACGCTCCTTTCAGTTTACATCTGTGTGTGGTCGTCGTACCGGCCAGCCGGTCGGCAGGGGGGGACATGATGATGAAAGTGGAGGTGGAGTGAGGTGAGCTGCAGCCCCTCGGCACACCTTCAAAGAGGCTAAAAGACAGGGAGGTGCCTCTTCCAATTAGCATCAACATCCCATTAGCAAGCAGCATCTTAGTAGAAAACCTCTATTATCCGATTAGCGAGGAGGACCGGCGTGTCCTGCTTAACCTGCATCACCTCAAAAAAAATGAGCGACAGACATCATTTCTTTTTGATTTTTGTTATGTGTGTACACTCCTCAATCACTTCCATTCCACTTGGAAACCAAAAAAACAAAGTTCTTCAAAGTGCCTCAAATATACGGTAATTTAACTAATGGAACTGCCCAGGTGGTGTAACTTTGGCCGGAATGGATCCTCTCTCCTCATAAATCTGAAGTCAAAATCGATACGACTTGTATTTCATTCACGACATGCTTCTGCTACTCACATACTTTGCTATGCGTTGCTATCACTTCACCTCCACTTGAGAAAAAATAAATAAATAAATGCAACTTTCCTGCGGTTCACGTGAGGTCATTTAATGGAGTCGTCCGGCAAGAGCAACTTTCACCCTAACAGATTCTCTCTCTCCAGAAATCTGAGCTCCAAATCAATAGCTGCTTGTATTTCATTCACAACATGTTATTCATATACTTTGCTGTCACTTCCATTCCGAGTGGAAAAAAACCCAAACTTTTCTTGTGGTTCAAATATGAGGTCATTTATAATGGAGTCGTCCATGTAGAGTAACTTTCCCCTGAAAAGATCCTCTCTCCCCAGAAATCTGAACTCAAAATCAATAGCTACAGCACACGCACAACCTGCTTTTCCTCAATGCAGCAGGCACATCTGTAATTCCATTACAGTTCAAACAGTTTACAGTGGCAATACCAGAAATATGTGCTGCATCATACAATAATTTTGTTTACTTCGCATTTCTGTGAAGGTATTAAATACAAGTTGCGGAAAAAAAACAACGTGGTGGATTAAAATTGTCCGCAATCTGCATTAGTGAGAAAAAATGAGTGTAAAGGCAAAGCAATGAGCATTGGGCGGGTATTGTTGTGGTGTGAATACAAACCACAGAGGAGACAAAACCAATCTGACTAATCACACATGATCTCATACAGAATTAATCAGCAGCTCTGGTTAACGATCTGTAATCATCCTCATTCTACCCTTAATGCCGCTTAATTTATGAAAAGACGAAAATAAGAGGAATTCTGGGCGAAAATGACTTTGATATAATCCAAAACAACACTGTAAAATTATTTGAAATGCGCACAAGGCACAGATGAGAAATTCATAACGTGTCCCCGAAAGACCCCGCGCAGGCATTATGAGAAGCCGGCATTAAAATGTGCAGATATATTTTCAGATAAAAACGCATACTGTGTGCTGGGCAGTTTGACTGTGAAATGAGTGGGAATAACAGTGGTTGGATAGTATTAGTGTGGGATATAATCATGCCCCAGCATCCTCCCTCATTTAAACACTGAATAAATATGACATGTAGATGCAGGCCTCTATAGCATATGGCTACAGGATCCGGCAGCCCGCCATCAGTGAAACAACACATGGAAGTGGAATAACCATCAGCTCTGTTCATGCATGTGGGAGGCGCAACACGCCGCACACCTACACACACACACACACACACACACACACGCCCCTCACACACACATGCTATAGGAGCGTGGTATGGCTGTATACAAACACACTCTGACGCATACGATCCACACATGAACTCTCCTTCCTCGCGGTGCCGGAGCAGCGCTCGGAGTCAGCTCTTTGGAGGAACAAAAGGGATCCACTGTTTGTGGTCCGGTACTCACCCAAAAGTACATCATCATTGTGGAAGCGGGACAGGTGAGGGTGGGCGAGCGGAGGAGAGCGGGGCTGAGCTCTGGGACCAGTCCAGCCAGCGTGGGCGTCAGGAGGAAGCGAGTCCGACCGTTTGGAAAGAGCGCGTTACTGGTCCCTCTTCCACTGAGGCAGCCCTCCCTCTCAACTGTTCAATGGGGCTTGACTTGAGGTTTTCCCCTTCTCTCCTCTCTTCTCTCCTCTCCTCTTCTGTTCTCTATGGCGGCAGCTTTCTCTCTTCCCTTAATTTTTTAAAAGCCTCCTTTTTCCTCTCTCTTTCTCTCTCTCAATCTCTCTCTCTTTTCTTCTATGCCAACACAAGGAGGGGGGGAAAAAAGCAGATGGAAGAAAGAAAAGAGAGCTGGGGAGGTGTTGTAACCTCTTTTTTCTTTTGACACTCTTCGAGTCCACTTGCCTCTCCACACCACTCACTTCGAGACTCTCTCTCTCTCCCTCTCTCTCTCTCTCTCTGCTTCCCCCCCTCTGTCTCTCTCTCTCTTCCCCTCTCTCTCTCCCACTCGGATTCTCTCACTGTCTTGGCTTTTGTGCTGTCTCTTATTGGTGAATATGAAATCAGTCGGTACGGCGCCGACGCTCAACTAGAGCAGCAGCAGCCTGCGCTTGACAGCTGCCTCCAGCGTTCCTCCACTGGAGCCGTGTTGCTCTGCATAGAGGAGCGCGCCGAACAAACCGGGATCCTGCAGACGGTACTGTAAAATTCAGCGTCCCAGGGTGGAGGGGGGTGAGGGGCGGAGGGTGGAGGGGGGGGGGGTGCAGGAGGCTGGGGGGGGGAGTGGGATGGAGAAGGAGGAGGGTGGTGGTGGTGGGGGACCAGAGAGCTCTGCAGGAGGGGGAGGGAAGAGGCTTCTGTTGATGATGATGCTGTTGATAGTGGAGGACTAACAGATCACTCTCTCTCTCTTCTTTTCACTGTCTGTGACTGAGACATCGCACAGAAGTTGTGGCAGTTTCAGTTCAATGAGGAGAAGAGACAACGCTGAAGAAGAAAAAAAAAAAAAAGTAGGGGATCTCAGTGAAAACCTGAAAGTATGCCACAGGCAATTGGGAGGCGCAGCCTAATTTCTACTTTTTTCTACTTTTAGCTGCTGAGGTTGGCTGTCTTGAATACGCGTATGCCTGTGGTATGCCTGTGTGTGCAAACTATAAAATGCATTTTCTGTTTTTCAATTTTTTTTTTTTTTTTTTCCTGGTTGGTGACCAGGAGTGTGTTGAGTAAAAAAACCTTTTTTGTATGTGGGGAGTAGTAGGTGGCATTATATGGCAGATCAGAGGCCAGATGAATTTGGTTAGGGTGTGAAATGCCTTGGTGTGCCAAGCTATATTACATTACATGCTTTAGTGTGTTTTCCATCTGGCGGCTGTAAAGGAGGGGGAAAGGGAGGGAGCTTGGCTATCTTTTAGACAGCATTGTAACAATGAGCCTGCCTCAGCAATTTTCAAAACATATCATCAATACACGACTGGGAGCTCACGCTTTTAAATATTAACCCTGTGGCAACCAGGGCAGGCTGCGGAGAGCTCAAGTGGTTTTGCGGCATCCTCTAGTGCTGGATCATCCAATAAAAGATGTCCTGGGGGATGAGCTAATTTGTTGTAGGATCCTAAAGAACATTTGCCAGCCATAGAGAACATTGCCATAATGAACAGAGCAGATATATTCAGGTTATGTTACCCATCAGTAATTGCCACATAAGGAGGCTGAGTTAAATTTGCAGCTGGCTTTGAGCGAATTGATACACAAGGGGCCTCATTCATATGGCGTAACTGTCATCTTAAATTTATCACCCATTTTATTTTTCCCCCTCCTCCAAGAAAGCACAAGTGAACACTGAAATATGAAACATCAAACTGGTATTCCAGGAATCTCAATTGGTGATTTTGCAAATATTGTGCCAAAACGTGTGTCTTTTACGATGCATATGTTTTAGAGGAATGCTTTGTTTTAGACGGATGCGTGTATGGTATGTGAATTGTGTTGGGCACACGACATAAATCATGGCATAAATCATATATTTCTCGGGCCCCTCATCTTTTGCTACCTCTCCATCACACTGCAGGCCAGACTTCCCATTACGTCGTACGCACACAATCTCTTATTGCCGGCATTACCATGCACATACAACTCGTCCATATCTTTTTACATGTCCACCAGACCCAATGGATTTACATTAGCAATCACAGAGTGGGTAGCCACCCCACTCTTCCATCAATCTCTGATGGGAAATAAAAATGAAATGCACTTCTCAGGCAACTCGGATTAAGGATCACGCTTTTATCAAATACTGAAGTCTATTTCAAGTCCTCCTCATAAATAACTAAGGGGAGAGAGAGGGAGAAAAGAAAAAGGATGGGGGCAAAAGAGAGGGAGAGAGGAACAGTCTGGATGGGGGGTGAGAGAAGGGGAGACGGGGTGTGTGTGTGGGTGGGGGGGGGGGGTTACAGAAAAAGCATCATGGTCTGAAGCTAATGTGCAGGGCACTTGGGGGTTGAGGGATTAGAAAAAAGGTAGAATGGAGGAAATAAGTTGAGAATCTTGAAGGCATTTTAGCATCATATAATCCCCCATGTCTCCTTTCTAGGGATCTCCAGCCTTCAATTACCAATGAAAATGGAATTCGGGAGAAGATGGTGCTGTTTTGGGGGGCTCGGTCCTGTCCTCCCATCTCCTCCCTGTCTCTCTCCCAATCTGTAATTTTTTATTTTTTATTTTTTGTACATGCTCTACAGTGCTTACCAAGGATGCAAGTGGCTTTCCCGACCATTTAGATTTCCAACCGTAGTCTAGACACTCCCCAGAGACTCTGCCATCCATTATAAAGATAAGAGAGGGCTTTCAAAGAGAAGAGGAAGTGAAGGCCTCACACGGAGCACATTCTGCTTAAAATGTCCGACTGACTCCAGCCCTCACCCGCCGACTTCTTCTTGTCTTAATATTTTATGGTGATCTCGCCGACGCTGCTTACAGAGCATCCTCTGCCGGGCCGCGCTGCAGATCTTGTCATCGTCTCATTAGGAGGACTCTGGAGGAGACAATGAGCCGCGGTCCCCAGAGTCCTCGCTCTCAGCCCGATAGGCTCCCTGTGGGGCTCCGCTGGGTTATGGCTCACTCATCCCCATTCGTCAAATACTTGACCCTGTGCTGTCCGGTCTCAGCTGGTCCCTGTAATGGCCTGAGCGCTGGTTGGCTGAAGTTGGGAAGACATGCAACTCCATCCTGAGTCTCGGAGACTAGTTTGTTCTAATCGCACACTTCACTTCATGGAGTGGTGCTTTTTTTTTGTGTGTGTGTGTGTGTGTGTGTGTGTCTTCATCAGCCGCAGAGGTAGGTATTGATATTTCTATAGAAAATGTAGCTCATCACTAAGGTAGGGCTGAGTGGAGTGCTTCTGTGAGGGTTTTGGTGTTATGAAATATTAAACTGAAATGAGAGCAAGATGACAAGCACGGTAAGCTGTTCCACTCCTCACTTTTTCCTTTACTTCCTCTGCTCTCAGATTGCCACATGTCAGTGAATGTTTGCTGAGGTTTTATCAGCACTGGCTTTTTTTATTTATTTTTTTTATGAGCTGTAACTCAAGGTGATGATCTTTTTTTTTTTTTTTTAATAACTTTGCTGTCTTGACTTTTTTTTTATTCCAGTTGTATGTAGATTTATTATGGTGGTGAAAGGAAATTGGACTAGCTGCTGTTGCTAGCTGGTTGCTAACCAGCTACCCACTTTACAAAAAAAAAAAAAACATTAACATCTACTAAACTGTGCTGTATGTATTCTCTTGATTTGTTGTTTATTTATGTATCTATCGATCTATCTGCCCTATTCTATATTTGTTTTTATTTTTTTGTTGGTTTGTTCTAGGAATATTACGAGTTGCTTCACAGGTTGAAATGTGCCTTATAAATTTGGCTGAAATTCACCTGAACTCCCCCGGTGTTTGAAAAATATAAAATCATAGGAAAGTTGCCAACTCACTGACCAACCAAAACAGCTTGTTAAAAGAGGAATTTGAGCCCACATCATCAATCAGACATCATAAACACCTCGGACCCTCCAGCCAACGTGATTACGAGTGTGCATGGGGGGAAACAAAAGTCCAACAACAAAGAAATACTGGGTGTTACTTCCTATGACTTCAGCCTTCTCACGCACCCAGTATATTTAGCCCTGAAAAACAGTCTTTGTTTCCCGGCCCTGGAAGATATCATTAAACATAATTTGTAAGCATACATTACAGTATACGCGGCAAATTGCCCATCTGGTGATTTTTGAGCTCGCTCTCTAGGAAACAATAAATCTATTGTATGGCTTCACGTAAAGAATCCCGCTAAACTAACGCCTCTGTGTACACATACGTTGAGTACATCAAACATAGCCGTGTGCACAGACTGTATGTGGTGTTAATAATGCAGTGTTTACATCTTGGCATAGAGCAGGCAGTACTGGCCCAGGGCTGCAAACTGGCAGTGTTGTGCAGTAATTAGGGGCTGTGTGTTGGGGATGGGGAGGCTTGCTGTGTGCCATGCTGATACCACTGCCGGGCAGACCCGGCGTGTTGGCGGCAGGCATGAGTGCCATACACAGCCAAACCTTGCCGGCACAGTAGGAACTTGCACCTTTCATCTTGAACATGTGCTCCCGCAGCCTGCGAGCTCCGTGCAAAGTCAGTGATCGAGGAGAAGTGACACGGATGATGTCAACACCACGAAAGCGGTCATTAGTTGTCTTCATTAGCTCTGTGTGCTTGTGTGTGTGTGTGTGTGTGCGTGTGTGTGCACAGGAGCACGTTCACATTCAGAAGTATTTGTTGCAGCATCTATTTATATGCTTGTAACTTCTGAGATATTTCGATTTAGAAAAAAAAAAAAAAAACTGTCTTGAAGTGACTTGTGAACTGTGGAAATACCCCAAATTTTCTGTTTTCCCCTTCATCCTTTTCATGGCTAAGAACAACAGGCGCATATTTCGAGAATAATAACCCTTTCTATTTAATTGAAAGCCAAATTCCTGACAGCCATGTTGTTTGATGTCTTTATCATTTCCCACATCTTTCAAAGACTTCTTTGAATCGTTTATTAGCTCGGGTGTGCATGTGTCAGTGAGTGTATGCGTGTGCGTTTGGGTTTGTGTTCATTTCTGTCTGTGCTCAGATATTTTGTTTACCTCCTCTCTATATATACAAATGCGTAAGTGGCAAATGAAAAAGAAACCTGCAGCTTTAATCAGTAAAGCTTTTGGTGAGATATTTGAGAGGCCTCAGGCACGAATGACGCTTGTGAGGCGTGTCCATGAATATGACTGACATTTCTCATATGGCCTAAAAGACATAAGCATACTTGTCCTACAGAAACAAACCACAAGCAAAGGTGTGATTTTTGTCCACAGCACTGCAGTGAGTCGTGCAGAGAACGATCCGAGAGGCAAAGAAACAGCTTTGCCACTTGATTTGGAAAGCAGGCAAACCCAACTGGAAGCCTAACTGCCTCTCGCATCTCCGTCTGACATTAATTGATAATCAAACAAGCCTTCACATTAGACATTTATGAGATCAGCTGAATTATCTATTTAATGTAACCCAATTATATGCAACCCTTGTGCACCAATCAACAGTAATTCCCAACTCATAAATGACAGCTACAACGACAGATTTAATCAATAATAAACATTGATGAAAACTTGCGACCCGCGTAGATGGAGGGTAATTAACAGGAAGAAATAGTGCCCTTCTGAATTTCTTTTTTCTTCAGAAAATGACTGGGTGATCCTCACGGCTGGTGCCATGCAAAAGAGTCTCTCTTATATAGCAGCTCACATCAACCAGAACCAGCGAGAGTAAGAGTAAAGCAAACATTCAATTTCCCTTTGACAAAAAGGGATAGATACTTATCATTAATTCTTAACACAGGCTTCAACTACTCCAGCCCTTAATTATAACCTTGTAATTTTTGCTTAGGCTGTCGCCATAAAACTAAATTTCATGAATTATTTAGTTGGTGATCCCTTTTTTCAGCGCAAGCTAGACTTATTCCACCAGCCTCAAAAGAGGGAGAAAAAGAAATCCACATATGCCTTCACCTCTTCATCTACGGCCACAGAAGACGCTGCATGAATTTGCCTTGACGTCCTTGTTAAGCTTCAAATGGAAGTTTCTTACCTGAAGCTCAAGCCTTCAGACAGAGAAAAAATCTGTTTAAAAGGGCTGAAAAAAGAAATAAG
This sequence comes from Myripristis murdjan, assembly GCF_902150065.1. Taxonomy (NCBI): domain Eukaryota; kingdom Metazoa; phylum Chordata; class Actinopteri; order Holocentriformes; family Holocentridae; genus Myripristis; species Myripristis murdjan. The sequence continues at coordinate 29,304,493 of NC_043987.1, read as the reverse complement.
ATGCTAAGATGTGGCGGGGCTCTCTAGCCGAGGACTGTCATATCACGTATGCTAAGTATAACTTCAGATAACACGTGTCAACAGAGGGGGCATCAAAACCAGCCCATTAGAGACTTGTGGGAATTGTGCACCCGAGGCCTCCGTGGGTCCGACAGAGCCTCAGGAAACTCTCTCTGCAAAATGGAGGTAAGTGTGCACAGAGGGGCCTGCTGATCTTACCAGTCTTGTGAAGAGAGGCACTCCTAAATGCCAGAGGTGATCGTTCAGCAGTCCGCTGTACACCACGTTCCCGAAGACAGCAATGCTTCCTGACTTACACAACGTGTTTCCTACAGGGACACACAGAAACACAAGCAGTTGTTACTGAAACGGACAGGAAGCAGCAAGGGGCATCTCCATGCAGTCCAGTGGCAAGACACTTCGATAGGGAAAAAAAAAAAAAATGGCCAATTTAATCAAAGGAAATCATTGCACAGGAAAGAGAAATAATAGAGAATGCAACGTCGATTGTTATAAATATCGATTTCAGAGGTTTATTGACCTTACGTGTAATGACGAGAAGAGAAAGGTAGCTCCTCTAAAATCAATAAGATTGCACAATTGAGCCCGGCTCGAGCTCCACATTGCGGGTCATCTAGACAAGCAAAGACATTTTCAGTTCCAGGGCGAAGATGGCATTTGCTGGAGAAAACACCGTGAGTCAGAATAATCCCTATAAAATGGGAGAATCTTCCACCCATGTGTTATTATGGGCAGCAATTGACCCTTCAACGTGACAAAACCAGAAAGTCTCAACCTGCACACACTTCATCATCACCTCTTAATCATCACAGCGCTCCAAGGATGGGTTCAGTGTTCTTCAACCCAGGCCGTACAAAAAATGTTGATACCCATCATTTATAACCACACATAGCACCACAAGCTTTCTGCTAGCCTTCAACACAGTCCAACAAAGCACTAATTTTTTACCCTCAAACACCCCATTATAAACGCAACTCTTCAAACAGGGAATTCACAGCATATCTTGAAAGTATCCAGCACAAAACGGCTTGCAAACGGTGCTTTTTATTTAGCATTTCCCATAACACACTGACGTATACATCGACACGTATCCATCGACACATTCTTCTGCAAAGTCGGCTAATGCTGCCTTCACATGCAACTCGGGAACACCGGATGCTATTTTCTCTGGTGCTCTTAGTGGACGAAAATTCTTGTGAGCATTCAGTTTTCCCTAGTTTTAACCATGACCATCATGTTGTCGCAGGTCGGAAATCCAAAAGACAAATATTCTGAGATCCAAGTGCCACTGAACACACCATTAGTCGGCTTAGCAGAATGCATGTATAAAAGGCGATGTATTGTTGTAAATGAGAAATGAAATGTGTTAGAAAGCTCTGACTGCAACCGATATGATGGCCCTGCTGGACTGTGTTGAC